>NW_009260182.1:7617643-7620687 GCF_000687185.1 Egretta garzetta | reverse complement strand
CGCACCGAGCCCCGGCTCCCGGCCGTGCCCCGAGACCCGCAGGAGCCTTCGTCCCCCACCCCTTCGGACCCCGGCCCCAAAGCCGGTCACTACCCCAGCCCGGCACAGCAGGGAAGGATGGTCTGCCTCGCCCTTGGCCGATTTTCACTTTTATTATTGTAAATTCACTGTTCTCTCTCTATATATATTTTTTAAAAACATATATTAGATATAAAAGTCAGAAATGCTTTTCTTTGAACTACATATACTGGTGGATTTATAGGCCGATTTTGAAAAGGTGGGCAAATCGGGAAGCCCAACCTGATCAATGCGCACAGCAGCAGCAAATGCCCCTCTCCAGGGACAAGGGAAAAATTTTTTTTATATATATATATATGTGTATATATATATATGTAGATCTATATAGACACACACACACACACAGACACACACGCATTCAACCCCCTCTACACCCCACCCCTCCACCTCAGCCCCCCGCCGGGAGGCCCAGGCTGGGGCTCAGCCCGAGGAGGCTGGGGCCGAGCGGGACAGGCTCCCAGCAGGCAGGCACTGGACGGGCTGGGCGCTGGGGAAGGCACGGGAGGACGGATCTGGGAGTCCCAGCAGACCGGGGTGTGGGCTTCCTCTGCTCCTACAGCAGTGCTTCCCCTTTCCGTGCCCGCACCCCCTGGGAGAGCGGGGCTGGGGCGTCCAGGCTCCCCGGCGGGGAAGCTTAGGTGGCAGCGCTATGGCGGGGAAATCGGCCGCTCTGCAGGCACTGTGCTTGGACGTCCCCGGTGTAGTAAATGCGGAGACCTATTTCCTAACTTAGCTGACCACCAGGGAGGCACAGGAATGCTGTGGCCCAAGAGGTGAAACCTGCTTCAGCAATTCTCCTATAAGCTGACAAAAAATGTGGGAAAGTCATCATGGAAGGCCCTGAGCAGTGAGAGCCCTGGCTGAGAGGGCCAGCGCGGTCCAGCCGGGGCTGCTGGTGCCATCCTGCAGCAGCACAAGGCTCTACCCCACCCGGGGAAGGCAGGCAGGGAGTGCAGACAGACTGGCACTGCCGTCACCTCCCCAGGAGGGGAAAAGGCACTCCAGGTTTTTGGGTCCCCTGACACTGAGGGCGGCTGGCTGGAAGGCTTGCCCCGCTGAACCTGGCCCCCATGGTGGCCATAGACCAGGGAGGAACGGCGACCCCCCCTTCCCCAGCACACCAGGCCTGCATGGTGAGGGGAGGGCGAGCCCCCCGTTCCCCCACCTCCCTTACAGAAGGGCGCCTCCATACGATTGCCTCCAAATCAGACGGGGCAACCCCAGAGGCTCAGGGGCAGATCCCAGCTCTGCCGATAGCAGCACCGGGCTGGCATCCCTGCACCCCAGCAGTGACCCCAAACCCTGCGGGCAGGGAGGGGGCAGCTCCTGCAGGGGACACTGGCTGCCGGAGGAGCTCCAGCCGCAGCTCCCACCAGGAGGGGAGGGCACCGCACGCCCACGCGTGCACACACACGCACACACGCATCCCGAGGCAGCCAGGGTCTCGGAGACATTCAAACCCAGGGGAGTCACTGGTAGAGCCCAATTTGGGGGTCCCCACCATGAGCCTGCCTCCCCTGCGGGTCAGGCCATAGCCAGGCCCTCCGCATGGCTGTGGATGTGGGCTGTGCTGGACACGCCACTCTCGCCTTTGTAACTTGGGGGCCCGTTTTTTTTTCAGGAAGGTGTCTGTGGAGATGGCCCCAAACTCAAAGGTGAAGGTGCCGTAGAAGACCAGGACATCGATGATGAACATCCACTCACACAGGGCGGCCACGTGCTGCAGCACGAAGCTCTCCTGGATGAAGAACACACCGCCTGAGGGCATCTCCGTCAAGGAAAGCACCGCTGGACCCCAACCACCCCATGGAGGACAACATCCCACCACCACCGCACACTGGGGCGGCCGTGAGCAGCCCCCCTCTGTGGGAAACGCACCAGCACCCCTAAAACCAAGAAACCCCACTGCTTCCTCCAGCAGCGGGAGGGCCCCGGCACGGGTGAGGCAGTGGCACACATGCCCAAACCAGCCTTGGTAAACCACGGGACCGACGCTAGGCGGGGATTTTCTGAAGAGGCCGGGGCAGGGGGAAGTCAGGCTGCAGCCCTCAGGGCAAGCTGGGTGCCCAACTGCCTCACCCTCCCCACCTCGCCTCTTCTTCAAATCAGGCTGACACTCCCCTTCCCCCCCGTGGGATGCAGTCAAAGTCAACAAAACTCATCAGCCCTCCATCCCCTGGGTATGGGGGCTTGGGACGATGCGTCCCAACCCCGCAGCACCCGCCCCGTCCCTCTGCGCTGCTGGCTGGCTCACCCGAGGGGGGGCTGCTCCCTCTCCTCCAGGTCCTACCGCTGCCGGAGCTTCTTGATGCTTCTCTCATCCCCGCTGGGGATCTCTAGGGAAACACTGCCAGAGCCACCAGGGGTGAGGGGAGAAGGCAGGTACATCCCCCAGCCCTCCAGGTGAAGCCTCCGGCAGTACCCTGCCTTCTGCCAGCGAGACCAAGATCTGGGAGACCCAGAGAGGCAGGGACTTGCACAGGGTGGAGCCCTCTGCTCACCCCCCATCCCACCAGGAGAGATCCCAGCCCTTTCCCCACACCATCCCCATCACAGCTCGCTGCTTTCCCACTTCCAGTCCCCAGTGCTTACAGAGCAGCATGGCTGGGGCAGATGGGCACCAGTCTTTTGTCCCCTGTCCTCACATGCCCTGCCTGTCCCTCCCAGCCGGTGCCGCGGCACTCCTGCCCTTCCCAGCTCCCTGCCTGCTTCCCGGCCCGCCTGCCTGCCGCAGTGACCGAGTGGGACCCTCAGGCACGTCCCAGCCCCGCCAGCCACCCCCAGGCTCCTCCTGCGCTGCTTGCCCCAGCCAGATCCCAGGGACCTGTGGACACCACACGCTTCTTCCCCTTCCTGCCCAATAACCACCACCTTGTTTCCCAATTTATTCCTCAGTCCCAAATAAGCCCCTGGCTCCCCAGCCACATACTCGGGACCATTCTTCCAGCCCTGCTCCGCCTGCTGCT
>NW_009260182.1:7616528-7617567 GCF_000687185.1 Egretta garzetta | reverse complement strand
CGGCTGGCAGCAGTGCTGCCACGTGCCCGCCTGGCACCCGCACAGAGCGCTTTTGTACTCAGCTTCAGCCATATAGGTAACTCAGTCGGACTTTGCATTCCCGAGGGCTCAATATACCTCTGTCTCAAAAAAACCCTAATTAACCAGTCCTTCCACTCTGCAAGGTGTGGGGCTGGGGCCTGCGGCAGTGGCTAGGCTGGGCTGCAGCAGCCAGGGCAGGGCTGGAGGGGGCACCCCAGTGCCCCACACGATGCCCGCCAGCACGGCCCAAATGCTGCTGCTCCTCCAGCCTGCACCTACAGCGAGCTGCCCGCCCTCAGCCCCCCACCCAGTCCCTCCTGGCACCACACCTCCCTGCCAGAGCAAAGGGCAGAGGACATGGGGCTCGTACCCTCCCCGAGGACCACCTTTCCCCAGACCATCCCTTCAGAAGGATACTGAAGACGAGGGTGAGGAAGGCCACAGCGGCAAGGATGCTACGTAAGTGGCCGGTCCAGTACTGCCCGCGGGTTTTGGCCATGCGGTAGGTGAGGATGGACTGCAGGAGCAGGAACAGCATGCTGGTGGGAAAGGCCACCCCTGCCCCAATGTAGTGCAGCACCTTGGCATGATCCACCTGTGGGGAAGAGACCATCGGTGCCGGCACCCTGGGACGCTCCCCTGGCACGGCTCTGCTCCAGGGGGTGGGCTCGTGCCCAGGCAGAGGCGCAAGCAGTGCCAGGAGTGGGTCCAGGCAGCTCGCCCTGTGCCCAACTCCTGGCTGAAGAGCAGATTTGGACCCACCGTCTGCTGCTGGGATCTCAAAGCGCTTCTGTTTCTTTCATCCTTGGGGTGGTAGCTCCTGAGCCCCTTGAGCCAACAGCCCTGCCGTGCCCGGGGGCATGGAGCAGGGGCTGCCCTCTGACCCGAGCAGCATCTGGGGCTGCCTGCACCCCCTCCTGGGGGGTCACAGCCCTGCCTTGAGCAGAGCCGCTGAGCCACAGCTGGGGCACAAGGGGGATCAGGGCCATCAAAGCTTCTCCTGGGGTTCGGGGCCGGC
>NW_009260182.1:7611112-7614874 GCF_000687185.1 Egretta garzetta | reverse complement strand
ACTGTGGGGCAGGGCACCCTGCCTGGGAGGGAGGGAGCTGCCTGAGGGGGGACACGACAGGAGTAAGCCCCCCAGGGCAGGGCATCCCCCCAGGGGCCACGGGGTCACGCGTCCATGGGGCAGACGGACCACGCAGAGGGTCTCAGATAAGGGTTAAACCTGGCAGCTTAATCTGGACCCAAAACTACGAGGGCATGAGCAAAGAGGAGTCCCAGCGCCTGGGGAAGCACAGCGCCCAGTGGAGGTGAAGGAGTGCATGGATGGAGGGGCTGGACCAAAACAACCGCCCCAAATCCTACACCACTGAGTGCTGCCACTGCTCCGCCCCAGCCAAGGACCCCTCCCGCCCCGCCTGCCCCCAGAGACCCCTGAGGAGATGCCTTACCTGGAAGTTGCCGACCATGGTGAGGCCGGCAGCGCGGCCCCAGCCGGTGGCCAGCCCCAGGGGGTTGAGGAGGGAGGGCCCGAGGCGCTCCAGGAGGTGGGCGTAGCGCAGCAGCCCCACCAGGATGACTGCAGGAGACACAGCCCCGTCGCACGCCCCTGCCTGCAGCCCCCCCCATTTGCCCCTGCCCCCCAGCCAGGGGGTGAGCTCCGCAGGGCATCCCGCTCCTGGCCCCGCTCCCCCAGAAGTGGGCACTTACCCATGAAGGAGCCCAGGCTGCAGATGAGGCTGAAGAAGCAGCTCTCGGGAGGCAGGGTGCCACACTTGCTGCGGGGACAAAGCAAGGCCCGGGAAGCCCTCAGCCGGGGGGCACTGGGGTGCAGCGCTTGCCCCCTTACCCAGGACATGCTCTTGGGCTGCCCTGGGGGGGCTCTCAGAGCAGCTTTGACCCCCAGCCACCCCCAGGCTCCCACGGCTGCTCACCTGACGAGGGGGATGTGGTCCAACGTGCAGCAGGAGCCAGGGCCGTCCATGCCGCATGACTGGTTGTAATTCCTGACGGGAGCAAAGGGACGGGCTAGGAGAGCCGAGCTGCTGCCTCCTGCCCACAGGCCCTGCAAGGGCAGCAGAGTTGCTCCCCAGCAAGTGCAGCCGGACCCCAGAGATGTGCCCACACCCTGGGGACAAGACCCTCCAGGGAGTGACCCACCGCCCAACAGGGTCCTCCGGGAACATCACGCCTGAGTTTCCACAGCCTGTCCCCTGCCTGCTGGCTCTGCTGCCTGCCCGGAGTCCCTGCCTGCAAGGGAGAGGCCGTGGCGGGGTGGGGGGCTGCACCCATCCACTAGGTGCGTGGGCTGGGGTGCTGGGCTCAGGTGGTTTTTGCAGCCCCACACCCCAGGTGGGAGCAGGAGCACCCATGTGCCAGTCCCGTCACACACATCCCGGGGTGGGAGCGGAGCACGGGTGGAGCCGGGCACGCAGCCACCGACAGCTCCGGGCTTGCATGGGACAGGCGGGAACGCCAAGCTGAGCGGGAAATGGCCCCCATAGCCTCAAGCACTCTGGGGCAGTGCACCCTGCCTGGGAGGGAGGGAGCTGCCTGAGGGGGGACACGACAGGAGTAAGCCCCCCAGGGCAGGGCATCCCCCCAGGGGCCTCTTAGCAGCCCCCCCGCCAGGCTGGGGCAGGGCGCCCCCCACTCCCCACAGAGCCCTGGAAGTGCCTCCGGCGGCCGCAGACCCCATGAGCCCAGGCACCCCGAGCTCTTATCAGCCCGAGACACCTTCGTGTACCGCAGCGGCTGCCTGCAACCATAACCACATTCCCCCCTGCAGGGGTACGTGCCCCCTCACCCTCCCGGCTCTCCCGGGAGCTGGCACACGCTCACAGTGGGTTTTTGGGCACCCCATTGCTGGGGCACGGCTGAGCAGGGTCCCCTCCCTACCCCACAGGCAGGGAGCCCAAAGCCCTGTGCCCCAAAGGGTCCCCCCCAGGCCCCCCCAACCCCCCCAGCAGGGCTGGCAGCCATGGGGGGGCCAGCACCACCCTGGCCCTGGCCCAGGCTGACCATCAGCTGCCTCCAGCCGCTCAGCAAGTGCACGGTTAAAAAGGCCTTTTTGGAAAGGGCCGGGCTGGGCTCTGGTGTTTTTTTCAGTCTTCTCCTTTACTGGTGGCTTTGTTTTCCAACCGCGAAACCCCGGGCAAGGCGTGGAGCCCCACGGCCTCCTCGAGGGCTGTTCTTGGGGCAATGTTTGGTTTGGGAGGGGTTTTTTTATTATTATTTTGTTTAAAGTGAGCAGCCTGAGGCCGGGAAGCATTATTCATCATTAAGGGCTGGCTGTGTGGTGGAGACAACCGACACACACATTCTTCCCAGGGCAGAATCAGCCATCAGGCAGGAAATGGCAGCGGGTTTTTTTTTCCCCCCTTCTCCTTCAAACACAGCAGCAAGAATTAAACTAACATGGATTTTTCTGGGCAGATTTTTAAGGAGACACAACAAGCCAAAAACCTTGCAGAAGCAGTTGCCAAGAGAGCAAACAGGGTTTTTTTCCCAGCCCTCGCCTCTCCCACTCCTCATCCCCCATCCCGGGGTGCTGCAGGCAACTCTGCCCGTGGGGTGGCCGGGTGCTGCGGGGCTGTCCTGTCCCCCTGGCACTGCCAGAGTTAGCCTCAAGCAAGCAAGCCTCAACCTTTTCCATGGAGACACACGGCCCTCTGTAATTCCCTGACCACTTATTTTCATACTTTCTCCACGCAGTGTTTTTTCAATGGCCTCCTTCTCCCTGCCTGGTTTGCAGCAGGGCTGGACCATTCACCGGAGCAGCCGTAACCACGGGCGAGCCTGGGCTGGGGGGGAGGGAGGGCGGCTTTTGATAGCCCTGCTCGGCCCTGGTGTCCTCACCGCTTTGTAAACACGGGGCCCAACCCTGCCAGCAGCTAATCCCCAAGAGGCTCCGCTCCCAAAAGCCACTTGCAGGGCTGGCCGGGAGATGTGTCCTTGGGGTGACTGCACCCCATCGCTGTCACCACCGTATCTCCTGGGGCAGAAGGTGGCTCTGTGCCCCCCTCGATGCTCCCACCTCTCCCACCATCTCAGGCCCCCCCCCCAGGCCAGCCTGGCCCCTGATGCCCCTCTTTCAGCACTGTGATGGTGCAGGGGGGGCTTTGGCTTCCCAGTGGTCTGGCACAGCACGGCAGGGTTCAAGTGGGACAGGTCTGGAGGGGAACCTGACATTACCGGGGTCTTGAGCTGGTCCTTGGCAAAGGGCCCCCGCCACCCTCCCAGGCCTTACCAGTTGTGGACGGGGCAGATGTGGTTGTTAGAGAGTGCCATGGCGTACCTGGGGGAGAGACAACAACAGGGATTACCCCAGCTGCCTGCCTCCCTGCATCCCCGCTCCCGGCTGGCCCCCGGGGCCAGCCCCAGGGACCAGCAGTGGGAGCGGGGGGTACAAGCCCTCGCTGCCTGCCACGGGCCAGCGCTCTCCCTGGGGCACCTCCCACCTTTGCAAAGCAAGAAAAAGAAAAGCAAGTGCATGAGCCCAGCCCATGCTCTGGGGAGCTCTCACTGCCAGAACCAGGTCCCCCTGCCCGGTACCTCCATCCCCACCAACAGCCACCCCCTGCTCCAGTTCAGGGTGGACGCGGCTGCGCCTGCAGGGCCCTCTGCACTGCTGCACTACCTGGGCTCTGGGGGGATGCTCTGCTGCAGAGCCCCCCACCCCAGCTTCGGGGCTCTCCACCAGCCTACAGCAGTGCAGGTGTCACCTGATGGCCACTGGGCTCTGCTGTGCTTCCCCCGGCCCCTGCCTGGCCGGTGCCCGCAGCTAAAAGAAATCTGGAAAAGTAGCTGGGGCGTTGGGGGGGGGTTT
>NW_009260182.1:7609807-7611015 GCF_000687185.1 Egretta garzetta | reverse complement strand
GGGTGGCCCCGTGCTGTTCAAATCGCTGCCGCCAGCAGCTGTAAACAGCTCAGGTTAAAAATAGGTCCCGACACCAGTAAGAAAACCCCTCTCCTGCCTGAGCTGGCCATGTAACAGCTGGGCTGCGAAAAGGATGATCCCAGCAGAAAGGTGCCGGGGCGAAGAGCAGCACAGCTAGGGGGGAACCAAGCGGCAGCGCTGCCCACCCCAAGGGCTGCCCACCAAGAGCACCACCCCCCCCCAGACCCCTTGCCCAGCCGCTTCCCAGCACAGGTCTTCCCCAAGCACCTAGTCCCTGTCCCAGCCCCCCGTGCCCTCCTGGGAGGGGGCAAGAAGCTGAGAGAGACACAAACAGCACGGCGGGATGTGTCCCCACCTGCCCGGTCCCTCCTCACAGATCTACATCCCAGGCATGACTGGTGGGGCCCTGCATGGGCCACACGCTCCCAAATATGCAACTTCCCGGTCTCACCCTGCCACCATGCTGACGAGGGACACAGCATCCCCTAGGCGGCTGCAGGACATATTTGGGGCCAAAAAACTGGGCCTGAGGCCCCTCTTCCCAGGGCAGCTCTGACTGTGAGGACCACGAGCACCATCTCCCACCCCTGCTGCTCCGGGCTGGAGGGGCATCTGCCCCTCAGGGTCACCCACAGGAGACGGCCAGGGCTGCGCAGGGTGTCCAGGGAAAAAAACTTGGAGCATGAGTTCCCCACACCAGGGTCAGCATTCGGCTTTGTCACGAGGGAGGATGGGGGATACCACAGGGGGGAAGCTCTTGGAGGAACCTGTGTGGTATGGGGTGCGTTTGCTCCATCCCACACCCCAGCAAGTCCCATCCATGTAGGCTGGGGCTGCCTGTGCCTTTGAGAAAAGTCCCTTATCCAGTGCCTGTGGTGGCACAGGGGTCTGATGGACCTGGGCAGGACAGCCAATGTGACCAGCTGAGATCCTAGGGCCAAGGTCCAGGGAAGGGACCAGCAGGGTGGGCTAGCGCTGCTCAGCCAGGTGACGCAGCCTCTGCCCCCGGCACAAGGGACAAATGTGCCCTGGCCCTCCCATCCATCCCACCCGGGGCCGGGGCGGGACGGGTGCTCCTGTGCTGGTTACGGCCCTGGCGCTGCAGGACCTGGGCTGGTGGCTTCGCTCCCAAGGCCGCTCCCGTCCTGCCCGAGCATCAGCCGCGCTCACGCCCGGACCGGGCAGGC
>NW_009260182.1:7574238-7607988 GCF_000687185.1 Egretta garzetta | reverse complement strand
GACAGGCTCCTGCTCGGCAAGGGCCCCCCGCAGGGCTGTGCCCCGCAGGGCTGGGCCCCGCAGCACCGGCATCGCCCCCCGGAAAAGAGCACGGGAGGACAGCAGGGCACCGCACAGCAGCAAACACCCCGCTCCCCGGCGCTGCAGCCTGGAGCAGCCTTTGCCAAGGCTGCATCGGAGAGCAGCAGCTGGCTGCTGGGGACTCTGCCCCAAACACCATCCCTCCTGTCCCAAACACCATCCCTCTGCCCACGCCCGGGGCTCCTCCAGCAAGCGTAGCCCAAAGGGCACTGTCTCAGTGCAGGGGAATGCAGGAGGTACAGCACCAGGTAAGGGCCGAGCACAAAAGACCTTGCTCAGTCCCCTCTTCTTCCTCGTGGGAAGAGGGTTAACGTGGGCTCAGCCTCCCCTCCCAAAGGCAAGGCTCAGTTTGTGCTCCGGTGTTGGCTGATCCTGAGCTCCAGCCAAAGGGCTAGTGACACCTCAGCTGCCTCGCACATGCTGCAAGCCACTGCCCCCACACGCCATCCCGACCCGGTTAGCCTGACCTCTCCTTTCCCAGACACTTTCTACAAATGGCTCAACTAAGGATTAAGTTTAGCAGCCACCCACCAACCCTGCTGCCCAGAGAGATTTCCATTTTCCTTACATGGAAAACTTGAAAAGAGGAAGCACCACTTCCCCTGGCAGAGCAGCCGGGCTGCGGCAAGGCCATGGCAGCCCCGTTCCCCTGTCAGTAACTCAGCAATAACCCACCCTCCCACCCTGCGACCACTTGCAGCAGGCTGTTTGCAAGTCTCAAAACATCCGGCATAGCCAAAGGGTGCACGCAGCCCCCAGGCCCTGGCGCGGCTGGTGCTCCCACAGTCTGCACCTTCCCGCTGCCTTCTGCGGAGAACTGCCTGGGAGCAGCACCTGCCCTGGCCTGGGTGGGAGAGGAGCTCTGGCTGCCCACCACCTCGCGGGGCTGGGGGGAGGGGCATGCAACTGGAGGAGTAGTACTGCATACTGGGACGCGTAGTCTGGAAGATCTCATCTTCCTACGCCTTGAATCGGGCTCCAGGCAGCCTCCTCGCAGGCCCAGGGCCTCTCCTTGCTGTTCAGCACATCAGGTCCCTGACCTTTCGCTGCAGCAACTGCGCTCCAGAACTTTGCTCCCGAGCCGGTCGTGCTCCCAGAGCTGCCCCCCGAATTTCTGTCTGCCAGCAGACAGGGGCTGCTGGGCCAGGGGGGGGGGCGAGGGGTGCGAACCCCAGCACGGTGCCTTCCGCCCAGGTGGGGTGAAGGAGCAGGGCACAGAATACTTTAGGCTCTGTAACAGGCACAGATCTTTTCGGAGGAGTTCAACAGCTGGCATTTCTAGGAGTGAGGGCAACTTCTAAAAAAGCCAGCTCCCGGTTGGAAGATACTTCATGGAAGTCTTTCCTACAGACCAGGTCTTCTGAGTACGCTCAGATTCAATTTAAAAATTTACTCTGAAAGCAGCATTGCTTCAGTTTCACAAGTTTCAGGGCGAAATTTATGTTTTACAGCCAGGGCTCATCTTTCAATAGGGCTTTCAACCACTAGGAAGCTTCACACCAAGGAGGAAAACACCAGCTCCACAGTCCTACTGACATATGTTAAATCCCGATGCTTATTTCTATTCTGTTTCAGCAGTGGAAGTTTTGATGTAAATGGGAACAGAAGAGGTGCATAAATCCAAACTAGGGTGATGTCTGTCCAGCCTCTTCTGGAAAACAGTGAGTCAGATCCATAAAAATGAGAAAGAAGTCCAAGACCAGAAAAAGTATATGCTGGGACACACCTGAAGGCTAGTTGTGAACACCGCTCCTCACCAACAGCCACTGGTAGTATGACTGTCTTTTATGTAATTTAAGGTACAGAGTTAAAGAGACTTATCGATAAAAATACGTACCGCAGCACATGCTACCTGTCAGCTGATCCCCATCTCCTTCCAGTTCAAACCCTTTCCCAGCTGTTTTTTCTCTGTAACGCATTAAACCTTGTTATTGCAAAATCCAAACAACATTCAAAAATTTTCTTCTGGTTTTCCAGTCCATTCCTATTTACAGTCTAGTGAAAACTGTTTAAAGTGTAATTATGTCTGTCTTCCCAGCCGGCATTCTTTCCATTCCAGTCCCGCTTCCTGCAGTTTCCTTGGGTGGCTTTTGCTTTGCACCGCAATTGGCTGAATGAAGATGTAATGCACTCACTCAGTAGAAACTGGGTTTGCAAACAGTTTAAAGCATAGCATCCCCTACACAACTACCTGGCGGCTGCAGGAAATACTGGGCTTTGCCATTAGCTGACACCATTCCAAGGTGTCCAAAGGACCAGCCAGGTAGCAGAGGGCAGTAGCGCTGACATCAAGGCACTTGACAACTGAGCAATGATTTACAAAGAGTTAATCGACTAAAGATTTCAGCAAGCATTTTGGAGACAGCTCAGAAAAACAGAGCTGTAAATAGAAGTGAAGGCTCGGAAATACAAGACGGAGAGGTGGGCTGGACACAGAATGGCCATGGGCAGTGGAAGGATTCAAATACCTGAATGAAAACATCTAAGGGCTGGAGGGACACAATCTGGAAGCAGTGGAGGGCAAGGAAGAGAAGGCTGCATCAGTGAAAATATTCCAGGAACAGCAGAAATGGGGTAAGGGAACCAGTACTTATTAACAGGACTTGCCTAGTATGTACATTACTCTTCCATCACGCAATATTTAGACCTTTGGTCATGCAATCCAAACAAACTCCAAGTTTTCAAATCGAGCCTGTAGGAGTCTCTTGGAATCCTTGCGGTAGGGAAGGCACTGGTGCCTCACGTAGCTCTAAGGACGCTGTGGCACTGTGTGGATCTTGCCGCAAGGCAAAGTAGAAAATCCCAGGAGAGAAGTATGTATGGTTGTCCAAAGCCATGGCAAGCATTACTCCTGGACGAGCCAGGATCTCTCACGCCCTCTCCAAGTCCAAGTCCTGTCAGTACAAACAAGGATTTCTTCCTCATCAGATAGAAAATGCTCCCTTCTCCAAAGTCAGCCAGGCTGCCCCTAGGTCTGTGCTCTGGCTGCGTGCTGAGATGCCACAGGGCACCTGCTCCTCAGCCCTAGTCTCTGCCCTCAGTCCTGGTGGTGCATGAGCACACATCAACGTAACACCAGAAATTTTACAGCTGACACTTCCTGCCAGAAGCAAGCGCAATCTAGCCGTTACAGCTCTGCTTTGCCTATGATGGGAACCTTCTGCTTAGCCCCTTGATGGCCAGCCTCCACTGCAGCCCCATCACGAGCTGAGCATTTGTTAGGGCAAGTCCCTCCATGCTCCCCACAGACAGCGCTCTGTCCTGGTACGTGGAGCCAGGGGGCTGGCAGCTGGGCACAGCACCTCAACAACTAAACTCCACTCTTCCCAAAGCTCTGAGCCGCAGAACCATGACAGAAAAGGTGTGCAACACTGGAACGTTCATTTACAGGATGTATTTATTACACTGTAAAAAGTCCATTGGATTTGTAGCCATTTACTCTATATGTACACTGGTTGTACTCCCACGCCAACTGTAGGTTCCTCTCAGTACGGTATACACTGGGTTGGAGTCATGCCCATGCCCCTCCCAGTCACCAGTGGGATTTCCAAGATTGACATTATTGAGAATTTAGCCAACTAATCAAGAGAGGAGGAAGAACTGAGATGCAGCACTTGCCAGGCAGGCAGCTCTGCTTTGGGCATGAGGGGGTGGAAGAGCGGGCCATCCTCGCTGCAAGGCAGAAGCACAAGAATGACTACCAGGGCCTCAGCTGCAGGGGCATTCTGGCTGGAGAAGGAGGTGGGCTCCCAACAACTAGAAGATGCAGAAGGGTGCAATCCCTGCAGAGCTCCCAAGAGGAAGCACAGCAGACTTGCTGGGCTTCTGTCAGCAGGTGCCACAGATCCCCACATCTTCTCTAGCTGAAGAGGACGATCTCCTAAGGAATGGGGCTGGACACCAAGAGGCCAGTGTAGCGAGTGGTGGACAACACAGCACTGCTGTGCACCCCGGGGAAGCGGCTCCCCAGGCGCTGTTTGAGAGATGGCCACGGTGCTCTGCTCTCAGCTCATGGGGCTCTGCATTTCTTTCTCATCTGCTCAACTAGGCAGAGCCTTCTGAATTTGCTCTCTCCAACCAGAAAGCCTGATTACCTTTATGAGGAGGGAGGAAAGCAGCGCTGCCCCTACCAGACTCCCCTGCTGCCTACTGCCTATCTGGCACGGGGATTGCTGTGACCCATGATGCAGAAGGAAAGCACGTGGCTACGGCAGACAAGAAGCCCTATGTAGCAAGCTGGGAGCTGCACTGGAAGCAATCCACGTTTCTACACAAAATTCTCAACCTGGTGAACCCAGGCATGCCCAGAGCCCAAACAAAGCAGTGTGACCAGAAGCATGGGCAGGAAAGCTAGGGAATGGCTGGGGAATTGTCTAGGGACTGGACTGAATAATCTGAGAGGCAGTCCTGTACTGCAGCCCCCCTCTCTGGTGTGACATCAAAGAGTTTTCCCTCTTCACCAGCTGAACCGGTGGCAGCTTGGTCCCAGGCTGCTGGGTGCGGGTGTTGCCTGGCCCCTGAGATTATGAAGGCAGGGAGGAGACTGGTCAGTGGAACTGGGCACCTCTCCAGGACAACAGGGATTTCTAGGTGGTTGCCACAAGAAGGGAGCAGAATGTGATGCGCTCCAGGGGGACTGTGGCAGCGGCCCTTCTACTTAGGTTAGCATCATCATCTTTAAAACAAACATGCCCGCTACCAGAGAACATTTGGCCAGCATCCTCCACCCACAGAGCTTCCTCAGCAGACAGTTCTCAGACACCCTTGAACTAATTGACTTCAGAGGTTGTCATGGGGTCAGTGGGCCGTGGAGTAGCTAAGAGGGGAACAGGAGAGGTGGCTTCAATTAGGGCTGGGTTGAGAATGATTGGAAGAGTCATAGGTGGCACCCCAACCTGAAGGGGGGAGGCAAGAGGCTGCAGGATGAGTGGTGGCTGTGCTGTCGTAGGAGGTATGTCTGTAACAGGGCTTGTCTTTGTTGGAGCTGATGCTGGGAAAGAAGGAGAGGCAGAGGTGCTGATGGTGGGCGAGGAGGGTGCAGTGGCTCTCTCAGACTCTGGAAAAAGGAAGAGACAAAATACATCCTTACACAGGCCCTGACAAGATCACATTTCGGCTCAAAACTAAGCAGGGCTGAAGATCAACTCAGGGGCCTTTTCAGACTTGCCCCTTCCACGTACCTTCATACAAGGCCCTGAGCAGCAGGTGCCAATCACAGGCATTCTGCCCCAACCACTGCCCACCCCAATAACCTCAGCAAGATGGCCACAACCTGTCCATTTGGCCTGGTCACTGTAAATCATGCTAAGCCAAGGAAAAACAGATACATGCCACCATGCTGAGAAGATGATTCCAGATAGAAGAAAACAGGACTCACCGCTGGCACCCAGTTCACAGGGCTTCTCCAAAGGAGCCAGGTGGGTGGCTGGTCTCACATCCCCCACAGGAGAAGGGGGCAGGGCAGACACTATTGATTTCTGATGCTGCTGCTCCATTGGTAGGCTGGGGACAGGATCTAGGAAAACAAAACCAAGCAGTGAGCCCACACACCAGTTTGCTCGCTCCTTTTGCCCATCATCAGTTTGCTCACCTTGTGCCAAGCTCCCACAGCCTCCTGCAACTATAATTTCATCAGCATCCAGGCACTATGGCAGCTGGGTACTGGACAAGGTGCAAGCACTGGGTCCAAGACCTGGTTTCTTAAGGTTTCTCAGCCCCTCGTACCTTGGATGACTGTCTGTTTGAAGAGCTCATCCCGCAGTCTAGGTAAGAAACAGTCAATCCGCTCCCAGGTAATCTCCCAGAGATCTGAGTATCCTGTCCGTGAGTCAGCACTGTGGAATATCCCTGCTGTATCCATTACAAGCAGCATATTCTTCAGAGACTCTGGGATGGCCTCCAGCTGTAATCAGAGATACTCCTCAGGACACAGAGAATGGACACATAGCAATGAACAAAAGCATAAAACAGCTGATGGGCTGCCTTGGAAACAGGAGGCCAAGAGGAGAGACCATGGAACAAAATGGTTTTGGAAGGATTAAAAGGTTAAAAAACCCACAACAAACCAAAACACATTTAAAGTTTAGAAGGTTAAAACTGATGAATGGTTCAAAGCACTGCAGTATCACTTTCAGGACCTTACCAGTAAGTCACTGGAGCCAGCATGCATATATTTGTCCATAAAATCCAGGATTGTCAGCCACAGGGCAGCAAAGGTGGTCAGTGATAGCAGCGGGGAGAGATGCTGCAGGAACACCTAGAATAAAACCACAACTACTGTCAAGAAGTAGTACCAGGGCTGCTGCTCATAGCTTGATAAGCCAGTCTTGCAAATCTGGAATTCCCCCTCCTTGTGGCAGGCTAGGAGCATGCACGGGCCCAGTCTGCAGACACCAGAGGCCTCCACTCTTCTGAGCCGCATATGTAGACGAGTGGATCTTGTCTCCTTTGCATGAGGCCACTGCAGTCTGCATCACCATGTCTTCCAGCCCTTCCAGACCCTCTGCCTTAGGTCATTACTATCAGCTTGTGAAAGGCATAATTTCACCACTAGAACAGCCCGTCTTCAACTAATGCTGGGTGAAATACTTCTCTCTCTACCCTTCATAAAGTCACAAACTGCCTCCTGACAACTCTTCCAAAGGCCAGTATCATGGAGACAGTTCTGGAAAGAAGGCATGTCCCAACAGCAGAAGGTTGTGGAGAAGCCCAGCACTGAAGATAGTCAAACTAGCAAACTGACACCTATCCAAATCAGAGATGCTGAGAAGCTATGCAGCAGTTTGGTTTTCTTGAGGTACATGGTTTCCCCTGAGCTTTCAGGCAGCAGCTCACCTTGGAGAGTAGTGTTGAGGCTCTCATCCTAGTTTCTTCCATCCCACCAACATCAGCTGGGCTGATGTTCTCAAGTAGCTTTGTTAGCAGAGGGAACAGCACCTGTTGGATCAGACACATTGATATTTCAGAGCTGAAAAATGACTGATGAGATTTGCACAGACAGCCTCACAGGAAAGAGATGGCATTTGGGACTGGTGGCTTCTAGGCAGAGAGCATGGGAGAAGCAATGGGAAGTAGAAATGAGTGGATTCATTTCAGTACTCCAAGAGGCTCTGTCAGAAGCCTAAGCAGAGAACAACTTTTCACAGGATCAGAGTAGGGGAATGCTGTGTCTGTTGCAGTGAACAAGCTGCTCAAGAAGATGGTGCTGAAGTAGGACACTGTTCTGCCGCTCCCACACACAGCTTTGCTCTTCATGACAATTCTGTCCTGCCTACATGCCCAGCCCAGTCAGGAGGTTACCTTGTTGAAGCAGGACTCCCATTCCAGGGCATCCAGGGCCTGCAGGTCATGTACCAGGAGGGCCCGCTGCAAATAAGTGAGTGCCTGCATCCGTACCTGGCGTCGGGCATCACAGCACAGCCAGGCAATACCTGCAAGAGAGGGATTCAGGGAAAAGCCCACAGGGAAAGTGTCACATCCCTATTTCCCCAGTCTAGGGTGAAAAGCCTAATGAAGATCAAACACTCTCAGGGGCGTGAAGAAAAAAAAGAAAAAGGATTATACTTGTTCCAGGACACAGACTGGGAATCTACCATCAGATCCAGAAGCAAGCTGGCAGCTAACTCATGCTAAAGATACCTTTCTGGATCTGATCCAAGTTCTTTTTCAATTACAGCAGACCCTAAAAACAACCTCTGCCTGCTTTCTGCAGTTAGTTCTTGGCTCCTCAACTTTCCTGAGTGCTGTCATTATTTTGGAAGCGTCTCTGCTCATTGTCATCACAAGGGGATGGCTTTACCCTGTAGCAAAGGACACCAGCAGTTGGACCACAGTGTTCGGGAATCTGCTTCGATTTTCCTCCCTGCTGTCTCTAGATGGCGTTGCTCCTCTGCCCAGGAGCTGTAGATGGTGGCTGCTCTGGTGTGCAAGGTGTGCATGAGGTCCAGGAGCTGCAAGTCAAGCATCACATTAAACAACACATAGGACTTAAATTTTTGAAGCAACCCTGGTCTCTGCTCTTTCCCAAACCAATTCTAAAAGGCTCACAGTTACTCAAGTGTGCTTCCTGTATGTACATAACCCTGTACAGCTATGGAGATGGTGTCAGGCCCTGCTGTCTGTACTCTCCCCAAGTGGTCAAGTGCCAGGCATCTTCAGCAAGATTTGTGTCAGTTCAGTAGCTGTGTCAATCGCGTCTTTGAGGAACAGCATCCCAATCATGCCAGGAGAAAGAATGGAGCCTTTACTGGCACAGAACATTGACTGTCCCAGGCAGAGGGAGAAACCCAGGGATTCAGCTATGCTGTCCAGGGACAAAACTCTGCAACTTTTTTTTTTTTTAAATAAAAAACAAAGCATGAAACACAAGCAAAGCTTCCTCAGAACAGCTCTGTATGAGCAAATGACAGCATCTGAGTCACTTTACTACTGAACTGAGGCCCAACAGCCTGGCAATCAGCAGGCCTGTGCCTTCATACCTTTGAAGTACCAGCTGGAGAGAAAAATGACTCCGTCATCCCAGTCCTCTGTACTTGAAATCACAGTGACTCAGGCCACAGGGCTTTCCCTTCTCCACAAGCTCAGAAGCCCTGTCAGACTCCCCGCTAACCGTACATGAACCTCATGCCTCCAAATGCCCTTGATCCACATCCATCTTGTCTACTACTATAGTGACTCACAGCTCCAGACCCTGCCCTCCTTGAGAGAGGACTTCTCTTTCCACTGCTATTCTGCTTTTGCCTGTCCAAATTGCAGTCTTCCTCTTTCACTGCAGAACCACACACTGCCACCAGAGCCACCCTCTGCCATCCAGTGCACACTAACCCAGGGTGCAGCCCCCTCTCTCCCCATGAAGAATCCCAGTGACTCCCTAGCAAGGGTATGAGTATGGGAAAGGAGAGGAGGAAATCCTTGCTATACTTACGTCCTGACTAACCTGTAAAGACACAGTGTGGTAACTGGCAGGGATGCTCTCATCCTCATCCTCATCACTGTGTGTGTGAGCCTGGTGCTGGCTCAAGACCCGTGATCGCCGTGTGGAGCTTTCCTTTGGCTTTTTTTTTAACCGACTGGATTTACTGTCATACCTGTGGCTCTTCCCCCTCTTCTCCTGGGACTTGTAGCCTAGAAAGTGAAAGGTGGCAACATACCATATACACACTCCACCACAAAATTTTCTGCCTTTCAACACACATAGCAGCCACCTTTTGATATCCCCAGTGAAGGACCTGGTCCTGTGAAAAGACAGCTACCCACTTGAAGAGGTACCCAGCGCTCATCAGGAACAGCCTTCAGCAATAGCTGATACTGCTACCTCCACATCAGCTCCAGGCCTCCCCTCCATCCCAGAGAGAAGGATAAGGTCACTGCTGCCACCTGGAGCCAGGACACTTCTCACAGACGACCATTTTCTGGGGGTTGAGGACTCATTCCCTGACAGTACACTTCACACTTCTTGCTGACTGGCCACCCCAAGTCCAATCCTGATTGTCAAACCAAAGGCCATCTTACCCCCATTCAAGCTCGCCTCCACAAAGATGCGGATGGTTTTGACACATAGCTCGAAGTTCTCAGGTGTAACGTGGGCAGCATCTCGCACGATGAAGGACAGGGACTCTACACACTTCATGAGAGACTTTGTGTCATGTGGGCCCAAATCCAGCCCCACAGTCAGGCTGTACTGGTTGACAAGAGGAGACGGCCCCAGCCTGCTGAGCCCAGCAGTGGATCTGGAGGTGTCGATATCATCTTTCCCCACCTGCAGGGCACAGCAAGAGGGTAGCAGGAGAGGGTTGCATATCAAGCAGCACCTCGTGCACATGCTGAAAGGGCCTTTCTTCTGAAGCCAACAGGTAACGTTTCTGTAGGACCCATTTCCCCTTCTTCCCCATTTGCCTCCAAGTTTTCTCCTCTCCACCTGCATCTCCTCCCCATCCTCCCTTTACATTTTCAGCTCATCTTAGCTCCCTTCCCTACTGTCTTATTCTTTCTTCCCCTACCACTCCCTCTGCACACAACCATGCTAAGAATAGTCTTCTTCAGGCATCAGAAGCCCGTTGGCTACTCACCACTAGCCAGCCACTGTTCATGACATCCACATCTGTCACCGAGCGATGCATCTTGCCTGGCTTCCCATGGTCAGTGTACACCTCGGAATCAGAGGTGTAGCCACGGTCCAGGTTCATGTCACTTGGATGGTAGGAGGAGGAGACCTCGCTGTCTGACTGAGCACCTTCAAGACAAAAGACATGGGGTTTAGATCAAGGCCAAATCAAGAACTTGGAAGAGTAGCTGTGGATGAGGGAGAAGCAATCCAGATTAGTCAGACCAGCATCAGCGAGAAACCACCAGTGGGCCCTGGAAGAAACTGGGCCAGGCCTCTCCTCCTGCAGGAGGAAGAACAACTATGACAGGAGCATGCACAGGAGACAGCAGGAAACACAAATCTTTGACACTGTTTCTCCTCTATAGGTATGTTTGCCTTTCCCCTTCAGAGGGAAGGGGCTTTCCATTCTCTGCTATATCACTTGTCAGCCTGACCGTGTATTTAAAAAGGGTCCAATGCTTTGACCCTGGGGGAAGAATCAGACATACCACATACTAATAACTACTGGAGGTGCTAGGTTCAGCTGGACAACCTCAAAAGCACAAGACAGAATGACATGACTCACATAGGGCCTCTGGGGTCACTCAGCTCCACACCAACACTAGTAAGCAATTTCTCATGAACAGCAATCTACGTTAGCATGTTCCACACCTGCCAGGCCTACCCTCCCTGACCTTTAGGATAACCTCACATTTCACATGTCCCAAGCACGGAAATCTTAGTAAAGGCCACATTTAAGCTACTGATATAATGTTATTTAGAAGAAAAATTCATTCTTTCTATCATTCAACATTATCTAGAAACTCATCAGCAGAGACACTAACTTGCTCTGAACACAGCACACCAAACATTTTCAGAAGGAGGTAGAGAGAACTAATGTTTGATGGGCAAGGTGCCACAGTCAAGTAGTTTGCTCAATCAGCAAAGACAGAAGCAGGGTGAAAAAAAAAAAAAAAAAAAGGAAGAAGATGACCCAGCATTAACCTAGAAGGCAAAGGCCATAGGGGTTTTGCAAAATCAGGTTTCTCCCATTGTCCAGCACAAAGCATCAGGACCTAGCAAGGAAGTTCTAGAAAACCAAAGAGGAAAACGAAGGCTTCTGGAAAAGCCTTTTCTTGCTGTTTGCTTTAAAAGTCTGAAGTTGTCTGCCTCAAATACATTGCCAGCTGGCTAAAGCAAAACAGGAATAGTTTGCTGAAAAGACCCTCTTTCTAACACAGTCAAGAGAAGTGGGAAATAGTGGGTTGGTCTTGTGGGAATGGTTCAGGCACTCAACACAAATGGATTTGGAAATAGAATTTTAAAGAACAACTCCCTTTACAAGATCCTTAAAACAGGGACAGAAAGGAGTCAGTACCACAAAAGAAGCAAGTAAGACAGGAACAACAGCTGGGTTTACATTACACACCCAGCTGAGAGATAAAGGCTATATTACCCAAGGCACCAGACCACAACCAGCAGAAAATGCTCCTTGGGTAGAGCAAAGACCTTCTACAACTGATATCAGTTTTCCTCCCACTGCTCCCCCAGGGACTAGCACCTGGACGGCTGCTCACTGAGTAGGAAGAGATGGCAGAGTAGAGACAGGGACAGACCATGGGGTAGGAGTGAACAGCAGGTGCTGGTCTTTAATCTTGCTAATGTAGTTTAATATCAGCTTTGTTTTCTTGCAGTCCCCTTTGCTAATTGAAAAGCTTGAGGAAGCAGCTGCTTATCTGGCAGGCAGGCATCAGATTTCCTAGCAAAAGCTGGCCTGTCTTACCTGTGTCGTTATCTGCCCTTGCTGTAACCTGCAGGGCTGCAGGCGGCTTCACCCCAGACCCAATACACTCCAGGAGGGTGAATAGCGTGTACCAGTCATCCCCGGAGTGAATGTTGGCAGCATTGGTTTTCAGGAGTTCATGGAGGCCATAGGCAACCTCATGGCTAACTCTAGACAGCACATTTGGCTTCATCATGAGCAGGATACGTAATGAGAGGAGAACCTGGTCAGAGAAGGAGACAAGAATAAGAGACCCTAGTATTTACACTCCATTCTCCAGCAAGGTCCCCGTTCATTTATTTAGAGCTACTTACAACTGCTGTTTGTTCTTACCTGCAGCACAGGCAGGTTAAATATGGATCCATCCAACAGTAATTGGTTTCCTGTGTTGCCAGGTGTAGCCACAAAACCCCAGTAACTGACTTTCAAAAAAAACTCTTACCTGTGCACTGATTTCTTCCCGACGAAGGAGCCGAATTGCCAGTCTCAGCAGCCCCACCACTGCCCTCTCCACCAAGAAGCAGAACTCCATTGCATGGACACAGAGATGATAGAGGTGGTCTCGGACAGTTTGCCAGACACAGGTCACACGATCCCTAGCCACAACAAGGAGGAGTGAAAGGGTAGGATGAAAAAAGATGAGACAAGCGGGATCTGGCTACCTCTCCCAGACCTCCAGACAACCCGGTATTTCTTCATTTCAGTGAAAAACTCCAGGAGTTTGTAAGGGAGATGTAAGAACAGACACATAGAAACAACAAAGCCATCAAATTTCTTATTTACTTCATTACTTCATTACTTGCAAAGCAAGTGGGACACTTCTCCCTCCAGAGTTTAGTTTATGTTTTCCTCATCTCAGGATATCAAGCAATAATTCATGGGCGAATAGCCCCTCTGTTTGCACATGCTAGAGTGGAATTGCTAAGCCCTGAAATTACAGCCACATGCTGCTTCAGCTGGCAAATCAAGCACATAGGAAACTCATTCCCTGGACCCAGGCAGCAGCTGCAGTAAAGCAGGAACATTTACAGTGAATCTGTATGTATTTCAAGGTCATACCTATTCTCTAGCACAATTCTCAGAAGCATCTCCAAGCAGAAGGCAGCGTCCTCTTCATCATATGTCTCCTCATCAGGAGTAACAGAGATTAGAGCCTAGAAAAGCCATGAAATGTTTGTGAATCACAAGCCCCCCAAACTGGGGGACCAACAAGTGAGGACCAACAGAACGCTTTGAGCCTGGGCAAAACTGCACTCTGCTGTCTGGTGAGGTCATGCATAGTCTATCAAAAATGCATTGGATAGAGGTCAAGCTACATATATGGAAAATCGTATTTTTTTTTATTGTGCAAGATGCAATATGAACTTAAAAACGTTAAATGGACAGAGTCTCTCAGATGGAGAGGTATTCTGCAAGACAGCAGCTTCTTGCTAACAATATGTGAAGCATAGAAAAGGCAGACATACTTAGGAATGACTACAAATACTGGAGCCATTTGTCAAGCCATCAGCTTGCAGATGAAGGGAGAATTCCTGACATAATAGGGGTGAGAACTAAATGTTCCCCTGGAACTGAGATGGCACACAGAAACTGAGTCACCACTTCTCCACCTGGGCCAGCAACATAGTGGTCTTTGTTTGATCCAAACAACAAGTTTGAAGTATTTTTAGCTGTTTTAGGTATTGTTCTTTGGGGCTTACTCACTTATCTTTATTTTGAAACTCAATACCTATTCTTCTGAACCTCTGCAGCAAGCTTTCATAGATAAACCTTTCCTTTGTTTTAGCACAAGCCTCAATAATGTCACACACCCTATTGATGAAGCCAGTGAATTGCAATTACAGCAGGCTGAAGGGGAAGGTACTTGCACCTTAAGGAGCCACGGAATTAGGCAACACACACTGCCGGCCCACACAGCATCCCTGCAAGGGTTGAACTGCACTATCTGCTTTTGGAAATGGTGAGCAGCAGCCAGATTCATTCCACATCCTGGAGTGGTCTCAAACTCCATGCTAGCCTGAGAGGCTATTACCGGAACCAGGTAAGTAACTACCCTCCCCCAGGGAGATGAGCTTCTCTAGCCCAAAGGCTAGTGTAGCCCAGCCTTATTACGTCTCCCACAGCAGCCAGGTACCACACTACCTAGGGGCACAGAGTTCTGTATAGCTCTTCCTCTAAAGTGGCCTAATGGCCTAATTCTAGGCACACATCAGGCACACAGCACACCAGAAAAGATGAAAAAGCATAACCTTAGGCTCCCACACAGAGCTACACATACTTTCAAACACTTACTGTGACCACCTCAAGGTTTTTAGAATGCATTCCACAATTTAATGTATTCCTCTACTACTAAAGCAATTGGGGCTGCCAGCATAGAAGTTACATGTAACAGCTGAACTAATGACTGATTTCATATCTCAGATAGGTCCAAGACCTCCTCTGGTGCCAGAGGAGCTAGGTGAGTACACAGCACATATCCATGATCATGCACAGCATACTTGTTCCATCACCAGTCCAATCCCTTGCACAATATCTCTCACCTTCATGAGCTCCTGGAGGGATTCAAGTTGGAGGAATTTGCTTTCTGTGATCAACTTCTCAGGATCACATTGCTGCGAGAGACAGAAAAGAGGACTGTGCATCTGGGGGATGGGGAAGGCATACAAACAGATCCTCAGAAAACACAGCTTGTTCCCAGGAAAGATACAGACAGTGGCTTTAACACAACTACCTGGAGGAAAATTCCTGCTAGCCAGTTCAATCCTTTAATATCAATTACCTTTAACAGACCTGATCTGTGCTAGACAGATTTTAACAGGTAACTCCTCCATCCACACAATGCTCAAACCCCAGGTTCAGATTTTGTTGGCACCATACGCCTTAACACTGTCTTGGAAAATAGATTAGTCCTTTGAGAATTTATTAATTTGTCTTCAATTATAGGACTGTGATGCCAAGGGCAGATCCCAGCCTCTTGTGGGGAATCATTCATGTTTTCACGTGTTAATACATTTGTGCATAACAGCACATAAGACCCTTTAGCTGTCAATGCAGATATGCTCCTCTGTAGCTTCTTACAATTCCCAAGTCCTCTGGAACCTGCAATACTGCCTAGAAGCATGCATATTTATGCTTCTGTTGCCTATTATCCACACAGTACTGTCGCCATGAACAGAAGCAGGTTATTTTACAGCCTGTATGTTACCTTTATGCATTCCAGAGCTGTTCGCTTTGCCTCCTGTGTCTCTGTAGATGGCCCCCTCATACCAGATTGTTCTGTCCCACTGAGGGTAAGCCAACTAACAAAACTCAGCACTGTAGATTCACCACTGCAAATCAGAAGACACCAGCATCAGTGAGAAAACAAGACATCATATTATTCTCCAGCTTTGGTGCAAAAAGGACTGTCTGGGCTATTGACACCACTCACCGGTTAGATGGCGTCTCCTCGCGTTGCAGATAGATTTTGCCATTAGGATCCACAAAGTCTTCGACCTAGAAGACAGACCAGAACACGTATATCATCAATTGTCTACTTCTTTGTAGCCTTCCCCCAACCCTGTAATGTTTCACTTAATGATGAAACACTACACCCGACCACCCCTGTGTAGGCAGTCAACCCCAGCTCTTCACCCCCTCACCCCTTATTGTAAAGTGTCACCCCCACCTGGCAATACCAATGCTGTGCTCTAATATTTCATGCCTATAAGCATGTCCCTCTTTTGCACAGTATTCAAAATCTGTTCAAGTAAACTGAATGCTGGAATTTCTCAAATCCAACAAAAAGTAAAATGAGGAAAAAATAAAACGTATGAAAGAAGCTGGAGCCTGCACCTAATTCAAACACTACACCCTTTGCAGGCTTTCTAGCTCTGTACTTGTTTTACCAAAGCCAGGCCTTTCCAAGAGAGCTCTCCTCCTCTTTGAACTGGTTCTGTGAAAAGCCAGCTTCCCACTCCCCTACTCTTCAGTTACCCACGGGCCGGCTATTGTTACCTCCACCATGGCCTTGGGCAGCAGCTCTGCTCGGAAAAGCTGTAGCATGGCCTCCATGATGTTTTTCCAGCCCTCCCGCAGAATGTCACCATGGCGATGGGCCAAGTTAAACACAGTCTTTGCCGCAATATGGGCCTTGGGATTACTTCCAAAAACAGTGGGCAGGTTCTCAATAGACTGCAGGAAAGAAGAGGGGGTGGCAGTCAGTCAGCAAGAAATGTTTTCTTTTCAACACAAATTAGGGCAGACTGTTCAGAACTGGTTCCGGGAAAGACAACAATTCTGTGTACGATGCTTGGATAACTCCTCAGCTCATATTCACTTTGCACAAAAACAAGAACAAGATGGCTTACCTGATACAAGCTGAGTCACTGAACCACCTAGACATAAGCTCTCCAAGAATGACACAACAATACAACACATTTTGAAAGTGCTTGCTGAAAACTCACTAACACTAATTTATTCTGGTATGGGAACTCATTCCAGGATCAAAGCCTTCTACAAAAAGTACCACATCTCCTCTGGAAGCATCAATTACCCTGCTCTACTGTTAGAGAAGGAAACTATGGCCAAAAGCATTACTGACTTGCAAAACTACTCCTACCACTACTTAACAGCAAGATTCAAAGTAAGAGTGATGAACCCTGACACACAGCCTCTGCCAATAACTGCTGGATCACAATTCCTCAGAACCTGTTCAATGCACTCACAGCTTTTCAAAATACAAAAAGCATGCTAAGTCATTTAAACCAACCAAGTATATGTTGCCAAAACAAGAAAAAAACCAGTAACCGTGTGAGCTAGTGTCAGACACTAACACGTGCCATGTTTCTGCTGTTACTTAAGGTCATTGCAAAATGTTTCTCTTCACAAGAGATGGGCTTTGCCATTCTCTTGCTTATGCAGACAAAAAACATACTTACTCCCTCATCAAGAAAGGAGAAAGAAGACAGAAGATAGGATGGATTGAAAAAGTGGCTCTTCCCATCTCAGACCTGAAATTCCAAAAAATGAGCTCTTGCTTCAGCCAGACTGCTGGCAAAACTATTATCAAAATGGGTCTTTGATTTAGAGGTGAACTCCATTCTAAGTGCCAATCTGGAAGTCTGGCAGAGATGTGACAACCGATTTGTTTTTTTCATTGTTGCTATGGGGAAACCACATGAATACACACATCGCTGAAGTCTCAGAGGGCAAACAGCAATATGCCTGGTGGCAGCAAAACGCACTGTGGCAAGAAGCCATAACCACCAAATTAAAACATACAGGGGTTTTGCTACTACTTATGCACTGAGTCAGTATGAGTCTTAACTGTGGATAAAGAAGTGGGGCTCTCGCTCTTCTTAAATCTTTTAATCCCCCTCCATGTTCCTTTCCATTCCTTTTCTTTCAATCAAAGTGGCCATGCATAGCGATTGCAGTGCTTGGAAAGGATGCCTGATCACGAGGATGATCTGACCTGGGAAGTGACTAGTAGCTAAGTGACACTTTGATGTTCTTCCCTTGCTTTCTAACAGTTGCTCTTTGTTTTGCCTCCTCACCCCCTGAAGACAGCCCCTCCTTCTCCCCTTCCACCAGACTGTCTCTCAAATATTTGTTCAGTTGTCATATTCCACTACTGTCTCCAAGCCTTACAGGAATTTAGGACAGCAGAAAGTAATTGGTGTACTTGGAATCTGGCCAAAGATAAGAACTCAGAGCCTTCTTCAAATTCAGAAGTCCCTGATTCTAAGTCATCACCAAAAGACATGCTTGCTTAATTTACACAGACCTCGGACTGCTCCAGATTCCAGTCTCACAACTAGATGGGATGCAGCTGGCAATAGCTGGTGCCTCTGAGGGGTTAGTTTAGTTGCCTCTACTGTGTAAATCTGTGTCAAACAGTTGTTTCATGGCAGACATTCCTCTGTTTCTGTTATCTAGTGGTTTTCTTGAGGTCTGGTATGCCTGGAGAGGATCAAGTATTTCATCTTTACTGTTGTAAGCTGTGGAGGAAGAGGGAATCGAAAGCAACCCCACCGCTGGGGAATTTCTTTGTCTTTTAGCAGTCAACCTGGTACAAAAGGCTTACACCAACCACTGTACCTTGACTTTACTCTCACAGTACAATCCATGGAAATGGTCCTTAGGGCTTGCCAAAAGCGGGGCTAACAGCCAGTCTTATTACCAGACGCCACACACCAACTGACAATTCAAAGCATTTCTTTTTCTAACCCCTTTATGCTGGGTGGATGCACAGCCCCTACACTTCAGAAGAACAGCTCATGAAACAGTCCCTCTTGGCACTGCATAAGCCCTATAGCTAAATATTCAATAGCTGAAATGCATGACCTTGCTTGGGATCATGAACGATCACTGTCTTGATCACAGGGAGATCTAAGACTCCTCAGATCAAGTAGGTGGAATAAACACTTCTGTATCATGGCATTCTGCTCTGCACAAACTGCCACTTGGGAATGAGTAGAAGGAAATCTGCATATTTGAACCTGTCCTATGGAAGTCCTCCTTCATTACACACTTTCTGTTGTCTCCTCCAGAAAACTCTGGGCAGAGGCAGATACATATCTACAGATAGTGTGATAACTAAAATAAGCAAATATTACTGCTTAACAGAGGAAGAGAGCTCCAATATACTAAAAGCCATGCTTCTTCCCCCTCCTTGCAAACTTACCTCACTGCTGAGGGCTGTAAACTTGCAGAGGGAAATTATGAGATTATCAAACACATCACTAAGGCCATAGTGAGCAGAAATCATTGCACATTTCCTGGGGAAAGAAGAAAACACAAAATAACGTAATAAATCAGCACAGACAAGTCTGTCTACAGGACAGCAAATCAGAGAGCCTCTCTGTTGCTGTTTTAGATCTTCCTCTCCACCCATGCATAATGAATGCTGATGTACAGAGGTCTATTATTATCTCTCAAATAATCTCATTCCTCATCCATAGATCCTGGTATTTGCCTGTGCTGATGCAAGGATCGCTTTCAAGAAGTGAGTCTAAACAGGCAGACCACTTGCACCTGAGGCAATATACCTCATGTTCTGTCTTGACATAAGAGAGAGTCGCTGAGATTGGCGGTAGTGTTGAAGTCTAGTTTCCAAGAGATCATGGCTACAGCAGTATATTAACAGAGTTTGAAAACTACGCTTAAAGCATCATTTGGTCTGGATCTAAGCATGACCAAAGATCATTCCAATACAGTTTCTCACAGATAGCAAGTTTTTTTGAATACTGGTCATCTGGAAAAGAAAAAAAGAAAAAAGAAAACCCCTATCCCATTCAGCCACAGCTATGGCCACACATACAGGGATTTTGCCAGCATCACTGTGCAAGTTAAATGTGACTTTTTCCTCTCACTTCTAAGCAGCACAGCTATGTCAGCAGGTCAGAATTTAAAAATACATACCCCAGGCACTTTGATTTATTACAACACAGCAGTCAAGCCAAACAGTGAGTGGCAACCAAGAGAGGCCAAGACGGGATGAATACAAATAATAGATCAAAACTAGAGGACCGTAGGTCACAATAAAATGCTCTTCAATTGCTAGGAAAAGTAGCAGTTGATATTCACTATGATGTCTCTAGCAGGAAAACAGGAGACAATGGCCACACATTAAATCTTTTGGGTCTTCATGAATGCAAGAGTTACCTGAAACCAGAGATAGCCTTCTGGATGATTGTTTCTTCTAAGCTCTTGTCAAAAACATAAGAAAGTGCTGCAATGGTTGGCCCCCATGTCATGGTGAAGAGATCATGGTCATAGCTTCCAGGAGGCACATGGAGAAATATTCCCTCATCAGTGGCACCACGATGTAGCAGGACATTCCAGATATAGTTTTCCTTAACCAGGCCCGTCTGTTCTTCTGGCATCACTATCTCATCATTTCTAAAAGGGAGGAAGGCAGAAAGGTTGAATTTTTCATTCTGAGCCAAACCTAACATTTACACAGTGCCTTTCATTACATGGTCCCAAAGCTAAGTGATATCTACTCTGGAGTGATTTTGCCAGCTCCTGAAACATTCTATTTTCCTAGGTCTGCCTGCTTCCCCTACCCCTCTTTGATATCCTGGATATAAAGGCTGGTGGCTCTCAGCAGCACCCAGCAGTAACCACTTAAGGATAGTATTGAAGAAGCAGCTACCTAACACTACAAGTGCAAAATGTAAAACATACTGCAGTTAAATGATGGGAAATTTTGGACAGCACACTGGCATAGCTTCACCCCCCCATCCTAGCTCTCACCCCATTAGAGTGCTCCGCATATCTCATTACACAGAGATTAAAAAAAAAAAAAAAGATTGTTATACCACTGCAGCCAACAGTAGGCATGAGTACCTTTGCATAAGAATAATGCAAATATTCATATTATGCCAAAATCAAGTATCAGAAAGCCAAGTAGTACAAAATTAAGGATAAAACAAGAACCCAAATGTATGATGTGTGATTCATAACCAGGGTACCACAGCTCCTTACTCTAACTGGATTAAAGTAATACAATAATAAAAGAATTATGATTAATGCCAAGTAGTACTTGCAATCCCACGTTAAAATATATCAAGCCTAAACACATACTCCCTCGACTTCGATAACATTGCACAAAAGATAACCCTCTGCAAATGACCAACTAATTAAACAAGATCCTGAAATCTACTAAGAACAGTAGCTTGCAGCCAGTCTGAGAAGTAGAGGTCTTTCTGCAACAATCAAAAAATAATGTGCTTCAGTTGCCAAAGAAGCAATTTTCATGTGCTAACAACTATAAAAAACTCTCTTGATTTATGCATAAGAAATAAGCTCTTTTCAGTTTCAAGTGCCTGCATATTTTGACAAGAGCAATCATTACTAAGATATAGGGAAATATGTTTGCAATCAATAGCGTGTTTTTATTAAGAAACCATATTCGATTATTAACAGAAGCAAGTGATGGGTTTACTTGGAAAGCCTCAGGAAATTAAATTGTGCTCAAAAGTGAAATGCTGAGATCCCGAAGAGATCATGCTCTGTACAGATTACAGTCTGATTGTTTTTCCCCCTAATAATACAAAGAAAACAAATAGTTCCTCAGTCTCAACTATGACACTGGCAATCTGTCTGAGATGGAGCAATACTGAAATGATACACCAGTTGTTTTAGCCATGGACCATACCGAAAAATCTGAAGTATCTAGTGAAGGGAGGATAAAGGGGAATAGACTGGGACAGAGGCATTAGATAACTGAAAGATAGGAGGATATTCTCAGGCTACTACTGAAAACATTAGGAACACCCTCAGGGGAGAGAGGCAAATCAAAACTAGAGCCCCATTTGAAAGCTTGAGCTACCTCTTGAAAAACTGCTAGATACAACTGCTAGTACAGGCAGCATCTCCACCTTCCCAAGTAAGGCCCAAAAGGGAGGGTCAGCCTAATCACACTGCCCTGCTTCCAGCCTGAGCCACTGCCTGCCACTGGAGATTGAAACCAGCTGAGAGTCAGAGTCCCATCCTGTCTCCTCAGAGATGTAATCCTCTCAGCTTCAAATTGGCTGGGCCTGGATTTACTGATAGGCTAGATTTCTGAGCTGTTATTAAAGCTCCCTGCCCAGAGCTAGTCTGTGCACAAAAGGGCCTCAGCCACCAGGAATTCTCCTCAAAAACTGGTCAGTGTGCCAAGAGCTTCAGGGGTGGCAGAAGAGATTGATGCACACAGCAGCCTCATATGAAGAGCTCAAAAGCAGAACATATGAAACTGAGACCTGGATATGTTATGTCAGGGCACCAGTGCTGTCCCGGGGATGAGATACTATCTCATGAAAAGTTCTAAAGAAGTCTAAAGGCCTGGTCTGTAGAACAGAGCCTTCTTAGATACAGCATTTCACAAGTGCTGGTCTTGCTCAGCCATTTTTTTGCAAGTAAATAGAAGTAACGCATTTTTTAACTTTAGCTTAAGCTCTGTGGATTAAAATACCATGGCAAGAATCCAAAGATACAAATGTAGCGCAATCACTGTGACAGGCTTGTTACCACAGCCCCACATGGAGCTGAAAGTTGGTCTGAGGCAAATGGGCACATGATCGGTGAGTCTCTCTCTGTACTCTCCAGAGGTCTCACAGACCAAACAACTCTAGTTTGCTCCCTGCATACAAGGAGATGAGAGATTGATTCTTACTTGATGGCATGGTACATGTCTTCCAATATGTCCTGTTCAAAGTCTTTGCCTCCATTGACACCTTTCAGGTTCTTCCGAAACTCCTGAAAAAAGTTATACCAATGTTAATTCCTTATATCTCCAGCTTTAACTGCTTGGCTAGAATCAGTACTCCACTTGTTCTTCATGGCACCAGAAAGAGATTTCCCTGCATTCTTCAACATGCAGCCTCAAAAGTTCAAAGACTAAATACTATTCTTACTGGCAGTAGTGTGCAGCAACCCGTCTCTGCTCACAAGGACAGAGACACAACATAACATATGCTTAGCTGAGGCTGGACATCAGAATGACAGGTCTGTACCACTGCATTCACAGGACTTGAACTCTCTAGAAGACCACCACAGTGATTCAACAGTCTTCTCATTCTTGCCACGTCTTAGGATACAGTTCACTCACATGCACGCAGGCATCTTGACAAACATGGCAAGTTGTCTGCTAAACTCATTATTTCTTCAGACTGCCCCTTGCCCACAGCTCCCCTCTCCAACTGTACTCAACTTCAGTCAGTGCTGCACACCAGCCTATTGTGTACAGCAGCTATGAATGGGGGTGTGTGTGTGTGTGTGTGTGTGAAGAGAATGCCATTGAGATAAAAACAGGTACTACATTGCTATCAAAACCAGAGAAGACAGTTGTCTACACTGGTAAACACCCACCTCCAGAGTCATTGGGACGTTCTGCTTACGGACATTATGGTTGTGCTGGTCAGTGTTCAGCATAATAACTGCATAGGCCAGGGCAAAGCAGGCATCACTATTAGCAAATGGGGACCCATTTGATTTCTGAAAAGCAAGCGTATGAACAAATTAGTCCTACAGGAACAGCAATATCAGTGGCCCAAAACAGCCATTTTGCTACTGACGGCACTGAATCATCTCTGGGACAAACAAAAACCCCAGACTCTGGCTCCAGCTTCCAAAAAGCACCCTGGAAATCTATGCGCCACTGCAGTCTCCTACAGAACTACAGCTGCTGCCTGCAGGGCACAGTAAGCTTATGTAGGCAGTTTGATCCAACATGTCCATCATGGCAAGCAGATGCGCCAGAACGAATGTAGTTTTGAGCTTTCTGCCCACCAAGTACACACCCTCCAATGTTCCGTGAAGGCTTCTAACAGTCTCTGGATTACGGGTGCTTCTCCTGGTAATCTGAAGGCCTCTAGATAAAGTCGTAAAGCTTCATCCAGCCTTAAACCTTGAAAGCTGAAAGTCCTGCAAGAAGAATGAAATGCAATGAGAAAGTGAAACAGGATGGGAAAGGCAGGATAAACTTACTGACTACAGTCTTGTTTGTTTCAGCATCAGAATACTAGATTTCACAGAGAACAGACAGTAAAGAGGGGAAGGTGAGAAGAGGAGAAATATACCATAAACAGGCAAAAAGCAATAAAAAAAACAGTCAACAATCCTACAGGTGATTATGTATGCAATCACCTCTCCAGTCTTCACAGAGTCTGGCCCTACCAAAAGGAGCTTGAGTATTATACTACTATATGTATCTAAGGTGTTAAGAATTAAGGCATGGTGGTACACAGAGAATCAAGTGATACAAATCCAATGCCCCCAGGAGCTACTGTTCTACTGCTTTTTTTAACCACTGAACTCTAAACTTTCATCCCTTTCTGATTAAAGAGATACAGAAAGATATTCACCCAACAAAGCTTTCCAGCAAGTCTATGTTCTTGCGGTCACTCACAAATTCCCCAATCATCTTTTTGTCCAGACGGGGATTTTCCCGTAGCCACCTGGCCACCTCATTGTTGTCGATGGGCGTAGCAAGAAGGTTCTTCTCCTGCAGAAACTGTATCCCTTTCTTTGGCTTTTGGTTGAACTGCTCTGTGCCGGTTATCAGGAGCTGAAGGAGACATTCTGATAATTACAAGCTTGCAGTGCATTTCTTACTTTAGATTGTTCTTGGCATTTGAACCAAAAGCAAAGTAGAAATAGATAAACCTCAGCATGATCCAATTTATTGTACTGTGTAATCCAGCAAGAAGGCTAACCAAGGCCAGAAAACCTGCATTCATCACAAGGATTCACTATCAAATAATACTGGACAGAGCAAGTGTGAGCCGCCATCTTTGAAAAGCTTTGACATTTCACTGAGCAATTAGCTCTGCTATCCCCCATACCTCACCAGCTCTCGTATGTAAACAGAGCAGAGGAAGGTCTATGATGAACCCCAGACACGTGGCAAAATCAACTCTGCCCAGTTATGCTCCGTGACCTCTTCTCTTTGGCTTCAGGCTCTCATACTCTACCTCACTGCCAGGAGACATGCAGCAAGAATCCTTGGCACTTATTCAGCTGGTGCAAGGAAGAAGTGCTGCAAAAACTTAAACTAAGAACCAAAAAATGCTCTGCTAGTGAGACGTGGTCCCAGGAACATCTGGTATTCCAGCATGACAAGGCTATCTATAGGCTGGGAAGAGTAGGTGCATTTTTAGTTTGAAGGGAAGTCAACTACTTTGCCCTGCTTGACTCTTATTTTAGGAAACTAGACTGTACCACGGTCACAGTGTAATAAAACACCTGACTAAGAAAGGGTTAACTGAATGTTCTTGGTAGTGTTCAGAAAAACCAAAAGCACAAACAACTGTATGAACTTTACTAAGGCACCAGAATAAATGTCAGTTCCCTGTTAGCTCCTATCACGATCAAACTGCTAGCGATGACCTAGTGAACTAAATTCGTGACCATCATGATTACTAGCTCCCCTGGGTTTCTCAGTACCTCAGAAGCCACCAGCCCTCTGTTCTCTGCTTCCCCTGCCTGTGTGAACATCCTCAAATTGCAGGGAAACACAGACCCTGAAATAGCATGGAGCACACAAGGACCCAGTGAGGGCACAACAAAATAACAACCATGCGCTACCCCAGTATAACAAGGCCTGAAGGGACCGTATGATGCTAGCAGCATTTCTGTTCAGCTCTAAGTCCTGTAACCCAAGCTCTAGGTATTCTATGGTCTGGTTATACTTCTTAAGACCACCTGAAAGGAGGCCAGACTGCTGGCAGTTTGCACTGCATTTATAATCATGTCAGTCCTATGCTTCTGAGCTTCTGGTCATGGACTTTGGAAATATCAAAGAAAACTTTCCATTTGATGCATAATTTGTTTTCTGCTTTTATTTAGCTTTTTTCCTCCTTTTGGCTGTGGTAATGTTTAGTACTTCAGAGGCTAAAGGAAGCAGAACATGCTGGTGCCACGTCAGCATGAACATTACTTAAGCTGAATGTTTTGTGTGCCCTCTTTATATGCTCAGGATGAAATGCTTAGCAGATTTAGGGTCAGGAAAGGATTTTTCCTGGCAAACAGAGATTTATGAACATTTTTCTGCCCTCTGCTGTAGTATAAGGCACTGCCCTTTTTCTAGGATCACCTGGAACTTTCTTTAAGGAACTCTCAGCCACTGGCAATACTCTTTTATTTCTTCTAACCTGGTTTTCCAGCACAGTAAAGCTGGTGTATTATCAGAGGGTGTCAGTTAGAACAGTGGAAGCACTATGCAAGCTCCCTTCTCAACAACGGACTTTCACACCAAGTCCATCAGCAAAGCTGCCATGAAAGCTAGATTTAAGGCAAAGCAAAGGGTTATAAATGAAACAGTAACTAAATCAGTATTAATTTCCTAGAAATTAACTAATGCCAAAACTTGGTGGTTTCTTTGAAGACTGTGCTGACAATTACTTCTCCCCACTGTCCTTGTGGCTCAGGAAGCCCGTCAGCATTATCCCACTGCAGCACTGTCTGGTAGGTAAAGAACCAAGTTCCTAAGTACTGCAGCAGACTTCCTAGAGGGAAACCAATGCCTTAAATTACATTCACATCCAGAGGCTGCCAGAGAGGATCACAAAGCACAGATTAGTATGGCAGTAGAAAGAGATCTGTTGTACTTACTTCAAAATTTTTGTTTAAGTAAGTTTAAACAAATGTGACCGCCAGTCCCTTATAATAATGTAAAATAAAAACACCTATGCTGGAGAGAGAAGTCAGAAGCCTTTTAGTCAGGTACAAATCAAAAGCCTTTCACCAATGAATCGTTCAAAGACATTAATTTCTTTTTCCACTGTATCATCTGGCTCCTTACCCCACAACTACTATGGCCACTCATGTTTCATCCAGAATATGTCGTTTTCATATTGAAATTTAGTAGTCTCTCACTTTCTAAATAACCTACCTCATGTATATGTTGTGCAAAGAGAACAAAATCTGTACAAAGAACTTCTGTAAAAGGAAACAATAACCCAAACTCAACCAAAAAGAAAAGTCCCATGTAAACCATGGGGACTTTAGATATCATATTCATCCTCTGTCTCTGGAGGTGAACACGCAGGCCAGTAATTGATGTTTGGCACAAGACAGCAGTTAAATACAAAGCCATCAGCATGGAGCACCTTTGTCAACACTAGATCTAGACTGGAACCACTCAGGAATTGGAGAAGCTGTACAAAGTTATAGTCTAAACTTGGATTAATGAGGTTCAAAGAAACAGACATCTAGACAAAGAATGGCTTTGCCACAATCAAGACAATCTTTTCACTCATTCTTATGATAAAGCAAACGTGGGAATAAACAAATCAGAATAGCAGGCTAGACTATTAATTCCTACTACAGGCCTCTTGGTACGCTCCCCATTTACAGCTTTGACAACAGTAGGGAACCTGCCCTTTTTGAGGAAAGTACCTGATTATCTCCATATAATGCAAACTAGATCCAGCAACTTTCCCACCCAGAAATCAGATGGACGTAGCTTACAAATTGTGCCACAAAATTTCCTCAACACCTCTTGCAACTTTCAGCACAACTCAACCAGAACAAATAATAATCACTGCCAGTTCTGCAGTGTAGCAGGATTTTCAGTGACTGACTTATTTAATTCGTATCAGTAGAGAGTGGAACTCAAAATTTCAGAGATGTGACCAGTCATGTAAAGCCTACATGGGATGAGAGACAAGGAGAACACTCAAAGATCCATTTGTAGCATATTCCAAATCATACCTTCTTTTTGTTCTTAATCTGCATAAGTTCCTGAGGGCTTGGAAGGATACAGGAAAATCGAGTAGGCTTCCTGGGGATACGCTTCTCAGCTAGAAGGACAAAGCATCATTACAGTCAAACCTATCCCCAGAGTAGCACTCAGCCCACTATGGTGTCTCATCATAACTTTCATAGAGTCTTGCTGCAATGTGCTGCCCTGGAAATGGCAGTCACACTCCCACTATTCAATTACTACACTCCTCCCACCCACATGTTCTTCAGCATAGCTGCATAGTAGCTTCTTGTCCTGGACAATTTCACACATGCACAAGATTTAATTTTCTGGCTATTTTGACTACCTACATTACTGATCCTTGACTAGCCCTTGACTACCTTAAAAACACCAAGCACTGGTATGAATTTCACACACTTTTGCCCCAGAGTGACCCACCAGATCTAACCGCTTCCCAGAAGAAATGCAACAGTTAGCAGGCATATATAGCACACATATAATAAACAAATATTCACCACATACCTCCTCCTAATTTTGAACACACAATAGCTACAGTGCTCTATAGTACAGCAGGACCAGTCAACAAATGTCAGGACCATTCTCAGCATATACACACTCAGAGTGTCAGGGTACCGTGGAGGCTATTACCTGCCTCACCTCCTCCTTCCAATTCCATGCAGCCCTCCTTCATCTGGTCAGCCATAAGGCACCCACTGGTGGGAGGACATGCCCCAGCTGGCTCTGAGACAGCACTGGAAGATTTTCCATCACTGAGTACTCTCTCATTATCTGTAGAATTTAAAAAAAAAAAAAAAAAAAAAGCTAAAACCCACACAACCCACACATACATTAACAAACCCATAAGCCAAGGAAAAAGCTAGCAACAGAGAAATAATGAACTGATCACTCTAAACTGAACAAGTGCTTGTTCAAACGAGTTCCCCTCCAGTAACTGCGATTCCTCAGTATCCTCAGTACTTTGTCTACATGAATTCCATGGCATGCCCTACTTCTGTTGTGACTGGCAGTCTTGACATGGCCTTTATATAAAGCTTTAAGAGGGGCACATTTTAATATCTGCAAATTTTACAAATAGCAAGGTTATTAACATCAGCGTGTAGTTATAAAACATGCAACAGGAGGACTGAAAACACATGTTTAAGGAGCTTACTATGTCAGCTACCAAAATGAAATCTGCAAGTTTAGCACAATACTAAGCTTAATATCAAAACATCAGAGAAAGAGGTCTTACTATTGCTTGTTTCTTTGGTGCTGTTCACGGTTTCTGGGATGGATTTGACAACTTCCTTCTCTTGTTGAAGTATGTTACTCAGCACTTTGGCCTGGCAATGTGCCTCAGTGCTATCTATCACTGTCAGCAACGCTTCCAGAGACAGAAGATGGACAGTATAGAGCTGTCCAGAAACTGGGAAGGCATTCTGGGAAATAAAACATGAGTATTAGTCAACTTCCATGCCTTTCTCACCATAACGGGGGAAAAAAGTTTCCTCCACAGCTTCGGGAAGCCTAAAGCATAAAACAGACCACCCTCAACTTTTCACACAAAGCTTTTTAGCACATACTTAATGGTTTATCTGCTCTGACGTTATTAAAGCATCACGGCTATTCTTTTCTCTTCTGCTTCCAAGTGTTAAATGGCCGCCTTCATCTCTATGGACTGCTCACCCTGAATCTTTTGACTGCTCCTGTTCTTCAGTTCTGCACCTGCACTTACCCTTGTTCTGAGTTACTGGCTTCCCCTTCAGCACCCCACTGCTCCCTCCCTCCCTCCCTCTGAAGCAGGCAGCCCCAGCCTGTGACCCAGCACCTTGGAAAGCAGCTTGGTGAGCTCCTCAAAGAGGTTGGCACAGTAGTAGTCACAGTCATAGTTAATGTAGAGCTCAGTCACGAAACTGGGAATCCTCCACAGCTGAACAATGGCTTCCAAAGCCATCTCTTTCATTTCATAGGGCATCTTTGGGTTTTCCACAGTGATTATTTCCATCAGCTTCTTGACATACATCTGGCAGAAACACAGGGCAGCTCAGTTTAAGGAAAGAAAAAAGAAAGCAGGACAGTAAATAGCTTTGAGGACTACAGAAAGAGATTTAAGCTTTGTCTTCCCACATGACACTCCATCTTTAATGGTGGCTCATTCTGAAGAAAGGTATCAAATAGTTCTACCATTCAGCGCACCTGGATTTACCATTCTAAAAAAACCGGTATGAAGGCAGGCAGTGCAGTACACAGTCTCAAAGGCATTTTATTATCCAACAAGAAAAGGCCTACACAGCCTACCCATAACCCACTGAGTCATTTATTTGATAAATTGATATTTAGACTGTACCTTACTGCCTAGCTATATGCATTTAACTGAAGTCCAAAAACTATTACTAGGGACCCAGTGATACTCAAAAAACTCACCTCCAGCTGGAATTTCAGATGCTCTCTCATGCTCTCAAAAAGAAGAAAGCACACCCTGAGGGATGTCGCATACAGATTGAGCCGTTCAACGCTCAATAGCTGAACAAGAAACAAAAAAACCAAAATCCTTTAAGAATTACAAAGGCTAGTCATTATGTGCTGTAAGTAGCAGTACTGTGGCACTGCAGGCATCACCTGCAATGCCTTCAGATCCACACTTTGCCTCCGATAGCAATGGTATTTGAAAAAAAAAAAAAAAAATCCCTTATTCAAGCTCCTGGTCTCACTTTTTGCTAGAGAGGATAAATATACTTAATTCCCTTCTGCTTGTGGTAGCACTTTTCCTACTACAACTTTTGTTTTTTGCCAAGTCCACAGACCCTCTTAGTGAAGGAACTTGGGAGAAGACCCGCCTCTGAGATGGCCCTTGTGCAATTAATAGCTTGGTACTCCAAAGGTTCTGCCTACTACTAAACTGGTAACTTGCATCCATGATTACCTCAAAGCCAAATATATCAAAACACAGTGTAATCCCACAGTAACAGTCCAGTCAAATCACCTTCATCCTTCTTGGCCCTGGTCTGAAGAAAATAGCACAAGACAACCTCTCTGGCTTTGCAACAGCACTGTTTCACTGGTGCAATTCAGAACTCCCATTGCAATGCAGCAGAGAGCTTATTTGAAGACCAAGACCAGCCAAACCTCAGAATACTAAATTCCAATAGACTCTTTGATGCAAATTAGTATCTGACTCCCCAGTGCCATATGCCACGCTAGCATAAGCCAGACTCACTTGAAATAGGTGTCGGCACAACTCCTCCTTCACAAGTCCCAAGAGGGACTGGCAGTTTGCAATGGGTGCTGACTCCAGGGCAACAGTAAGCAGCTGCAGCCCCATGTGGATCATCACCTCAGAGTTATGGCGGTCATGAGGGTTGGTGAGTGAGATAAGGAAGCGGAACAGTTCTCTAATACATGGTAGTCCATATGGAACCAGTGCTGCTCCTAAAGGACAATGAGAGAGATTAGCACTCTTAACTTTGCTTTTGTTATTTGCAGGTGCCTAACAAGTGTTACAAATGAAACTTACAGACCAGCTGAGGAGCAGGAGCTTATAACCCTCTTAGCAGCAAGTGAAACAGAATAGTGAAAAGGAGAAAGGACTTAAGCAACATTGCCCACCTCTCACCTTCTTTTTGGGAAGACTGAGTAAAACGTACTCCTCGGGGATTTACATAGTCCATGTCATGAACTGAGGCAGAGTCAGAATGTTCTGCTACAGATGCGCACTCCTCTAGAACCTCAGGGATAGACTCGACAGAAGCTGACTGGAACTTCTCCTCCCTCAGACTTTCATTCTTCATTGATATCAGTCATTTGAGAATGAAAGAAGCAAAACAAGGGTTAACAAGCACTAGACAAGCTAAAAGAAAGGCTTGTTTTCGGTTCATAGAATCATAGAATCGCTTTGGTTGGAAAAGACCTTTAAGATCATCGAGTCCAACCTTTAACCTAGCCCTGCCATCCCACCACTAAACCATGTCCCTAAGCACCTCATCTATCCTTCTTTTAAATACCTCCTTCATTCAGAACTATTAAAACTACACAGGTCATTCATAGAAGAGGAGCAGGAAAACAAAATTTAAGAGAAAAGAGCACCTCTAGATAACCTGCAGCCCTCTACCCTTTCACTTCTGTCTAGTTCTTATCTATTTTACATAAGTCTCCGTTATGTTATACTGTGGAATATCTTCAAAGTCAAGTCTTATAACCTGTCAGTTCTTACGGCCCCTGAGGTTAGGATTTCGCTAATTTTTTTGTTTTAAATGCTACAGAATTTCAGCACACTATATGAATGCCTTCTTAGCATTTTTACCATTCAAAATATCTGCAGATCTGAAAGGTTCCCTGCAGCTCTAATCCATCCTCTCAACAGTATTACTGTTGCAGGGGAAGTGAAGACAACACAGAGGAAAACTTGCTGACAATGGCCTTGGTTCAGGTTAGTTATATTTCACAGCAACAGCAAGGCACATGCACAAACACCAACAGCTGAATTTCTACAAACTCAAAAAAAATTGTTCACTAAAGATAGTAAAATGAGTTCTCCTGAAGATTTCCTCTATGTTTCCCTCTAATAGTTTCTCCTTTAATTAAGGTTGATGATATTGGCAAGAGTACAACTAGATACGTAGGTGCATTGTTGGGCTGGCACAGTTGTAATTTCTGAGCCAACGGGGATGGTCTCAAGAGAAAACAAAGAATGAATGTTTGTGAATTTACAAATCACTTGCAGCAAAGGATGTTTTATTCTGACTGTAAGCCTTAAAATAGAATATAAACACTATGACCAAAGAGAGAGAGAGAGAGAGAAAGTGTGCTAAATCCACAACTGATTATGCTGGGAGTTGGAACTTTTCCTTACGAGTTATAACCACGTACCTGGAGTTCAGGCTGATTTTGATTTTCAGTGACTTTGGCCTCATTTGAAGGGATTCGTGCATTAAGTCCCAAAGAAGTGACTTGGTCCAAGTCTGTCAGGTCTTCCTTGGAGGTAGTCTGTGAGGACAGCTCCAAACCACTGTCTGTAGTGGGGCTGAATGCAGATGAAACATTTTCTGAGCTCCCAGAGGAGCTGGGAGGAGGACCATCTATGAAAGTAACCCCGCTTGCTGTTGAGAAACAGAAGCAAAAAGATCAGTATTATTCTGTCCCTCAACCACAAGTTCACGCATTGAATACAGCAACAAAGAACTACTTTACTTACTACTTCACACTACAAATTATCTCATATAGTTACGCATTACTCTACTGTAGAGAATGTAGATAAATTAAGTTCTCTTTTGGCAGGTATTAACGAATCAAACAGATGAACAGGTGAGATACTAGCAGTTCTCAAAATGAAAATACAGCAATTGGAATCTAACAGACTTAGCAAATAAGGTAATTCAAAGTTAGATAAATGGCAGAGGGTTTCTATAATTGAGAAGAAATCTGAAAATAGTCCAAAAGGTGTAGTTTACTCTTTGATACAATGGCACAACCATTTTAAAGACTTACATCAAGATTTGTCAATCCTTCAAAGTGAGAATTTCTAACTTGATTGGAAGGCAAGACCTATTTCTCTAATTCTCCTTAAACAAATTGAATGGCAATAGAATTCAAATGGGTCAGAAACAGAGCAGTGAAGTATTTTTACTTTTTCTATATATAAGATGGTGCTCCAAGAACCTAAGTTTTCCTTTAAAAGAAACCCACATATCTGCAGCTCTTATGGTTCTGAGAAGACCTTAAAAAATGTAAAACAAATATTTAAAAAAGAGAAGATACACTGCAGGGCACAGTAATAAAATAAAGGCACAAACCAGAGTTATGTTATGAATTTACATGTGAAATGTGTATTGTTTTGCACAGTGGTGTTCTATAGCTGACTTGATTTTTGGAAATGTCTTAAGTAGCAGGATGTTACTTGATTTTTAATAAGTGAAATAGAATACATGATTAATTTTGCAATCCTTCCTTCTTCACCTGCTAAGCTAGGATTCTGGCCCAAGCAGCACAATTAATACATTACCTAGCACTACAACTCAGAGTTAATGACATGCTTTGTAACTCAATTCAACTTTCTCTCTAAGATGTTACAGCAGTTGCAATACTGTTTAATGGAATTTAATATCCATGGGGAAACTTAAATATAATGATGATTTATGTAGAGATAAGCTCTCATCTGGATGGATGTTCTGAGTTATATGCAATTTGCTTGCATTTATTATTTCCTTAGTTTTCACCAATCATGCTATTGTGTAGAAATACACTTGGAATCGTTCACATTACACTGAATAGTTTCCTGTGACAGAGTAAGTGTCAGAACTAGGTGTTTTACACAGCTATTGTTTCAATTTTCTTGTCTGCTTCCTTTCACTGTTAATGTTTATTTCTGAGCCATCAAAGTGTAGAGTGCACAAGAGACAGAGTACTTTGCAGCCAGAGGGACTCATTCATCCAGAGGAGAGGTTAAAAACAGTTACAACTATTTAGCCTACTCCTATACAACAACAGAATATGGAAGCCCTGCAACATTCCATTCTTGAGCTCACAGCACTAGTCACATACTGTATTGCTTCCGCAGGCTGGATCAAAGCACATCACGAAAAGATTCACATGTATACCCATTAGTTTCCTGCACACAATCCCCTTTCAGAT
>NW_009260182.1:7555623-7574193 GCF_000687185.1 Egretta garzetta | reverse complement strand
CCCATATTTCCCTGTCCCTTAATGAGTGTAGCCTTTTATTCAAATTTCATGGACTGTGGGTACACACTTTCAGTCTTTACATCTGTAGTGAGAGATCTGTTCATTCACCTGTCCTTGATACCTGTATTCCTGCAGTTCTACCTGTATTTTTTCCTCAGTCACACACTTTGCTCTTCCTTCATTACCACCACACCCACACCCTTTGGCACGCCCTTCAGGATCAGAGGAAATAATGTCACTTAATTCAGCAATCTCCTGTTACAGGAAACCTTCTCCCCAGCTCCATTCCCCTTAGCTCTCCTCTTGCCAGTGTTCTTGTTCTCAGTCTCTTCCATGCACCTGCTGCACCCTCCAGCTCCTCTGCACCACATGGCTGCCCATAACCTCAGCCACCTCTCCAGGTTCCCATTCCCTTTTGTACAAACTACCCCTGTAAGGCACGCTGAAGGCAAAGAAATGTTGTCAAGTTAGCCACAGGACCATGCTTTCCTCCATCGATATGTAGTCCATATCTCCTTCAAGCTCTTCTGGACCTGAAAAGCTATAATACATTTTATTGCTTTAGTCACTAAGAACTAATATAAAACAAATCTAATGCAGAACAACATGTGAAGAGAAATTAAATAAATGCAGATTCTAAAAAAGCTCTAGAATGGATGCTGTCTGGTCTCTGGAAACAGATTTCAACTCACCTGCGATGTTACTAGCATTGGCTGCTGGTTGCTCTGTCCCAGGAGACACCTTAGTTACATGTCGAGGAGGCCTTGGAGATCTCTTCTGCTTTTTCCATTTTGATGATTCGCTCATTCCTCCAGCTCTCATTTTCAACTGAAAACCATAAGTCATTAAGAAAATCGGTATAGCAAAACCACATAGCAGAATGGATTACACAAGCCAACCCACAAAGGCTGTCTCAAAACCCTCAAAGTCAGGCAACAGCACTTAAATATATCACACAAATTAATCAGCACCTCAAAATCATGCAAACCAGCCCCTGACTCCCCACTCCCCACATAGTAGCCAACACTCTATGCTTGAATCAAGGGACAACTTACTGCAGTTACTCTGCTATAATATATACTTAACAGCTCAATTATCACAGTGCTCCCTCCTCCCTATCCTAGCTTTGCATTAGGATAAAGAATTCTCTTAGACCTACAGGCACACATCCAATCTCTTTGCTTTTGCCAATGTTTCCAGACTTCTAAATTAAATTACATAAGCAAGTACTAGTTAGGGTTGACATTCAATTAAAATTTCATCATCTACACAAGAAGGCTGAGAACAAAGCTGAGTACCCAGTCCCATGTTGCACAGTCTGCAGCTCTGTCACTTCTCTCTTGCCTCAATTCACTCTTCATCTTTATAGCAATGCCATGTTCACTTTCCTCCAGGTATTTTTCACTATTAACAGGTATTTCTCAAACACTCCACTCACTCCTGGTGCATGACACATTGCAAATACCACCCTAGTGGTTTAGAACCAAACCATATTCTGCTTTCACCTGCCTTCTGTCATTACTCCTCAGATCTACATCTAACCTAACCCTTTACATCCTTCTTGACCAGGATCCTACTTCTAGTTCTTACACAGACCTCTGAGTGGGCAAACAAGAATGACAGTAGGAGCAATGCAGACTGAGTGGCACTTGCTGCAGTGTGCCGTTACTGCAGGCACACACAGACACTCCAGAACTTCCTAAAAACAATACAATATTTACTCACATTGACAATGGCAACAGCAGGCCTGAAAACAGCTTCCTTCTAAAGTAAGTTCCTCCAAGTGCAGGACTGCACTTACTCCTGGGTTTGGTAGCTGCAGTCAACTTTTCTGATGCTGTCAGACTTCTTCAGTTTGGGGTGAAAATTTAACCACTGAACAGGCACCTTGCATGTAGTGGAAGCCATTCAGCAAGTCTCAGGACCAGTCCCTGCTTGATATTCTTCTTTGTAAATTTATCACAGTTAAGTTATATTTTAGGCTATAATATTCCTTATTTCTTATATCCCTAGCATCTGATTTAAATTCCTTAGAAGACAGCTATATTCTTTAGCCTCTTCGTTTTTCTGCAACTTGCCTCCTTCCATCTACTACTCTTCTTAAATGCCAATAAACCTTCTAGGTACCACTACTGTTCTTCCATCTCTTTCCTCTAGAATTCTAACTCGTCATACACAGCCTGTAATTTTTCTCATTTAAACAAAGCTTGTGAAAATGTTATGTCCCAGTGCAGTAAACCGTTTGTGTAACTTTTCTTTGCACCACAAATTCTATTTGCTTGACAACTAATCCCCAAGTTTTAGCTGTGCTACAGTTTCCTTGAGCTTGTTAATTAACACCGCTCAGAATTACTTTGCTTCCTTGTTATTTCTTCCAAATTTTGCAGCAAGAATCTCCTTCTAAATCACAGCTTCTGACAAACACTTATGTGACAAGCACACAGCTAAAACCAGAATTTTGTAGATTTCAAAATGTTTTAAAATGCTTATAGATCACAATCCTTTAATGTAAAAAATGTCAGCTCTCTCATCTTTCTTATTCACTACTTCATAGGGCTATATAAAATATGGGTTATCTTGCCAATCCCTAATGTTTCACCTCTATTTGTTTCCCTTTCCATTTAAAAAAATCACTCTGAGCCTTAAATGTTACCAATAGTTTTATTCATTAAATGCTTAAGCTTCTAATTAGACCAGGTAGTTTTACTTTACCTACTAACTGTTCTAGAAACAGACTTCCCCACGCTCCTTTTCAGTAACTTATAAAATAACATCTAAGACTTATGGTTCATTGTGCCAAGCTACTTAAAGTAGAAAGGAAACCTGGAAACATCATGTGTTAAACCCAAGAAAGCCTGTTTCACATCAGTTCAAAATAACAGACTTAGCTTCTAGCTACTACACCCTGTTGCCATGATTTGCCAAGAAAAAAGTTACTTGCTAATAATAATTGGTGGAGGGCAGGCATGGTGTGGAATTGAATCAGCAAAATGGAGCCAAGGCATCGCTAGGAGCTAACCATGTTGGTCCCACTTCTTTTACCCTCAGTCATGCTCCTGAGAAACAGGCAACTTTGGAACCATCCTATCAGAAGGTTCCAGCCGACAATTTAATTATTATTTCTGATCTCCCCTTTCACACAACACCAAATACCATCTCAGTTCAACACTAGCCCTTTTGAAAATGTACTTTTCCTCAGACACAACACCCATTTTTAGTGATTGTCCCGTGCTTTGTATTAGCTCCAAGATTTCTCCTCTTGAGGTTCATAAGGGACATGTGCCCACCTGTCAACATTTTGATGAACCTGTGCCATCTTCCAGAGACTAAGTCACAAAAGCCTCACAGGGATGGGAAACCATTTAGTCAGGGAAGCAAAGACTCAGTTGATTTTTAAAGAATCCTAAACATTTAATCAAAGTATAAAGCCTTCAGACAAGAATCTAAGTTTATTCGGGTTTTTGGGTGGTTTGGGGGAGTGTGTGGGGGAATTGGTTGTTTGGGGTTTTGACAACTTAACAGACAAATGAGGTTACCCAGTAGCTTTCTTCCTTCTCGTACCATCCGGTATTCCACATTCTACAGTAAGAGGTATCCTTTTATTAAAGTTACCTGCTAGGATTACCTAGGACTACCTCCCACACCGTTGTTGCCCCCCCCCCCCCCTTTTTTTTTTTTCTTGCTATCTCCTATAAATAAGAGATAGCAAACTACAATAATCGCATAGCTTAAAAAAATTGCAGAAGCAAACAGAAATGCTTAATAGAAATGTTTCACCAGTGACAAGGGGCTACATGTTGTTTTAACAAACTAACTCTGAGCTTGGGAATTCTAAAACAATACATGTACCGAAGGACAGCAAAACCCCATCTTTCATTCTGTATCTTGTATTGAATTAAAATGTAACAATCCCATGACTGCTTGCTTTTTATGTTAGTATAAAAACATCAAAAAATGTCTGCAGTTTGTCTTTGACTAAATGAACTATTCCTGATGCTTCTTTTTACCTCCAATACCAAAGCCTTTCCTGATTTTGCAAGAAAGCTTGGTTGCATGTTAACAGGCTGAGATTTTAAACCTAAGGCTGCCTTCCTGACTAAATGCTACAGGTAAATGGCATTTAATAGATCATTAAAATATCCTGAATTTTATACATAATCTAAAATTCTGCTTCCCTCTCCAATGCTCAGTGATATTATAGTTGCACTAGTTTTCTTATTATCAAGGTCCTTCATATTAGGTTAAGCTTGTACTTCCACAGTAAATTACAACTGAAGTTAGTATTTAAAAACTATTCTTTAGAAATCAGAGTAGAGAGGGAGCTCAGAGCTACTGCTCATTCATCTTGGAACTCAGTACAGATTCCGTTACATTTATCTGAGTTACCTTTGCGTAAAGAGAAGTGTACATAAAATTGTAGAAAAAAAAAAAATTACAAGACTCCAAATGCTTCATTTGACAGATGAGGTTTTAACAATAAAACTCCAGCTAAGGAGCTAGGAAGTTGAAGAAAAATGTAATACTAACAAAATTCTTTTTAAAGGGTCTGTGAAATCTCATTTTTCTACAAGCCACCTTACCTGCACTCGTTTGTTTTTCCATAAGATACTGTAAGCCTCAAGAGAAAAGGGCAGGGGCCAATGATTAGTAACTAAAGTGATTATACTAAAACATGAGCTCATTCTAGATGCAGCATGGAACTGTTCAGCACACCAAGTAGCGTTCAAGACACAAAAGCATGCAGAAAGAACGCAGTCCACAATCCAAGTCCTGGAGACACCGATGCAGTCCAGTCATCTCACTCACCTACCTGCCTGCACTGCAACAGCTAATGAAGTTCATCTGGTGAAATATATTTATGCATCTTAGGCAACTATGAACATAATACACCCCCAATATCTGTGAAAACTCAGATTTGGGTTCCTCCTGACTCCCACTGCAGAACCCAACGTTTAGCTACAACACTTTCTACTGCAAAGGAAACACTTCTTAGTCTTCTGTGTAACTCCACATAAATGTGCAAGTCTCCAGCCACTGTATTTCCAAACTATCCTTACCGTAGACATAGGACAAAGGAATGGCAAACACATCTCTAAATGTTCTGTTCAGCTTATTTTGCACCAAATAGCATTAAGGGCAGACAAGAACTAAAACTACATTAAATTTATGAACCAACATGGAAAACTGAGAAGGGTCCCATCTAAGCTAGTTTCTCAGGGTTTCTAAGATCAGTCTGAAAACACAAATCTGCAAGCCTACAGTATTTCTTTAAGAGTATTTTCTAGGGGAATTAGCAGGGACTAATACATTTTGTAATTCAGTTCAGCCCCACTCATCCCACATTAGCAAATACTGTGCTGGGAACCATATTTGATTTCAGAAGAAATATGGCCAAAGATGTTGAAGATGTACAGCAGTTTTCTCCAAAAAAAGCTTTATAGAGCACTGAAATCCATGATCCTGTACCAAATAACAAAGCTCAGAGATTCACCTTGAGTAAAACTGTCTAAGGCATGCTGCCTCAAGAGATTCTTCAGGCACGCTGCTACATCTATAACCAAGATCAACAGCTAGGACACACAACACTTGAGCCTTCAGAGAACAATCTACGTATTTTATGTTTCTTTTCCTCAGTTTTTCACTGTCATAGAGGATTCAAATCTTGCCCATGCCCTCCCACTCCCTTCCTCCAAGAGAATGCCATGATGGTATCTTTGGTGGCACTCACCAAGACACAGAATGCTGCAGTAAAACAAGGGTCTCTCCCTCCCAAGCCTGCCCCAGCTGCAGCCACAACACTGCAAAGCAACTGCTGCATGCACTGTCCCCCAAAGCCATGCTGTGTCGAATGAGTGGAGGGAGATTTGCTGCACACAACAAAACTATCTCTCAGATACAAGAGAAGGAAGAGGGGAGTAAAGCAAGAAGGGAGAAGGGAGAGAGAGACCTTCAGGTTCTTAAAGAGCAATACCCTCTCTAATTGGTTCAGGGCTTTGGGCTGTTCCCCACTACTTAGCTCCAGTTTGTTGAGGAGACATGAAGAGATCTGTGAAAGATAGGCAAATGCACGGTTTTAAACAAAGCAAAATAAACCCAAAGAGAAGAATAACCTGGCAGAGTGCAAGGCTGCAGGGCTGACTCCTGGCATGCACAGCGAAGAGACAGTACAAGGTAACTGCACAGATCAAGACACAAGACAGAGCATCACCTAACCCAGCTGGGAGCAGCCATCACTTGATAATGGTAGCCCTCTTAAATTCAAATTCACCTTCACATTACACCTTCTCTACACAGACCATGACAAATTCTGATACCTGCAGTAAATTAGCCTGATCTCTTTCAGCTTTCTTAGGCCAACCTACTACCATCATAAATCTTGCCACTTTTCTCCCACAGCAAGGGAAACAAGCAATCATAACGTTACTACACAAGAACTGAAGCCCCAAGCTAGTTTCAGATTCCTACAAGTAAGCATTCAGTCTCTCAAAACACTGCTATACTGGCTCTGAAATGTACATTTACCCAATGTTGCCACTTCTCTCAACTCATTAAAAATAAAAACAGAGTGGAAGTTATGTTATAAATAGTACATTCAACATAAGTTCAAAGGTGGCTATTTCTTCTCTAGCATTCTTCTTCCCATCCTGTTGCTCTCAAACAGTAGAATGCTGTATTTTTACTGACATTCTTTACACAGAGTATAAAGAAAATATATGTATGTATAGAAATATATATGGAGTTTCTCAGGTGGACCTCCCTGCACCTAAGAAATTACCACATACAGTCACAGTTACACTATTTGCCATACTGAATCCAGGTGATAAAAACCTCACTGTAGAGAGGGATATGGTGGTGGTGTACAAACCCAGACCTTCCACCCTCAGAAAATTGTGCATTTAGGGAAAGGGAGAAAAAGAACAGTCTGCTTTAATTTGGCTGCTAATATAGATGGCATTGCCTATGTAAACTAAGGTTTTCACTACAGAATGCTGGCCCTTCTAGAAGCCAACAAAGGTTTTTCTACAGTAGACCAATTTCATAATGCTTTCATGCTGTTTCACCAGCCTCAAAGTTTCCTTTCTACATAGGGAGAACTGGACAGATACATCCCAAGAGCTAATACTAGACCTGTAGCAAATGAAGAAAGATGAGAAAGAAGCTGGAGAGAGAGCAGAAGACAGCAAGTTATCAGAAGACATCACATCAGGTCCCATAACTTGCTGGGGTTTTCTAGCCTGCAGCAGCTGATGGCTGTTCCCAGAATCCAGACTGACTCACTTAGGCAGCAGTATCATTAACAAGATTCACTACTGGACTATGCGGGCTTAATCCCACAGAATTAATGAAGCTATGTCCATTTATGAGGTTAAACATGCTCTTTCAGTGAACTAGGGACTTGCAGGAATGAAGAAACACAAGTGTGAAAACAAATAATAGAGATGAGCACAAGCCTGAGACGAGCAGAACAGCCAACAGTGTGCTGAGTCTTACCTTCTTCATGTTCGTTCCCATGTAGCTTTTAGGCTCTTCTTTAAACTGAGGCAACCTGAAAGACAAAGAAGGAGCCAAAATACATAAACTTTCTTGGGTTAACAAAAAGGAGAAAAAAAAAAAAATAGTCTGGTCTTTCCAGAGAGATACTAGAAAAAAACAAACCAAAACAAAATTAGGTTTTCTCCACAAAAAGAGACATTCTTAGTTTTTCCTGTCAAAATCTGCTGAGGGAAAAAACCCCAAGTACAGAGGTGCTTTGCATGCTATTACTGCTAACGGCAGTTTTGCTATATTGATTTTCATTGTTAATGGTCGTGTAAGTACAGTTACTGAAAACATACACTGAAGGAAAAGAAGTGGACTAATTAGATTGGTTCAAAACAGGTTTCTCTGATGCTGCTAAAAACAGCTGCTGAGCCAGAGTGTCATCCACACTAGGACTCTTGCAGTGTACATGTTATTACTAGTCATGGCAACCCTTTTCATTAACTTTGTAGCAACCCCAGTAGTTATCCCCCATTCTGCATCATATAAACACAATTATAGTGTACAGTGGATCTAAGTTTGAATGCTTTGAGCTAAGCAGTCCCTGTCTCAGAAGTAAAGGAGGTAGACAGCTCTCACCTGCGCTACAAATGACAAATGCTTACAGCTCTGCAACTCCACACACCCTGCTCTACCTTCTGTTCCTTTACTACACTTCTATCTTTGCTTGCTGAAGGGATAAAAGCCTTGCAGCATAGCTTTGGCTGTTTCTTTTTCTGGAAAGCAAGATGGCCAAACCATCCCTGCAGTTGCTGTCTTTGCCTTGCTTCTATATGCCAATGTCCACAGGCACAGATGGTGGTGATGTCTCCAAGCCTTATTAAGAAGGACAGAGGAGATGATACACAATAAGTAATGAATAAGCACCAAGTAAAATTCACATATGCATTTGGAGAAAAAGTAATGCAGTCTCTCCTTTTTGAAGAGATTGATTCTGACTCTGCCCCACATTCATCCAGTGCACTGCATGACACAGGGTGCATAGATGAAAAAAAAAAAAAAACCAAAACGAGAACCCACTGGAACTGAGTGTGACAATGGGGAAAAAATATTATGAGAGGTATGTTTCACAAGCTGTCAGTTTTACTACAATCCTTTCCTACTAAAAGTATTTCCATATCCTGCACATTTCCTTTTTACAATGCCCAGAGAGAGTCTGTGATTACTTCACTATCTGGAGAAACAGTTTTAAAGTTAAATAACTTACTTTAGTTTAAAAGGAGTAATCTTAATTACCTGAAGGGTGCTGAAAAGGGCAGAACATTTGTCCAAGACATATGATCTCAAGAGTTTAAAATTCTCTTTGATATGTGAGGTCAAAGCTCTCAGCTCAAAATCAACATGTGACTATTCAACACCATTTCTATTCTCTCTCCTGAAGGGAGCTATTGTTTTAGAGCACCTTTTTTGTCTTTTTTTTTTGTTTTTTTTGTTTGAGTGAAGTTTGCATTCTCTGTCCTCAAACTGGTTCCCTATCCTAAAGCTCTTCATTACTTGGCTGTCCATCTCTCCTCAAAGGACGCCTTAAACCAGGCAACCTTCCCTACCTCTGTCTCCCTGCAGTCTGACAGGGTCAGCCCAAGAGAAAAGTGCCAAATCCTTCATCCCCTTCCACCTCTAAATAATGACCATTTTGGATGATTTTTCTGAGGGCCCTTAAGTGGAAGCATGGAATCTTTCTGTCCTTAGAGGGCCATCTCGGCAATGCTGAGGCAAACACAAGCAGGTTTACCTTGTGAAGAGCAGCTGCACCATGTCGACCAGAGTGTGCTCTGCAGATTTTCTCAATAACTCTGCGAAGACAAAAACAAATAACACAGGTGTCATTACTCAGTGTGATATTATCAAGAGGCTTCTTCAAGCAGACTCCCCTCCAAGCCTTGTTTACAGAGATTACGGCAAATTTATTAAAACCAGCTCCAACACCGCATTACTGCAAATGGGCACATAATCACAAGGTGGCGCCACAAAGCTGGGGAAAAAGAGCAGTCAAAAGTTGTGCAGGGAACTCCTAACAAATTTTCCATGAAGCTGTAGAAAGACACAATAATACAAATCTCAGCAGCTTTCCACGGCTGCCTGTTCTACAACAGAACTAGTTAATGCTGAGGAAACCGGATCATTTCTTAACTGCAGAAGTATGAACAAACCTACCGCTGAGTCTCATTTCAAAGCATATGCGGAAGCAGGACTGCATGATCTCACACACAGATTCATTGGTGAGGTGGGCTCCCACTGGAGTGAGCAGCAAGGTCCTCAAAACCTGCAAAGAACAGCACATGTTTGTCCCATAGTACAACGACACTTGCATGCATTTCCAAGAGAAGGTTGGCTTCCTCAAGAAGGACTGCCATGAGTGGAAAACTTCCAGGAGTCATTCCAAACCGAATGCTGTGCTCAAGAAACAGACAGATTAGGAGACAAGTTGATCTCCTGATCCACATGCAAAAGAGGCCTGATATGCTGCATGCTACCCAATATTTAAATTCACTAGCTAGCTATCTGCTCCAAAGTACATAGACCAGAGAGGTGTATAGCTCATAGGTTTGTCTCTACAAAGAATTTTTCCCAAAAATAAGTTTGAGAGGTCCATATGCTTAATTTACCCCTCACTAACACAGACCATGCACAAGGTAGGATTATCAATGCTACCACATTATCAAGCCCTTAATTTAAAAATCATTTCATTTAAGCTTTTAATTATTTTCATTTGGAAAAGCTTTTACCACAGGTATATGAGCCATCTGTTTAAAAATAAAGTCTGTCACTAAGCTCCTGCAGAGTCAAAACATTGCTCCCTCCTCTTCATCTCCATGTAACAGGATATGTTCCACAACGGGCAGCAACCATTATGGTAATTACCATTTCTCTCCACTTACCTGTAGGATTTTCATCAAGACAACCTCATCGCTTGCATGATCCGTGCCCACAAATCGGGCATGAGTGACAGCATCTGCCATGTTCTCCATCCCCTCCGCTGTGCCCTCATGGCTGGGATCTGAGTAACAGAATAAAAATATATGACAGGGAAAGGCCACCTACAGCCTACCACCTCTGTGGGGAGACATTTACCCAGAGATACTGTGTTGCCATTTGCTTCCTTAATTTCTGTGACTGGTGTGAGTTGACACTCCAAGAGCGGAACTCACCTCCCAGTAACAGAAAGAGTTTAAAACTGGGAGTTTTCAGAAAGACTTTGTCAAGAATCTATTTACATTTGTGAAAAGATGTAACCTAACAAAGAAAAGAATTACACTTTAGTTGTTACTGGCTCCATATTTTTTTAGATGTTAGTTTGTAAGACTATGTCCTGTTCCCTGCAATATAGCACAATCAGCTGTTAAAGGCATTCAGTTCCTCCTTGGGAACAAAGGGAAAGCAGCTCTTAAACATAGGGAACCTCAAATTTACTCCCACGAGGAGAAAATGCCAAACAGGTTCCACCAGATTGAGAAGGAAAAAATTGTCTCTTGTTCTACATCCCTCCCAAGGAACAGGAGCTGGGGTAGGAACGGACCAGTAGCTTTCCCCAGAGACAACAGTAGACAGACACGATCACAGTTTAGATATCAGAGTTGCAGGCCTCCCGCTTCAATCATTCATCAAGGCTCCTTCTCTCTGTTTCAGTCTTCTGTAGCTACAAACAATGGTGCAGTTGAGGGAATGTTTAGGACGAAATTGTTGCTAGTAACCGTATCTCGTGCCACATTACAGTGGCTTCAGAAAAGCTGCCTCCGGCTTTGATTTCATTCTCACTTAAACAATACGGCACTGGGCAAGAATCTTGTTACCTTCCTACCTAAACAGTCATTAGGAAAGAAAGGAGACAACCTAAACACTAGTTAATACCCCATTAATTGGCAATGGGGCCTCTTGAACTCCAGGAAGAATGAAGCCGACAGAGGAACCAAGACCTTGTACACTTGCAGAGAAGCTTTGCAGACCTCCTTTTTGACTCCAGTTGTGTTCACACCTAGAAGGGGCTAAGCCCTCGGCATTAAAGCAAGCTGCCCTTATTGTGGTCCAACGAGAGCAGCCTCCACAATGCTTTGGGGATTCTGAGGAGCTGCATGTGCACGCACACACACACACACACACACACAAAATCTTGCATAGTTGAAAATTAGTTCCTTTCCTCTCCTTTTGCAGTCAAACCTCACTGAGCTATCAAGGAGTCTGTTTAAGACCAGTCGGTCATTTTTCACCTGCTTCAGCAGCAGCACTCAATAGGATACCAAACTCTAATATTGGGAAGCATTGGGTAAGTGGCCTGGCTGTCGAAGGCAGTTCTGTATATCTTTGATAATGGCTTATAATCCAATTAGAAGCTACCACTCTTCTACCAGAGGCAATAAAACCAGCCATTATGTTGGTATCCTGTGCACTCTTACTCACAAATGGAAATAATAGCTTAAACCACCAATGGTGATGTAGGATCATTCTAAATTGCCTCAGTTAAAGCAGGTAAAGACCAGTGGTGTTACAATGCCAGCACCTCCATTTGCATTACTGTCAACCAACCTCAACAACTACAGTGGAAAGCAGCTAAGCAGGCATCAAGAGGAAAAAGCCACTTGCTGCAGAAAAGGCTCCCACAGGCAGAATATGCAGGTTCACTTCACTGTCACCTCTTCTACTAGACACGAGTTGCTGTAGGCTGAGGGATATATTTAGCCATAGTTATGGATAAATAGTCTGCGTGAGCAGGAGATGCAAGCAAGTTGTGCACATGCTTCTTTAACAGATCACGACTACTGCTTCGCTCTTCTAGCCCCTACCTTCAACACTAACAAACACACCTCTCTCCTAACACACACCACGCCTGACTACTTCAGTCCTGGCTCCCTGGAACAGCTCTGCAAATTCAGGTCAATTTATAAAGCCTCTTGAGTTCAATTAAAAGCACAGATACTTCTATTTTGCAGAAACAAGATACAGAAAAGATCAACCTACTTCTTTGTTCCCTTGTGAGAAAACAGCACAAAAAGATGTGGCAATGCCTCCTCAGAATCACTAACAAAAATATGTTTGTATGAAGCAAAATATCAGTGTGAAAATTGCCACCTACAATGCAAAGATCCAGAGACCCCATCTAGACTTACACATTTCATATGGTGTGTACTGTCACAACAGGTGGGCAAAAGAACAAGCAGAAAAGCAGAAAATCCAGGCTCTTGACCGTCAGGGAAATCCAGGAAAGCCAGAAGCCTGCTCAGTAATACCTTTAATGGAGCTAAAATAAATCACCAAGGAGACGGAGAAGGTAGAGGGGAGAACAAGCTTTAAACTCTCCAAACTGCAAGTCCTCTCACTGGAAGCTGAGCAACAGCTACTCACTTACAGATACATAGTTTTCAGGAACATCAGGGAAAGTTAACTTTAGAACTGGAGCCAGAAGCTGCTGTGGACACATTGTGGTAATAAAAAGAGCACATACCTTCTCTGAGGAAAATACAACAAATACAATTATGAAATTCAGCTACTTGTCTTCCTATAGCCAAGGTTTGAGCTCATCAAAAAGGCTGACAGCTAGCTAGCGCAAAACCACTGAGTAAGGAAATAACTAATCTGTGGGATAAAAAAAATCAGTGGGAGTTTAGTATTGTTGCACAGTTTTCTTGTACTTTAAAAATTACTATGCAATACATCAACTATAACTTGTGAAACAGTAGTACTTATTTCAGATAATCTCTGTAAGGCTCATTATTCCTACCAAAACACGCATGGTGGGTATCAAGTCATTTTACCTAACTGAGCTGTGATTGCATGCTATACCATTAGTGAACTGCTGCATCCAGCAATCTCAGAAGAGACCTTTGCAGTTCAAGATCAGAAGTCTCAAAGGCTACTCAATACATTTTTTTCTAACTGGTTTTAAAACACAACCATTAGCAATACTCTCCTGAAAAGCAGACAGATATCCCACCTGCTGACAGAAGGTCAGAATAAAAAAAAAAAAAAGACAGAATAAAAAAAATGGGGAGATGGCACAAGGATTAGCAATGAAATGCTTTGGAAATAGCTGCTGACAGAAGGTCAGAATAAAAAAAAAAAAAGACAATAAAAGAAATGGGGAGATGGCACAAGGATTAGCAATAAAATGCTTTGGAAATAAGAAAAGAAAGAAGTTTTAAACAAAGATAATTATATCAGAGGAGTTTGGCCCTTTCACTGCCCACTGGTTTTCAACCCAGTGTGTAGAGCAAAAGCACAGAACAGACACAGCTAATGACACTTTTGAAAAAAGTGCTGGTTTCGCCTGTCAATTATGCAGCCCCAAAATGCACCATAAATATCAGCCACACTGAAATTTCCCCACTGTGGTTATACCGGAGTCCTACCTTCCTCGTTCCATACAGTTTAAAACAGATTTGTTATGTTAAGGACAGTTTTAAGCTCTTCCTATCTTTAGACAAACAGACTTTACACTACCTTTAGTCTTATATTACAAAAAGAAATGCAAGACCAAAAAGCCTTAATTTAACAACACAACCCTAGCCAGATGTTCAGTCAGCACCACTAATCCAAGCCTCACTGGTATCTGGAACAGCACAAAGGACAAGGCCGCTGTGAATGTCACCTGAAGCAGCAACAGAGGTCTTAGATTACAGGTTCTGCTCCACAACAAAAGCCAGGCAGAGGGTCTTTTCCACTGTCTACTACAAAGACACATGCTTACCAACAGTTACAGGGATCTGCACTTGCTGGAGTGACCTAATTCATATTCTAAATAACAAGTAGCTAGAGAAAGGCTACAAAGTCTTAACCACGTTTTTTCCTGTTTCTGCCTCAGATCAAGTATTTGTAGCCAGTTGCCTGTGCAGGCGTTTGCCTGGACACGTGATAACCAGCCTGATGTTCTCATCCCACCCAGACCATAAAAGCCCAGACAAAGAGCCCATCCCTTGTTCTATGTTGAAATAAACATATTTTGCATTATTGCTCAGTCCTTCAGAGGGACATGTGTTACAAGCTTATTTATTAAAGATTTCTTTATTGTCCTACAAAGTGACATCAATATTGCAACATTTTAGTTAGTTTTTGCCACTTAATTATACCAAATACTGCCCACTAATTGACGTCTTGATATACTAAATTTCCATCAAACTCTTAAAAAAATTTTGTCCTGTAAGTCCCCATTTTTGCTCATTTCAGTTGTGTCTTTCCCACAAAAGTGGTCTGTACCTACATCAAGCCCTTTCTTTCTCTAACTTCCCTCATGCTAGCTCCAAAGAACAAAATATTTAAAACAACAGTGCCAAAAATTCCACAGTGTTCACTTACAATATAAGGGAGGAAAAGAACTGAGAAATCTGAACTTGGGAGGGACGAAGACGGGTAAAATAATTTTCTCCAAGTGAGACTACGTATAAACAAGCATAGATAACAAGCTTTGTAATTCACATAGGTATGATCAGAAAGTACTAACAGAATTCATGCAGAAAAATCAAGCACCACTAACAACAGGCTGACACACTGAAGGCAGACAGAAAGCCAGCTAATGAGTTACTACAAGCCAGCTGAGCCACGGGAAGTGACCACATGCCCATTATTAGTCTTTTACAAATATAAAGGAGAATGTGCACATTTGAAAGTCTGGGCAGTGGCAAAACTGTCTCTACCATGACAACTGTGACAAGTGAAGAGTACTGCCACACCACTGGACAGGGTCTGAGACAGGCAAAAAACCCCCACCCTCACTCTAGAGCAGAAATATTAGTCCACAAAACTAAATAAATTCTACTGTGTTTATGTATATTACAACATTGTAATCCAAGCTGGTATTCTCCCCTCCCTGGCCCTTTTACTGAGGTTGCATTAGAAAGCAGTTGGTGATCACCACAGTCCGGCAGCAGGCCATAAGCACATGAAGCAGTCAGGGCAGACTAGAAACTTTGGCTCCATTTCCAGCCATTGCTGTAGTGCCATGAAAGACCAGCAGGTATGATATTAAGAAACTGCATGTGCCTATTTCCCCAGCATTAATGACAATTTCCTTATTCTCCTCATTAAGACTGCAAGCATGTCTTGGCAAAAGACACGTCTCAAGGTGAGGCATTTGGCTGGCATTTTGGTAAATCCCGGGAAGTCACGTAACGTACCTATTAGTGCATATGAGAGGAACTTATTCACAGAGGTGAGGGCCAATCCAGTTATGGGGCCTGTAGTGTCTTCAGAACGGATTACTTCCAGGAAAGGCCGAAGAAAGATGTTGGGTTCAATTTCAGATAGCTCTGTTAAAATAAAAATAATTTAAAAGAGACATTAAATTAGACTTAACTCATCAGGATTCGTTTTCTCTTTAAGAATCTACATCAAGCTTAATCTCCAAGGAAAGAGGCCTGCGATAGCTTAGATTCAGAAGGCTGGTGGGAAGGCAAGGGTTGCTTTTAAACACACACAAGAGACCCATGCACTCAGACAACATTTCCCCTGCCTTTTTCAAAACAATGGTTTGTGAAGTTCACTTTCTTATGAACTTCAGAACAGTCTTCTGGAGCCTTCTAAAACAAATCCTATTGTAAGAACACTCTTTAAACACCACAGAGCCACTGCTGCTTAAATTCATGTTTTAATTAATTGGCAGATACAGTTGCATTTTCCTAGTACTCCTGGAATTGTGTGATCATATGAACTATAATAGACCCTGCCCCACCTTCCACCACTTCTGCAACATCCTACTACACATACAGCCTCATTCTAATCACATGTGTAGTACAAATCTACAACCAGGTTAGTTGGATCTCTTGCAGCTCCTTGCCTGAATACAAATTGCATTTCTGCAACACTAGAAGTTTGCTTGGCAAAGACAGGAAAAACCTACAAGATAAACAAATTTAAAAACTCAGTCTGTCTTTTTCTCAGAACAACTGCATAAGCCTCTCAGCCGAAGAAGAAAAAAGGGCACTCTTCTCTACTCGCTGCGTTGGACAGCAAGCATGCTCTCTGAAGCTGCAATACAAAAGGCAGATGCACTGAGCTGTTGAGCTGGAGAAAGAACAACTAACAAGCTTCCTAAACTTTTCAAGATAATCAATGGAAGCTTTGGGAATGAAAAAGAAATACAGAAAAGAATAGCCAGAACTAGGGAAAGTAAAAAAAAAAAAACCAAACCACAAAACAAACAAACAAAAAAACCCACAAAACCCACCACCACCAAAAAACCAAACAAAACCCCAAGCCAACCAACCAAAAAAAAAAAATCCAACACAAGAAATCAAGATAAGAGGAGTCCTGAGGAGAATTTAGGAGAAAAAGCATTAGAAAGCAGGTGAAGGCAACTACAGTACAGCCAGTACACAGGCAAAGATGAGGGTATTAAAAGTAACTTGGATAATCCAGAGACCAGAAATATTTAAGTACAAACACTTGGCTCAACTTGCTGAAACCTACATTTTATTCCTAATAAAAGTTAACAAGTCTAATGGCTAATAGTGTCACAGGAACACTGGCATTTATATTCTTGATGATCCCATATTGCACTTATCTGTCACATGAGCTTTGAGGCGGGGGAGAAAAAAAGCCTGTAATTCCTGAATCCTTAGACAAGCTGCTGCTTTTCTATCTACCAACATAACTCAATTATTTTACTTCAAAAAACCAAAACCCAAACCCTCCTGATTCTAAGAGAAATTAAATTCCATTTTACTGTAGTTCCTATTGAAAAGCCTTAACTATCAAAGTAAAAAGCCTATCAGAAAGCACGTTAACATAACTGTGACAAACTATGGTGAGGAAGCAAAGTAGGAAGAATAATGCAGAGGGGGGGTTGTTTTAAATATGTAAGACCACGGAGAACAACATCAAAGTGCAATAGTTTTGCTGTTAACTTAAGCAAAACTGCAATTAAAAAAAGGAACTTTGGGAATCATTATGCAGTCTCTTACCTTTCAGCCACCAGTTCAAATCAGGACAACATCACTAACTTGTGAGAGGTTAAAAGGAACGTGATGATTCAATCTTTTTGGCTTAAGAACAACTCCCCCAACTTGTCAGATAATATCGTGGTGTGACATTACAATTGTGTCACCTCTCAATAGCTCATGGAAATGCAGAGGATCATAAAGCATGCTTTCATCAATGTTTATTTAAGTGTGCTTTATAGAGCACTTGTCTGCTTACAAGCATTTGGACAACATTAAATATAGTAAGACTACTAGGGATCAACACTCAAACTCTTCTTCCCTAGAAATGATCCTTTCTATAGAACAGTCAGCAGCATCATAGTCCCGTCAATTCCTCCAGCCTCCTTCAAATCCGGCGAGCCCCAAGATGGAAAAGTAGCTCGATTAGTAGAAAAATGGGACTTCAGCAGATGTACATAGCTGCACAGGTGGAATGAGATGATGAAGACAAGCTTGCTCACAGAGGATACATAGGATATCACACTCTCCATTAATCCATTTCTGGGACAACAAATAGACATTTTCTTTAGAAAAGTGGGGAGAGTTTTATTTTTTCTTTCAATTAAAGTTGTGAGTCTTGATGTGGTTAAAGATTATGTTCCCCTGCAGTCTAGCTGAAATTCCCAGCTTACATGAAGATCACAAAACGGCTTGTCATAATTAGGATTTAACTTATGCACATACTGTTGATTACACAGCAACTCTGGTCAGCTTCCCTGATATTCAGAGACTCTAGCTTTTATGGTAACACAGCATTTTACATTAAGCTCTCTGAAACTGACTGTGTATGCTGTAAAACTCTTTTCAGCCTGGATAGTTGGTGCTGTGTTATTGAAAAAAATTTAAAATATATACTAAACAAGTATATGTATTTTACATATATTATTATATATATATTATATACAAGAGTATTTTTAGTGCAAGACTTACTTACTAAAGGACTACTGCCTGAAAGATCTAAATATCAGTGAAGCACCAATCACACTGCTAATATTTGCATCTGAGGAGTATTCACTCAATTACTACAATGAGCTCTTCTTACCAGCAGCATTTGCAGGCATTGCAGACTTACAGGGGTCACCAGCTCCCTTTTCAAAGCAGAACTCAGTCTCAGTAGTGGTGCTTG
>NW_009260182.1:7523881-7555521 GCF_000687185.1 Egretta garzetta | reverse complement strand
TGGGAGCACAGAAAGGCGCTCACACTATTCTTCCTGTATGCATCCTGTCTTAGAGCAGATTACTCTCATTGGCTGAAGTATCAGCTCAGCATTGGAAAGTGGCACTAAAGCTGCTTGGAAGTTTTTAAAACCAAGTAAAAATTTTGCAAACAAGTCAGTAAGTCAAAGATCAATCTCTTTGTTTTAACTCAGTCCTGTTGAGCTCAGTGAAGTCAGTTCAGAAGCTCTCTCCCTGAAAGGTTTTCATAGCCTTATACCCTGAACGTGGCAGCATCCAGAACCAACCTGCCAGCCCTTTCAGATCAATAACTACAACTTCAAGGTGCACTCCATGCTAAGCTCAAGTTTAATCTAGAGCACAGAACAGTAGGAACTGACTAACACCCTTTTCACTGTACTTTGGTAAGGTAGGACCATAGTCTTTAAAGGGAACTTTTTCTGCCCAGCAAGTTAAAACTTCATGAAAGAGACACTACATAACGTCTTGATCTTTTTTGGCACCTAACTGGAAAAGCAATGCTATGCTCTCCTGAAAATATCTAAGAACCTCAGGAAGGGCAGGAAAAATCAATTACAACTTTAATAATTCCTTTGCCAAAACAAAGGCTATATAAAGTAAATACTGAGTGTTTGGAAGTACATACTTGAACTTTTATAAAAGCTTTCAAAAGAAACAGCTCTGATTTTTCAACTGTCTGGTTCTTGCTCTGCCAGATTCAGGTTCAGGCATTACAAGTGAGGAAACCATAACTAGCGAGAGACTTGAGAACTGCCGATAGAGATGTTTCTCCAAACATATTTCCTAGGAAGAGACATTTCTCAGTGTTTGAACTAGAAAACACGGGATGATTCTCTGCTTAGGTAACTACTTTCAACACTGGGGAAAACACAAAGAAACAAAAAAAAACCCCAAAACCCACCAGCCCTGCAAGCATGACCTCAACCTAGGGTATTACAACAGGGAAAACTGAACAATTGTCCACAAGGAGATAAAAATTTCACTAGGGATTTCTACAAGGTGCCTTACTTTTCAATCTACTCAAAGCTAGGGAAAATTATATTAAAACATGATTTAGTCTTACATGAAGAGCCGGGGCTGCTTTGGGGACCAGCTGGAAAGCACTTCCCATTCTTTTCACACGGGTCCATTAAACGAAATTTCAGGGAAGCAGAGACCAGCACCAGCACTACACCCAAAAATGCTCAGCTAGCCCAAAGCAGTCCATGGAGATTAAGAAGGGAAAGAATATCTTAAGTAGCGTATCAGAAAGCCATCTCTTCAGGCTGGCAATTTTAATATGAGGAGGGAACTCCTTTGAGACCAGAGTGCTTTCCTTCATTCATCCTATGGATTATTTGCACTTAGACACACATGTCTATAAAGATATTTAAACAACTAATTCATGTTTAAGCACCTAACTCCCATTTCAGCAATCCCATCCAGCCATTCTGGCACTTCAGCAAACAAGCTGCATCAGACCTCTGGCGTCCCCTTTCTCCAGAAGTACAGGAGCAGGTCCCCCTCGGAAGAGGTTTCTTATTGTTAGCACTCTGTTGGCACATTCCTGATCTAAAACGCTCACATAAGCTGCTTTCTCTGGCAGTTAAACTCTTCACTCCTGAATGACTCTTATCAGGATCGGCTATGCGTTCCGAATCAGAGTAAATGAATGAGAAAAAATTGTTTATGACAAGTTATTTCAACATCATTTGTCCCCAGGACAGGCAACTGCAACCCAAACCACATGACCTGGACTCCTCTTATGCAGCAGCTGTTGGCCTTTGACGCCCAGCCCTCAGCAAGGCTGTCTCACTCGTATCCCACGCACCTCTCCAACGCAGACGAGCTCAGACAAGAGCAATGCTCCGAGCACGTGCTATTACCTTCCCTGCTTACGCACTGAACTGTACGATGAACAGGCATCCTCCTTTCTTCTTAAGGTGGTAAAAAGACAGAAATAACACTGTAACAGAGCAGAAATCCAGCTCTTCGGTACTCCTACCTAGGAGTTCAATGAGTTTATGCGACAGAAAACTGAGGAACCAGCAAGTGCTTCCTGGCTCACTCTAAAAAACATTTTCTGCAAACACTGACTTTCTGGCCTACGTGAGTTTATACGCACTTTATTCTCAGTTCACCCACCAAACACAAAAACATTCTGCCTTTTCACCCAAGGGTGAGAAGTCCCTGCAGTCTCTCTTAGCAAGCTAGAGAGAAGAAAAGTTACAAGGAAAAAGGACAAAATTCTACTTGCCTTTTTAAACCATCTGAAAGTATTGGGTAGCTGTACTCTTCAGATTTTCAAAAATATTGCTGAAGTCAACTGCTGGAATTAATACAGGCTTAATCTCACACCCAAATCAAAATGCAGGATCACACAGAAAGGAGAAATTCCTTTGAGTTAGTCCTGTGATTATCTGTTGGTTAATTTAGAGATTAACAAATCTTGTGAACAAAAATACAGTGACTTGTACCTCTCAAAATTGGCAGAGCTCCAATTTTCTTTACGTAGAGTCAGTTAGGTACAGCCACAGAACAATATATGCATATTGGTTCTAGGTCCCTTGGCAAAACTACAATTTCAGCAGCTCTACAGCTGATGAGCAGAGGAGGCGCATGTTTCACCACTCCGGAAACAAATTCTGCAGACTGACTGGAACACATGCCTCCGTGCGCCTGCAAAGAAAGACAAGCCCTGACTTCTTCTAGCTAGGAAGTTTAGTCCAACATTTAACTCCAGTTCACTAACAGCCAATTAATGCAGGGTAAAGTGTAAAAAAGCTAAGCTAGGTGATCCGCATTCATTTGTTCCTGAATGTTATGTTCCCCTCCACACAGTCCTAGTACAGTCAAGGTTTCAAGTTAAAAAAATCCTCTGCCATCTCTCCCCCCAACAGTTTTTTGTTGTTGTTTTGGTCTTGTTTTTCTTGGAAGGTCTAGACTAGATCTTGCAACACCGTGCAATGCGTAGCACATTTCTAGAGATTTTCTCATCTGAAATGAGAACAGATTGCTACTTATATAGTCTGACCTAGCAGCTAATGTGATCAGAGCAATCTCTAGTCCTACTTCCCAAAAATAACGACGTCAATGTCCACTAAACTTGATAAATAAGAGATCAAAAAGAGTAGCCACCTGGCATTCCCTACAGGTTCCCCAAAATATCATTGTCTTCTCCCAATCTAAGCTCTTAATAGATTAAAAGAACTGGATTCTAACAGCTAGGGAAAAGCTGAGGAGCCAGGAGCCTACATCCTAGTTTCCAGAACACATAAATACTGCAAGTTGTTTTAAAAGGCTGCTGGGATTGCACAAGACAGCATACAAGCTCACCATGGGGATGTGTGGAAGCAAGCTTTGTGTATCTCCAAAATCAATACTTCACTATAGTAAGCATTACCAAGAGCTTTACATATGATAGAAGTAAACATGGGCCCAAAATTAAGGAGATTTGAGCCAATGAAGGAGAAGCGAGAATTAACTGCAATCCTTCTCAATATGCCTGTAAAATATACTCTTCAAAGCTAATTCCCTGTGAATTAAAGTGATCATTCAGGGGCCCAGGCCCACCATATCAAGAGGGAAACAGTGCCATTCACAGCCGCACATGAATGCAAGGCTAGAATTACAAATGCAGTTTGACAGGGGGAACCCAGAGCTGTCAAGCCTGTTCTGTTTGCCTAATTTCATTACAATGGCACAAATGCTTTCATTTGTCACACTCCAGCTTCATGTGTTTATCTCCCTTTCATTAAACATGACTTTAACAAATGATTGTTCCATAGTGCCAAGATCCCAAGCGCCCCTCAGAATTGAGATTTTTATTTTGGGGAAGGATGACAGAATGCATACTGAGCATTTGACTCTTGATATCCTCTAGTCAGGGCAGCATAAACTCAACTGAAATATTGTCTCCTATAGGAATTATTTACATCTACCAGCGATGCAGGAGCATTGACAGTCCTGCCAATGTTAGCCATTAGTTATCAGGGGTTTCATTTGATGCCATGCTTCAAATTCAGCTGTTCTGACTGCCCATCAAAAATCCCTGGGCATTTTTTCATAAGCAGGTACTTGCAGAGTATCTTCAGCCAAAATTACACTGGAAACTCCAGCTGTGTCTCCACTGCTATTCCAAGTGATTTTCACCCACCTGTAGTATTCTGTCCCAGAGGGAGTGGTATTATGAGAAGTAGAAGATACTTCAGTCACAAGGAAAACAAATGTCATCAACAGAAGTACGGAACTACAAAATGTGCAAGCTTTCATGGACTTGAAGTACAGACATGACTACTCACTTCTTGAATTTTAACGCCAGTCACATAGATTGCTAAGTGCAGAAAAAAATTAAGTTGTTGGGATAGCAGCTTACTTCCAAAGTTAATGTTGTTTAATTCTGCTTTTATTTCTTAGCACTGAGGAGATAGCAGAGATAGGAATAATTGAATCTTGACAAAATTTTTTCTGAGCTATGGTTGACACGTATTAGTCAGAGGTTATATTCAAAAGACTCTGCTTCAAAACAAGAACAGCTCTTAAAGTGAACTGAGGGGTAATTTGGCATAGCAAGGTTGGAGGTCACCAGCAGAATACCTTGCTACAAATCCTGAAGTATTTCTCCCACCCTGTGACCTGAATACCTCTGAAAGGACCATGACCATTCTGATGAAAGGCAACAAATCAATTCAATCTATATAGTAAAAGGCTAACATTTCCAAATTGGTCTCTGATGAGTGTGTTTATTGCTAGAGTGAATAGCAATACCCATCTACCTTTAAGTGTAATTTCAGTGCTAATCCATAGTTGTTTTCTAGAAAACCTTCCTCCTATGTCATGCTAGAGGATAAGCACTAGAGCAACACCTGATTACACTAGCACATTCCAGAAAAAAGATTAGATCAAGACCCATGGTTTGTAAAGCTGCATATGCAAATTCAGAATTACTTAAATAAATTTTGATCTCCATTACAGAGAGGTTGATTGCTCTCAGGGAAAGGAGATGGGGGAATCTAGCTGACCTGAGCCTTTGATAAGTTCTGGAATATACAACCACTTTTGTGGCTTTTTCAGACAGATGCAAGCTCTAAACTGTTAGTGCCAACTGTAACGGCATTTAATCCTACTCTAGAAAACTGAACTCCTCAGTAGCTCTACAAAAACTGATTTGAGAACCTATCCCTTTCTGAAGGGTTTTTTTCCCCCCATGGGTGTAAGTTATTTAACACAAGGCTCTCAACAACTTCCAGGGAAAAGAAATCAACCTTGCCATACACCTACAAGGAAAAAGTCCTTCAGTAAGCTAAATTGCAATGAGTTTCACAGGTAACTGGAAGTTTAACATCTATTCTTTAAAAAAAGAAAACATCCCATAACAACATGGTGAGTGAAATGCAGGTAAGCTTCACCTTTTGTCTCTGTTTAGAACTAGCTGAAACTGTTTTGAAAGATTTCTTACAGAAAATCACCAGGCACATGACAACAGCCAGTTCCCGTGATGAACCTGCACCAGCTCTGAGCTTCAGAACCCACAAGCATTCCTCCGATGCAATGACATTCAACTCTAAATGAAATTACTAAACCAAACTAAACCAAAGCAAAAAGCAGTCATCCCATGACAAATTCATCTGCCCTTGACCAAACGCTGATAGTTATTGATCTCGCTGCTGTTGTGAATTAGGGCCAGGTTTCCCAAGGTTCCCTCCTAATACAAGAAAAAGAGCATGGCCACTCTAACAAGGCCGACTAGGCTAAATGAAACCTATGGGGAATTGCATTGCACACTGCCAAGTCCAGAGGATGGACTGATCCGTCCATCTTACTGACAGCACAAGTTTGATGTATGTCAAGTTTAAGCACTCTTTTTCCTCTCTAAAAGAAATTGGCACATGTCGAAGGAAGAGCAATTAGGTTGTGACACTCTACAGAACTCTGTTCAGTCACTGGACTTGCTTCACTATGGTATTTTATATGTCTTGCACGGTACCAGGCCCAAACTAAGTAGGCAATTTAAAAGCCCAGGAGAAATTAAAACTTCTTCCCTGGTATTTTAAGGCACAGTAATTCTCCACAGCTTTGTGTGTCTACCACACTATGAATAGCTCTCTCATTGCAAATCCACCATGTTGTGAGAAGGAAAGCTTCACTATTTCTAAGAGGCTGGAGAAAAAGATTACAGTTTTATCATCAATTAGCTGCCTGGACGTTACCCTGTTCTGTTTACCCCTTCCTCAAGGGAAGACCATGAGTGCCAAGGGGAAAAATTAAAAGGGAACTGAAGAACAACAAATCCCAAACAAGCCAAGACATTTCTTGTGTTGTCAGAGAGTCTGAAGAGCATCAGTGAGACAGACAAAATTTGAAGAATGAAACGAAGAAAAGCCTGACAGCCCAAGAGGAAAGAGAATCTTTTAATGACAAAAATCTCTTCAAGGTTTAATGTACCTTACTGTTATGATTTACACAAATTCTTCTATCCGACCTGACCAATCTACAAGAGATTGTGCTTCATCATGTTATTACCAGAAAGTAAAATTCCCAAGTGCTAATGGCAAGACACAATTGGCCATAGCTCAAGTACCAACACACTAAGTTACTACAGATGCAAAATGGGAGCCTCAGGGAGAGCAGGGTATAAAACATCGTGGGATTATTAGTTTCAAACCTACAGGGGTGGAAAAAAGACACCAGAGAACAAAAGCAAAAGGGAGAAGAGACTGGCCTGGTTGCAGTCAATCCAACTGTTGCCTTAAGACATTGCAACAGTAAAAACATTAAGCAATGGGTTTTTTTCCCCACAGCAACAATTGAAGCAATCAGTGTACATGCAGCATACACACACAGAGGCAGAAATTCAGGCTGCCTCCATTAAAAGGCCGCTCGATTCCTAGAATAATGAAAAAAAGTTAGTATTATGTTCCTGAGAATGGACTGGGGAAAGAAGTTAATTTCTGCATACTAACCAATAATTTCTAGCTATATGCTAGAGCAATCTACTGATACAGGGTGCTGACATTACATGAAGGGAAGCAGAAGCCTGAGATGTAACACTCATTTACAGTTTTTGCAACTGAAGAGATCTGTGAATGCAATTCAACTTCACTGACCACCAAACAGGATGTATCTTAAGATGGACATCATGGAAACGATATTACATCAGTCTCCAACCACATTAAATAATTTTTTTCCATGTCCTGGAATCAGGCACCAGCTGTAAAACAATAAAATGTCTATGAGGAATCAAAATTGCCTAAAAATCTATGTGAAGAAATTAAGGGATTCCACACATTCATAAAAAGTTAGTTGCCCTTATCACAGCCTAGACAGAGGAATGCATAAGCAGTTAATTTATCTACCAGTTGGGAGCCTAAGCATTAAACTTCATCATATCTGAATATGAAGACAATAATTCAGCCTCCATTAGCAAAATCCATTAATTACTAGGGTCAAACCATCATCCCAGAGGAAAGAGCAAAGTTTATTAACAGGTGAGAGGTAGAAAAGTACTTTTTGATTCCTGTTCTGCCTGTTCCTCCAGACTCAGAGGATCTATATACTTAGTTAAACAGAAGTTATATACTTTTGGCAGAAAAAAGGTACAGGTAGTTTGGAATGATTCCTCTTCCAAGCAGCAAGACGTTGGTGCCACATGGGTTTCAGCATGAACTAGCTGTTCCCCCAGCAAGAGTTCTTTGTTGGTGAGGTACATAATTGGCATTCTTAAACCAAAGCTGGGATTGTTGTGGTCAAGAAAATTTGCCAAGAACACTTCTTTTCTTACGGTCTGTAAGGTTAAATACTATTGATCTTGTTCGACTTGCACTGGCTGAAGAAGCTGATGTGACAGAAATTAAAGAATTTTAGGATTTTTGGATTTCACATTGTGCTCTACACAGTTCTATAAACTTATCCAGGATTTTGACCTGATTTCCATCAGGAGGTCTAAACAATGCTACAAATCCTACTTATGCTACTATTTCAGAATGCACACAAGTACAGGTAGCCTAGGAATGCAACTATTTCCATGAGGCAACATGATACCCTGAAGCACCAGACTGAGTCAAGGCTCCTTCTGCAACACCTTTGGTCAATGACCAATTGCAATCCGGGACGAAATTTTTCTGCTCACATCCTTAACTTCCCCAATTCAGACAAAGTTTTTCAGGGCAGAAAGAGTCCATGTGTATACTGACAACTCATATCTCTCCTGGGAAGACTGCAAACACCAAATAAAGATTCAGGTAAAGTATGGCTTGGCATTAGCAAGCCCATGGTCCTGCTCCCTATTGCATCAGCTTCTCTGAAGCAGCCATTTAACTGATGACAGATAACCAGTACCCTGAGCAGCAGGCTTGCATAAGGAGTACGAGCAACTCCTCATTATATAGGCCACTAGCACTATACCTTAGAAAGAGAAAATTGGTTACAGTCTCTAAGAAAGCACAAAATATATCTCTCTTAGTTTATTGCTAATGGTTTTGATCTAGTATATGCCCATGACAGAAGAAACCACTAGAATGCTTCAGAAGCTCAACTGAGTGATCCTGTCCTAACTTTATAGAGGCCATCACTCACAGTCCAGCAAGAGTGATCTAAAAGTGACAGCACAGCACAAAACTTCAACTCACACAGATAAACAGGGCTGTTTGTTCAAGCCAGCCCCCAGTTCACACACTGATGTTGGCTTCTTCAATCCCTCTCTCCTTCCCCTAGGGCACAATGCAGCCTGGCTCTCCCAGTGCATTACACAACACACACTGAACAGGTCAGTGGACACAACTCTGCTTTAACCTCTCACCCTTACCATTTCTGCTACCATGACCTCTGGGATGGAACCATTATACTGCAGCAGCATTTGTTGCCAAGACATGGTAAAAAGGCAAAGACAGAAGAATTTCCTTTTGATTTTCAAGCCTAGACCTATAGAATTTGCTCTGACAGGACATAAGCATATATGCAAATAAACTGAGCATCAGATGGTAGCAAGGTCCTTGATCATAGGTAGGTAAATCAGTCTACTGCTCTCAGCCTCTGCCACTCGTCTCCTCTTCATGATCTTGACCAAGTCACTTCATCTCTGCTTCAATTCCTCATATGAAAAGGGGACATATTTGGCCTTTTTAAGTGCTGTGACATTAGATTACCTGCAAATAATCTCGAAAAATCGGCCCACGGTAACAGCAATCCAATAAAGACTTCCTGCCCTATCAACCCATGTTTCCCCAAAACCAAAAGTTAACTAAGACTCTTTGTGAAGGAAGCTATTTCTCAAGTTCATATTTAAGCTAGGGAAATATGACAAGCACTGTATAACACAAGTTAAGATCAAAATAATCTTCATCACACAGAAAACCAGTAGTTCAGCTTGTGAAGTATCAAGGAAATGAACACGGACATACCAGAGTCATATCTAGAAACAACTTGGCAGTGCTTGGCCACTCACTTTTGGGGTGTCAGTGTTAAGGAACTTTATTTAAAAAAAAAAAAAGGCAACTAACTTTCAGAGGAGCTAATGAGTGAGTGGAAGAAAACATACATAATTTTCTAAAAAGCAGCAGCTAAACAGCTAGTAAATTCTCACAGCCTTGTCAGAATGAAACCACTTGACACAGGGCAGCGTTTTGTTCAGCTCTGAGGCCAGTGCTTAAAACCAGAAAGTGACTGTAGGTAACAGAAGGACTTCGAGAGCCCTTCCAAAAACTTGGGATGAAATCCCAAAGCCCTGGGAGAGCAAGGCGAGCACCTGTTTCCCTGAACAGTCGATTTTTTTATGCTGCATACTTTACACAGAAGCTGCATTATTCTGGAGAAGCTGCATTCCAGCCAAAAGTGCACAGTTAATGTTTTTTGCAGCCCCCAGCCTCCAGTGATGGATGACCATTTTATAATGAAATACTTTATGCTCAATCAACTTACAAAAAACGGATGTTTTATCACACTGAATTAAAAAGAATGTTTTTAACAAAAAAAAAAAAAAAAAAAAAAAAGAGTAACAGAGTAACAGACAAGAGGATCAGTGACGACCAGAAGCAAAAGTTATTCCTGTTAAGGGTGGTTAAAAAAAATCCAACTGATCTTTCACTTTAACTCTTTCACTGCTCTCCAATAACAAGTGGAAGTGATGCATGCTCTGAAAACACCTACACATAAGCCCTGGTCCAGACTATCAAGACATGAGAATTCAAGGCTTCTACAAAGGGTTTTGGTCCGTAACGTCTCAATTAGGTTTCCAAAGAGCTAAGGCTAATAACTAAGCACTGTCTGAAGATAAACCTTTTAGAATACTTTAATCTCTCATGCCCATTCAGCATTACAAAAACCATTCCTCAGACACCCCTGAATCAGCTGGGGTTTTCTCCTCCTCACACTGCTTCCACCTGTCAATGCCAAGTGATAAACCAGAGAAGTAAATGCCCTGCACTCAAAGAATACTGCAATTTCTAGATCAAGTCTTGGAATCAACATCCAAATTCAACCGATAATCTCATTCAAGATTCAGTGCTTGCTGTTATACCACAACTGTTACTGTTGTTACACGCTACAGGCCAAGAAGCCCCAGAGCTTACCAGGGCCATATTTGAATCCACACTACCCCTTGAAAAAGCCGACAGCAGAAGCACTCATTGTGCTTTTTCTCCCAAATAGTATATGAAAAAGCCTCTGATCTAGTACAAATATGCCAGAATGTTTCTTCACTCTCTTATTACCTTACACTTTTAGGAAAAGAGTCTCTTCTAATAGGAATAAACCAATGGAAGAATACAGAAGAGTATGAGATCCACCAGACAAAAGCTGCAACAAGGGAAATGCCAATTAGATATTGTGAAAGACATTTTCTAAAGAAGGGTGGTCAGACACTGGAACAGTTTGCACAGAGAAGTTGTGGGAGCTCCATCCCTGGAGATATTTAGAATTCATCTGGCTTTAACCCTGAACATAATCTCACTTCCAAGCTGGTCCTGCTTTCATCAGGGGATTGGAGCAGATGACCTCCAGAGGTCTCTTCGTACCTAAATTACTCCAATTCTCACTTGCGCTTAACAGAAGCAAAAGCCTCTGACATTGTACATTATGAATGGCCACTCTAACATTCACTGAGTGAAGGATTTCCCTTCCCAGATCTTCTCCTGGTTAGTATCAGCAATAATTAAATACAAAGCAGGAGCTCATTCCAGAACTATCCCTAGAAAACATTCATGATTTTCTAAAACAGTCTTCTAAACAGAAGCTGCAGACTCGGGCTGTGACTGAACTTAAAAAAAAAACAAAAAAACCAAAAAAAACAAACCAACCAAACCAAAACAACCCCCCAAAAAACAAACAAAAAAACCCCAAAACCCCCACAATTTACAGAATTTGGAGTCTTCCAGAAAACTAGCAGAAATATAACATGTTGCTCTTGTCTTCTCTTAAAAAGACATGGTATCTGCTGCAGATATTAAGGTCAAACAAACAGCACCTTGGTCCTGAGTCACACCTTCAGATCTAGACCAATTCCCCTGTTGCCCTGCAACCACCTCAAGGGCCACTAAGTGCAGAGTTAACTTATGGAGCCTTCACACTATTGTTTGAAGCACTACAAATAAGAATCAGTCCAAGATTTTAGTCACAAAATCAATTCTCCTCCCCTCCCCATTCCTCAGCTGAAGGCTGGCACTCAATGAATCAGACCAAAGGGAGAATAGAGTTTCCAGCACCTGCTTCAGCTTTTAAGTGTCCAATTGAAACTGCTGTGATCTGGCAGCAGGCAGTCTGAAGATGTCATTTTCCTGCTCTGTGAAGGACTGAATCACAGCACAAAAAGAATCCAAATAGAAAAATGAGTGAAAAGAGCAGCAGTGGGCAAAGGAAGCCACAACATAACTTAATATGGCCAAAGAGAAAGAGCAGCTGAAGACAGCATGCTACAAACTGCCATGTCCCCTCTACAACTGAGCATCTTATTCACCCTCTGCCTTATGACGATTACTATGGGCAGTGCTGAGTATGCATTATTTTCCAGATTTGTGACAACACCCTTTCAAAGAATGGTGCAAAACATGATTCAACACTGTTGTGTTACTTGGAATCACTTTATTATATACTACAGTTGTTTACCACAGTAACATTAGGATTTTAAATCTAGAAATATAAAATACATTCCTTCTTGAGAGGAAAATCAGCAGGTTCATTTTACAGCAGCATGCTGATGGGAAAGCTTCCTTCTTTTACATAAGGACCGGTAACACTGGTAACTCAAAAATATAATTCAAGACTTTCATGCTTTTCTCATGCAGAGAAATAAAGTCAAACACATTTATTCTTCATTATAATAGCTCTCTAAACAAGTGATTGCAAAATTGAAACAAGAATATACCTGCAAGCAGATTCCTTCCAGAAACAGGAAAGAAACCCTCACTATTAGCACAACAGTCTGCTTCAAGACCAAAAAAAAGGCACACCCTTCAGCCCTGCTCAACACAGAGCATCTGTACCATTTCCCTTAAGAATGTAATTTAAGCCTAGGAGTTAGAATGGCAAAACTCCGAAGACAAACGCAGCTTTACTGGGGTAAGAGCCTTCACAACAGTATGGCAGTGCTCACAGTGGGTAGGCTGCACTCAGACTACTATCAACAGTTTAACTTCAGTTCAGATTTGCCACTAGCACAAGGAAAAAAATGGAAAGGTGCAGGGACTGTATAAGAAGTTTGCAAAAATACAAATGTCTCAGTGGTTTTAAAGAAATTACTGAGAAAATCTGACATCCATCACACCAACACCTAACCTTACTTAATCTTATTCCCTTCACCAGTACAACCATTGAGATCTAATTCTTCTTCCAGCTCTCAAGTCTTCCTTGGCTACAGACATTGCCCCCTGAAATCTCCAAAAATGCTGGAAAGGCAGAAAGCAGAGTGTAGATAGGGTTAACCCACAGCTGGGAGAAAGTTTCCCTGGAAAATTGGAACACATGCTGTGGCTGTGACTAAATTTCACACTGGTTCTGTTGAGTACAAACATCCACAACTGTGTGCATTTGAGAGAGTCAGAGAAAAAGACATGCTCCTTACATATTAGCTTCACCTGCTAGGTTCCTTCAAATGGATAATGACATGCTCTAGGGAACAGCAGAACCCTTCAGATTGACTTCACATTTCAAGCAGAGATGAGGTGCCAAGGGGGAAGGGGGGAATAATAAATGGAAGGAAGTAGTTCTTCCCTTCCCCGCTCCCACATTTTTTGGAACATACTGAAAAGTCAAGCCTATGGTCTGGCAGAGTTGGCTTCGCTGCTTAAGACTAGACGTGTCAGCACAGAAGTCACCTGAGCTGACACTGAAGACATCTGTGCCATCCGAGTACATAAAAAGAGGAATTGTACAGAGTGAACAGGGAAGAGTATGTCCGCATGCACATGCGCACATGGATTTTTAAAGGTCAACTGATTGTGTTTTAAATGAACGGGCAGCACTCAGCTGGTCAGAGATAACTACACAGTGGAGATTGAGAATTACCAAGATCAACTAGCACAGAACCACAGAAAGGTTCAGAATGGAAGAGGTCTCTGGAGGTCACCTACTCCAACCTCCTGCTCATGCAAAGGACAGCTCTGGAGTTGTATTGGGTTGCTCAAGGCCTTGTTCAGTCAAACTTTAAAAGCCTCCATGGATGGAGATTCCACTCCCTCTTCCCATTGTCCCACTATTTAACTCTCTCTAGAAAGAATTTCCCCCTATGCCCAACTGGAATTTCTCCTGTTAAAAATTCATGACTATGGATCTCTCAGCCTCTCTGAGAAGAGGTGGCTCTGTTTTTTCTGTCATTCTCCTTTAGGTAGTGGAAGACTGCAGTTAGGTCCCCCTCAGCCTTTTCCAGGCTAAATAAACCTATATATTTTTAGAAGATTACAGCCACAGGGGTATGTGATAAAGAAAGTGTTTGAAAGCAGTGGACTGCAAAAGGAACAAGCAAAACAGATCGCAATCCTCTGGAGTCAACAGTAAAAAGAATACAAGATTTCATGATGAGGATGATTCCCACAGAAGTTTTAATTGGTTAAGCACACTACAGTTAGAAAGCCACTTCATAAGCATCAGAAGTGATAGGCTATGATCTATTCTGCTTGTTCATAAAGAAAGATTGGGGCGTGGGGGGCAGAAATGGCATACTGTTTTCATCCGCATTGGTATGAAGACTAGAAAATCTAGAACTGTTCTACTAGAGAGCCAGATCAGTGTTTTAGGGAATACTTCAATGTCTGGAGAAAGTCTGGTAGACTGCATGGACAAAATCAACAACATTTGTATCTGTACTGGGGATTTTTATTCTAACCGAAGGCTGTTCTGTTACACAATGGCAGGAAAGCATTTAAAATAAGGAAAAAGGAAAAAAATAAAAGATATATTTTCACTAAAAAGAGAGATCTCAAGAGGGCTTATCAATGCCAGAAGACAGGCAGAGGAGCTAGCATTTATACTTACCTTCCCTATAATCAGTAAATAACAGTAGATTAAATATACAATAACACTTTCTTCTCCTCAAAGCATTTTTCATCAAACTACACAGGGAGAAGTGGAAAGCTGGCAGACAAAATAGCTAAAGTAGAAGCAGACATATGATTACTGTCATCTCCAGGATGCCCAACCCTGTGCCAGGTAGGGACAGAGAACTTCTGCTCTGCCCTTTTCAAAAGGGGATTATTACGTATCCACATTTAAAAAGAAGCCAGGTGGGGAAGACCTTGGTTAACCGTAACAATCTTTATCTGTTTTATTGCCTCAATTTCCCAAAAGCCCACAAAGTCCTATTCATGCATGTAAGGACCATTTTCTATCCAAGCCTCCTTGACAGGAGCTGGTAAACGCAGGGTGAGCAGATTAGAGTAAATCACTGCTACAGTTTTCACTACCACTTCATCCCCAAGTCATACCACATGAAAGTACTTTGTGAGTTTCTTTAGCTGAATTGCAATCAGGTTTTCATTTATGTTCTTTTACATATACTGACAGTGACTCGTACTTCCTGTCCCAACTATCTACTGCAGTGCTCACACTAGCAATATATACTCGCACCTAATCTTTGCATTTCAGAAGACTACAGAACAGTAGTTAGCTACAGACCCTAATGCCTTACGTTTCTCTCTATCTCAGAGAGAAGGGCCACCTAGAATCTAGCATTGCTCTGTATTGGATGTTGTTAAAGTATTGGCTAAGAAACTGATACAAAGATTTCTTAAAAAAAATTTTTTTTAATTGTTTCCACACACCATGAAAAAAACCCAAGCCCATTAGAAGACCACTAAGCACCAGTCACAAACTTTACTACAACCAGGACACAGTGAAACAAGTTCAGATTCAGGGGTGTGGGTGGGTAACTTCCAATAATTCAAGCAGAAGGCTTATGAGGAGCAGCTGAGGGAACTGGGGTTGTTCAGCCTGGAGAAAAGAAGGCTGCGGGGAGACCTTATCACCCTCTACAACTACGTGAGAGGAGGATGTGGTGAGGTGGGTGTTGGTCTCTTCTCCCAAGTAGCAAGCAATAGAACAAGGGGAAATGGCTGGAAGTTGTGCCAGGGGAGGTTTAGATTGGATATTAGGAAAAATTACTTCATTGAAAGGGTTATCAGGCACTGGAACAGGCTGCCCAGGGAAGTGGTTGAGTCCCCACCCCTGGAAGTATTTAAAAGTTGGATAGATGTGGTGCTTAGAGACATAGTTTAGTGGTGGACTTAGCAGTGTTAGGTTAATAGTTGGACTTGATGATCTTAAAAGTCCTTGCCAACCTAAATGATTCTACAATTCTATGTTGTTGTGCAGTCCCCATCCCTGGAGATATTCAAAAGCTGCCTGGACACAGTTCTGAGCAACCAGCTCTGGGTGGCCCTGCTTGAGCAGAGGAGTTGGACCTGATAACCTCCAGAGATCCCTTCCAACCTCGGCCATTCTGTGATTCTTACAATTCTACCTTGACAGCCACGTTACTGAAAATGTTTCATAAGGGTTCAGCTCCAAAGAGAATCCTGTGATTACCAGGGGCCTAGCTTTCTGCTCAAGATTTCTATTCTTTAGATTTACAGAGGGCCACTTGAAAAAAATATGATATGTAAGGGGGAGGGGGCAAATTACTTAATAGCGTATCAGACTCTGCAGTCTTTATTCTTTATTCTTGCACTTATATGCATGAATGATGATTGGTGTGGCTGCCTAGCAAGACAGACTGAAGAAGACATTAGAAACTGACCTGTAATTCAAGATGACAATATTTGTTATTAACTATGCCATCTGGGAAAGTGCCTGAAGTGTGTTTGATTTGGGGCGTGGTTCTTTTTAATTCCAGGAATTTCAGGCACCAGAGGTAACTCTTAGAAAGAAGAAGATGGAAGTTAACTTTGAAATTAGCTTTTGTACCACCTTAACAATTTCCTCCTTCAGTAACTAATATCTTGTGGGAAGCAGTCCCTTATAGTTTCCAGTTCTCCTTGAAGGTGTAAGCAGCTGCCTTGCTTATAAAGGAGCCAAGTTCTTCAGACTATTAAAACAAAACAAAAATTGTATTTTTAGTCTTTGCTCAATTCTAAATCCTTTTATTTGGAATGCTATACATTGTTTATTAATTGAATGTACAGGCATTTGTTTACTTTAGGAAGTCATTGGTGGGGAGCATTTAAGAAATATCAGACGCTTACATTTTACTTGTTACTATACAAATTAATGTATGATGACGTCCACCCTAACTGTACTAACAGGCGATCATCAGTCTCTAAGCCATGCTGTTACCCATTGCTTAGTCAATGCTGCATTTCACACACACAAAAAAACCCCAACAACTTCTGCTTCACTGTTACTCTAAATAGTTCCTGTAGCCACGGAACAAACATCAGCATATACAAATCTGCACTATTCGGACAGCACACAGCTAGGACAGAACAAAGCACTTTTCACAGACCAACAGAAATCAGGACTGCAGCCTATTTAAAATAAATTTTTCTGAGTTAAGCAACTATCGCAGAAATAATTTGACTAATGTTTGAACAGCTACCAGGTAAGCTAACAAAAAAACCTCCCTGCCTCCTCGTTATTAGGCTTTTAGAAGTAATAATTGCGTATCTTGCTCTGCTCTACATGAAAATTTTAGTTTGTTTTCAGAGTAGCAATCAACTCAGCGATACAGAGCACATGAGACTTCAGAGGATATGTGGATCCTCCTATACATTCTGGAATTTCACTGTCTTCCAAATGAATCTTTTCCACTGTCCTGTTAGCCACTAAAGAGCTGTAGCAGCACTTGGGAGGGGGCTTGGGATGAGGCTGGGGAGAAGATACCTCAAATTCAGAGAGGAAAAACCAGGAATGTCAGGGATTTATTACTATAACTCAGTAAAATCCAAAATCTAGGTAAAATAAAAAAATAAATTGATTTGATAAATCATTAACAGGACAGCAGTTATTTTTACAATCTTATAACTTTGTATCAGGCAATCTTATTTCAGAACCAGACAATATACGACAAAAAAAACCAAACGTACAAGACTAAAACGTACATTTCAGCAAGCTTCATATTTAGCATACTTTGAATTTCCTTAGCTACAACCAGATTTATTCTATCAGAAATTGTATATGGTCTCTGAAGAACTAGTGCATGACCTTGCATCTCTTACGAGAAGTCACAGCTGTATTCCCACATTGACTGATAAAGACAACTGAACAGGCAAGCAGAGTCCCATCCCCTCTTTGAAACAGGCCAGACATTTTAACTCATCTCTCTGAAAAATTATTTGCTGCCATCGTAATTAGGTATTTCTGGCTTTCTATTACATGTTTCAAAACAAACCAGATCACACTTAAAGTGCCATACAACTTCACACTCTGATCCCAAGTAACAAGAGGTAAGAAAAATACCGTGAGGTCTCAAACATCCCCTTTTAAAGGCTAACGCCCTAGCAACACAGATCTTAGTATGGTCAGAATTGGGTTAGGTCTCAAAGAAGATTCAGTCCAAAACCAAAGTCTTTGCAGGGGGGAAGAAATGTCAGGTACAGAAGTCAAAAGACAAAAAAAAAAAGGTAAGAAGATGCAGTAGCTGTGGAAGCAGAACAGCTGGTTAGAAAAAGTATGGTTAATAAAGCTTGGGAGCAGCAGGAAGGAAAAAAAAAAATCTTGTTGGAAGAACTTACAATTAACATGACCAATATATCAGACTGATACTTGAGCAACAGACCGGCCCCAGAGTTAGCAAGTGGTCAACAGTTATCTGTCCCACTGCACAGAAAGACTAGTCTGTCAAACACCAGTGTGCCACTGAACAGACATCTTCCAAATGCCTGCCTAGGTAAGCTTTTCAACTCGAAATCCAGCTTTCTGTTCTAATTAATATTAAAGAAGTCAGGAGGACAAACTGCAAGCCCTCCTTCCACAGAGATAATCCCTCTTCAGTTCAAATACTCTTTAGATATAGGACTCCACTTCTTTTTCTGAAAATTTAAGTGAAAAATAAAATCTACTAATAAATAATTTCTGAATTCATGTCAGGTACAGCGCAGCAAGCTCTGTTCCTCACACCAGGCTCTGCCTCTCCAGCCTGCAGCTCTGGTTTAACAAATCTGCCCCTTTGCACCATATTCTGGGAAGGATTAATCTGGCCACTACCCAGCTTACTTTCCACCCTGTTAAATGCTACTGGTCCAGCTGTGTTGGGTCCGTATTTTCATCCTTTCTCCGTGAATGAGCTATTGAAAGCATGTCAAAAGAAGCAGTCTCAAGAAAAGCTTCACATTTCGTGTTTTTAACTAAAAAGATTTAAAGTACAAAAACCCCAAATGATAGGAATAAAGAGCTTAAAATCTTTGCACACAGATCTCAATCTTTCCTTGCAGCTTTTGCCTAGCCTCTTCAGCTCATGCCAAGGTTTTTTCTAGGGTAAGCAAGGAATCTGTACTGCTCACAATGCGGCATCCTGCAGCCTGTCAGCTTTAGCAGCGCTGATCAGATCGAACTTAGATCATTTCCTAAACTCTCACAATCTTCTACCTCCAGCATCTAGAAATTGATCAACTTTACCTTTGATCTCTCTTCCCTACCATGTCAAAACCGGCCTGTCACCAGGCTGAGGTCAGGAAGTCATCTCTTCACAGCTATATACACAGACTCTCCTTGCCCAGACCATTGTTTTCTGCTCCGTTTCTTTAAACAACCCTTTCTTAATCAAAACCAGTAAATCACCCATCAAAAACAATCTCACAGAGACCTCTTATCATGCACATAAGGAACGTTGTAACAGGAGCCTCTGTTATTTTGAAATAGCAGGTTGATGCTCGTTAGCTTAGTACTAATTGACTGTCTTCCTATTCCACAGCTCGACTGTTTGCAGGCAGGATGCTAACTGGCACACCGCTTTGGGAGGATCAGAGCAGACAGCTAAGAGGATCTGCTGTCTCCTCACAGTACAGCAAGGAAGGCGAGCAATTTCTGCTGTTGAGTGCAGCACATATAAATGTATCCATGCTTCCCCCAATCTCTTAATTCTATTTTTTAAGCCTCATTTAGGTTGCAGTTACCTCTTGGCACATGATGTGTCCAGCCAAAAAAATCATTACTACTAATCCAAAAAAGGTAAACTCCACTGAACCGTGTGATAAGTATCCCTTGCACTCCTGTTTCTTCCTAGCCTGTCCTGCAATTGTGTCCCAATCTGCCAGCATTAACACAGATACACAGCGGTATTTATTCGATGCCTATTCCACCAAGCTGTATTCACACTAAATCCTCCATGTGTATTTAATAAATCACACTAGTTAGGTGGGCAGGATTAGTTCCAAGTCACCTAATGACTATATCATGAGCTGCAGTATTAAAGGGATTAATATTAATCTTAGCCATTTCAATTCACTGCGAGAGGCCAGTCCCTGCTCCAACAGGAGCCGCAGCAGGCAGCGCAAGAAATTCTAAACAAGAGCATGAAGATTAATGAGGGCTTCCTCATTCTGCCTGTGAGTCTTCTCTACCAGGATACAGGGCAGCGAATCCCCAGCAAAGACAGGCTCATAAATAAACACACAACACCACAAATACTTTGAGCAGCTGAGCCCGGCAGAGAGTTGTTTTCACTCGCTAGCTGCTTCTGCTGTAACCCACACCTCCAAGCACACTCAGGAATCTGAAAGGCTTGCACAGCAGCCGATTTGTTTTCTTTCACATAAAAGCACACGCCGCATTACTCATAATAAATTACTCATTTTAAATGAGTTTGTGGAACTAACAGCTAAAATGAGCTGTGTTCAGAGAGGATGAGAGCAGCAGGGGAATCTGAAAGGGTAACTCATTGCACTGAGGTTAAAAAGGATGTCAGACTCCCAACAGATTTGACCTGCTTTATTCTTGGCAACATCATTACAAGCAGGAGGAGCTCTTAAAAATGGAAAGAAAGCCCCTTCTACAGTGGTAAACTAAAACATAAAAATGGACTGATACAACTAAACAAACTGATTTTCTGATGGGAGTGCAGCATTTCATCATAGTGCCGGCAAAGATCCCAAAGTGAGGATCCTGGCCTCATCTTCATTGACAGGCAAGAATATCAACCATAATCATTAGTACAAAAATTCCAAGTCAGTCTTGGACTACTGCAAATTTAGATATAGTTGAGTGCTGAAAAAGGAGTAGCCTTTTGCAGCTCACAGTTAGTTCAGAGCACCACAGAAGCTACAAGAGTCAGTTAAACAGCTGCCTCCCGGAGACTAGCTGGGAAAAACACTGGATGGAAAAGGGGGAGTTGAGTCAGCAGTATTCCTTGCCTTCACCGAAAAACTCTAGACCCTCAAAAAAAAAGTCAGAGATCAGGTTAAACTGGAGTATAGGCCTGTCACAAGCTATTAAGAGCTAAGGAGGTCCTACAGGTGCTCCAGCAGCCTCAAGAACTCACTGTGGATGATACAGTGCAGAGCTGAACACGGTACGCCTGCTTGGAAACAAGTGGCTCACAACCGACGGAACAGGAAAGGACCACTGCATCCAATATGACAGAGGAAAAGTCTTGAACTTGTGTTACACTAACATGTAAGTGATGTGAGGGAACGGTGCCAGTTTATCCAAGTTTATAAACTAAACGCCAGCAAACAGACTTAAAGTAGAACCACACCACGTGCAGCTGAGCAGATGGGAAGGGATCCATAAAGTGCACTGTCCAACCCTTCCAGAGGCAGAATGGAGCAGAGATGGAGTTGACATTTGCTGTATTTGTAAACAATCTGCTGTTCTTTCCCATGAGAAATATCTGGCAGCAAGGAAGGGCACAGTGCACACTCTTACACCTGTTTGTTTTGTTTGGTTTTGCAGGGTTTTCATTTGTTTGTTTTTAGGGAAAGCACAAAGGAGGAAAATTCAAGATTGAACAAGATGCAATGCACACAAGTTTTATACTCCATTAGCCCTCAGAGATCAATGAACTCAATTCCCAATGCACCTTTTAAAAGGTATGCTGCAGGCCATGCAGATAAAACCATTTCAGATGCTTAAGGAAGGACTTTGCACAGTGGGCCATGCTATTTTGGAATGGATGGAACATTTTACATTCCAAACGCATATTCAGATATAGGCAGACTCTTGAATATATTCTTCAAGATAAGTAACCAGACAGCCAGTATAGCCACATAAATGTTTAACAGTTTTTAACTCGAGTGGCTGATTTAAAAAATGACATATATTGAGTTTGATACTCAAAACTCCACAAAACTGAAATCTCAATCTCATGGTTCAAATATATTATTAAAAAAACCCCACAAAACAAACAAGAGAGTCTGCGAAGTATGAAATATCTATCCCCTGGTCTGAAGGTTTTAAGTTCCTATTAAGCTGTCCTCAAACATCATTACGGTTAGTCTAACAGAAAAGTAACATCTGCCAAACTTCTAAGGCTGCAAGAGGCTAGAGCACTTGACGTGTTTTCATCTATGCACACCCATAATACTGGATGTGCAGACACTAAGGCAGAGAACCAGCCAAAAGAAACAAAGTAGTAAACCCTATACTCTTGTGACCAAACGGGAATCATTAGTCATTAGCTGTCTTTCCACATTTACTCTAGTTCAATCTGAAATACATACTCAAAAACTGTAGTTGCTCACTTAGAAATTCTATTTCTGGGTTCACTTAAACAAAGGAGTCTTCATCAAATCTACTTTTAGAAGATGGGTTTCAGTGAAAGATCACCATCCAGCTTGTAGTTTGCTTTTTGAGCTGTGATAGCCGTAACTCTGGTAACTCAGCTGACACAATGTTGTGAGAAAGAAACTAGTTTCACTTCTGGAAGCGGTTTGTCTTTAGGACCAAAAATAAAATAAAAAAAAAAAAATACATTTACATATTAAACACCCTTTAAGTTACTTGTTTTCTGGGATTTTAGGGTTTGGGGGGATTTCTTTTAAATGCAGAAAGCAAGACATTTAAAAGAGAGCCCTCTACACTCAAACCCCCTTAAACTGTTGAGAACACAATCTGAAACCTTCACCTTATTTTACAAAACCAACAAAAGCAAACTCTGCTTACAGCTTCAGAAGAGGGATAGATGGCACGATATTTTTAGCACTTTGGCAGGGACAAAGACAGTCCCAGTACCAGACATTCTTGTAGTGCTAACAGGCTGCAAAACCCTCATACGAAAGATGCTATTCAGACCTGTGGACACTGTATAAATATAGGCGTATGTGAGAACTATTTCTGTGCACGATAGCAAATTTTTCCTCCCCATGAAGTCCTCTATAGATGAAGCCATTCTGCCTGCTGCTGTGTCCACAGTCCATTCTGCACACAAGGTCAGGCCCATCCAGTGGAGCTGCATCAGTCTCCTGGAATGCTGAAGTCCACATATTTGCCATTCAACATGAAAACTGCTTTTCAAGTTCAATCAGCTATAAATGTTGCTTTGTTTTAATTTTCCACTGAACTTCCTGGAACCTATTATCAGACTGTCAGGGTTGTATATTTAGCAATGGCAACACGGCCTCTTTGCCGCTGCCCCACTGCTCATGTCACCTCCAATAAACAGAAAAACAATCCCCCAGCAAATGACATTTTTTTTGCAGGCTATTTACTGCCAGCATGAGGTAGTGGGTGAAACTGGAAGTGCATGAGGAAGCCTTCATCCACTTTTTTCTTTTTTAATCAAGTGATCCCTAAGGAGAGGGACAAAAGGAAACATTAATTTATCACTTACACATTGTCTCATCTATTGCTTTGAGCTGATATCCACAAGGCTCTTAGACTAAGTGAAAAATGCGTGCAAAGAAAAACTGCCTCAGTGAAAATACTTGCCTCTTACACCTGTGATTGTTTAAATTTCAGCATCCTTTTAAATGGTCATGCATGAAATGACTGCATTTGCATAAATTATTATTCTTATGCAGTATTGCTCAAGTGCTAGAGCTTAAAAAAAAAAAAAAAAAAAACCACCAAGGCATATGACATAGAACGATGAAGTCTGGTTCACCTCCCTGCTGAAAGATGACCTCATAGAGAAGGGTTCTCACTCCTGGTCTTGGAAAATAAATTTAGCAATATCAACTTCTCTCAAAAGAAACAGAGGACATCACCAACTGGGAAAGGAACACACACAAAACTCAAACAGCTAATGGACTGCAGTGTGTTGTTAGCACCCTTTATGACAGATGACAAGTTACATGTGGAACTAAGAAAAATAACAGTAATTCAAAGCGTTTCATATCGAAAAAGAAGTCTGCTTCAAGAGATCAGAAAGTCACCATGTCAAAGTATTGAAAACCCTTGATGCAACTAACTCTAGAGCGTCAACAATTAGTTTAACCTTCCACTTTTCTATTTACAGTAATCTTCACTTGAGGCTTGAAAGCAAATACAACATATCAAAAATCTCTAAAAAACTGGGTACACCAACACCAGAATTAGAATTTTTGCACCCTGAAACATGCCAATTTTTAAATTAGTTCATTAATGGACTCTTCCTGAAATAAATTTTCACCAGCACTGTGAGTACAGATACCTCAAAAATCATACAGCAAGGAAGTGCCACCTGTGCACTGTAAGCACAAACAGCCTCTTTTCCTTCCTCTCCTATTCAGTTGCTCTATGAGACTTCTCCTCATGGATCCTCACTCAGACCAAGGGGCATCCTTGATAATGCACACACAAAATTAAATCTATATGACAAATCGTAAGAAAAAGTGCAATAAAATTGCAACAAAAGAGGACGCTGCAAGAGAAACCCAGCTGTCCAGCCACCCTGAAAACATCACATGTGCAAAGTAGGTGGCAGCTGTAAGACAGTGACCAGCAGAACTTTTCCCTTTTCAGCTGCAAAACCTTTGCAACAAAGAAGGCCAACCAGTAAAGCCTGTAGAGCATTACATTGAAGTCCTTCTCCTAAGGTCCACTTCTAACAGGTACTGTGGCTGCACTAGAGAACTGACAAAAGTAGCCACACACAACAGCTTAGAACAAAATTTGTATGACATTTTAATGCACCAAACCACTAGGCAGCTTCCTGCCACAAACGGCAATAGTTAGAAATGAATTAATGAAACACCATTTTTATTAAAGCTAACAGTTATTTTATATTTACTGACTACTCTTCAGAGACTGGAATATCCTCCCTCTCTTTCCTGTCAAGGCTAGTTATGGACAAATAACCAAAATTTAAAAAGCAATACCAGCAAACTTTACTGACTGAGGTCACTTAAATGAGTAAAACATAATCTATTGAACAAGAAAAAAAAAAAACAAAAAAACCCACCTACACTTAAGAACTGAATAAAGGTGAATTAAGAAGCAAGTCTATTTATGACAGGAACTTTCTTTTTCAGGTCATCTAGGGTTTGTGATAAACATCTCCCTGGAGGACAGCTCTTGTGAGACCCACAAGATGTCAGCTCTGCTATACTTGCTTTACATACTTTTATCTTAAAAGAACAGATAATGACTTACTCTTGCTGATGACAGAGGCTGAGTATTAGGAATAAAAAAAACCCCTAAAACTCAAGCTGAGGAGTGCTGAGGGTGGTATTGCACTAACAGATAAAGAGTGACTCAGTGCTGAGAATGTCTTACAGTCAGGTAACGAGCACCAGAGAGGCCTACGCAGCGCCAATGGCCACCCATCTTCTCAACAGAGAGTTGAACAAGGCAGACTGCTGTCCACTTCTGAAAAGAACCTAGGAATTACTGTAATAAATACGTGGGAGCATGTACCCCACAGACAGAAAAATTAGATGAAACACCCAGTAAACATTAAATTATCATTAAACAGAAACTCCACCGACACAAATACTCATCAACCTAATTTTAAGCAAGTACCCAACTACTTTCAGAATATGGGTAATATAACATAAGCTCCCCAGGACTAGAATTTATGGCTTTACACAGCACCTGGGATGGCCAGGCCTCACTTCTAACTGGGTTCTTCGGATGGTGTAACAAATTAAGTACTAAGAACGTCCATCAAAAACATACACAACATGGTACAGGAAGACCCTTGTAAACATTCAGACCCCGTGCAACCAGATTAGTAAATGGAAATTCTACATGAACTCTGAACAGAATCTCTTTCCACCTTTCAGATAATTTATAGCTTAATGTCAGCTAAACATAGTAACTAATCCCATTTGTCCACTGAAAGTAAATTCTTGGCTGCTCTTCCAACGTCATTGCAGACATTGCTGTCAATCCCCAAACTGTGGCCTGTCCAATCAAAGTGTCAGCGCTTACCTGCTGCTCAACACTTTGGACACATGGACTGTCATATCAGTCAGTGACTGATCAGGCGCAGAAATCAGATAGAGCTTTCTCTTGACAACCAGATATGATTAGAGCCCAAGCTACGCATCAGTCTCTGAAGCCTAATGCATGCCTGCGTTAGTGGAAGGCAGCTTTACTATTTGTGACAAAGCTGCTATCATCTTTGCAAACACTTGGTAAGAACAGGCCAGTGAGAACAGCAATAGCTGCAAAAAACACTCCCCTCCTCCTTTTCTGTGTGTGAGCAAGGTCAAAAACGCTAAACAACCAGTCCAAGGATCAAAAGTCCTCTGCAGACTCACAGAGGAAGTAAAAAACCAAGGAGAAAGAATGACCACCTTGAGTCTGAACTCCCACTACAAAGTCTAAATCCAGAGAAAGAAGAGAGTCATTCTTGAAATAAGACTGGTCTCTCTCCAAACGCACTTTAATTTTTACACCAAGTGCAATATATTAACTAAAAAAGTGATAGCAGAAACAAAACAGTATCATTCACCTTACAGAGGCTACTGAGTAGCTGAGAAAGAATTTTCACTTATACCTGTGGTTTTAGAGGTTCAGAAGGTAGTCCTGAAATTCAAATCTTGCATGTGCATCTCTTTCTTTGTTTTTTGGTTTTTAGCCACCTCTTCCCTGACCTTGGCTGCATATGAATCAATGAATGAAAAGTCATTTAGAATTTATATTTAGAATTTTAGATGTCTCCAGCATCTTATGCTGTGTGCTGGTTTTGTCTTTGCCAGACTCTATACAAGTCACCCAGCATGCTCACCTAGTGGGAAGAAGACATAGCCATCTTGTCAAGACACTGTTCCCTCAGCGAGTCCGCAGCCCCAAGGCAGCACTGCGCAAACGCAAGCAAGGAAGTATTACACTGTGCTATTTCTAGCTCATGCCAATCACTTCAAAACCAGCAACATGGCCCCAATAAAACAGGTCCAGCCATTCCAGTACTAAGTTTATCAGTAATAATGTCAAAGCTCCACAAAACTTTTCTTCCCACCACAAGTGCAAAAAGCCTATGCCAGGATGACCTTAGATTTTTTTTAGCTCATGAGTCAAGTTTGCCCAGTGCTGTCATCTTCTAATACAGAGCACAAACCTGACAGCAGGAAATGACTCCAGAAGCCACAGCTGTTGCAGAGTCCAGTCTTCATCTTCCAGCCATGAGAACTGCTTCGTTTCCTTCTTTGATCAACATGCCCAATGACTAAAAAAGGATGGTGCCCCAAACCCGCTAATAATAAAGAAATTTTCACCATTCACATCTCCACTTCAAAGGCAGAGAAAGCCTATGAAAGAACTGTTACTTCTCTATCCATCGGCTTAGGAGCTCAAGTACTTAGGGTCTTGCTTCTCTAGCACTGTGCACTCACAGAGCTGTACCAACAAATTGCATTCAACAGTCCAAAAGGCTCAGAAAAATTCAGTATGATCCACCACAATATAATACAGCATAATAACGGTTCTTTACAACAGGAATATTTTAGGATAGAAGTGACTGACTGCAAATCCACAATGCCATGAAGACTTGACACTACTGGGAGTAAGAAGATTATTAAAGGCTTTCTAGCAAACATTCCAAAAAAAAGTTACTAAATTCCACTGCCCTCAACTGTCTTCCAGCTCCTTTTGTTGCAAGAAGCAAATTACAACCACAGGGCAAGAGCGGAGTGGAGAAGCACGTATGTCTGAATTTCATTTTAATCTCTTATTCTTAGCTCTCTATTTGGCCAAGTTAAAGTATAAAATGAAAATGAAAAGCAAAAAACTGCCAGTAAGGAAATCCCTTCTCATTTCAATTTACTTCACCGTGCCACATACAAAAAGCTAGCTTTGCAGTTTGACACCAGATTAGATCCACAAGAAACACAGATAAAATACCTCAGGTTGTGTACAACAGCGTTCCTAAGGAACCTGTGAAGGTTAATTCTGTGCTTCAACTCTCCATCCATAAAGCGGCAGGAATGCTTCCTCTCTCCTGCTCTGTGCCACTTGTAATGGAAACATTTGTGCATGCTCAACGCTTCAAAACCAACTGGTCTAACCATACTTGGAGCTTCCGAGAAATACCAAAGTACAAATAAAATTATTAAAATAAATACATTAAAGCTGTAACTCACACTTTGATTTAGTCAATAGAGTTCAAATAGTCACCGGATTCCTGTGAACTATTTTCACTGAAATCACTGTTGAATACTGTTCTGCATCCACTGCAAACCAAGACCTGTGGCTTTGCAGATTCCCAATGAACTATAATCAACAGTTCAAGAACAAATGGGCTCCACTATATTGGAGACTGTTTGCAACTCTGTAACTTAAGGGTTTTTTCCCAGGAGATTAACTCCTTTACTGTATAGGCCCTTCCTCCAAGAGCATTCATGATATTTCAGAGACCTGGCAAAGACTTGGTCAACCCACAGGGTGAAAGCAGAGGAGTTCTGTTCCTGGAAGAATAGCTGTTTTCGTAAGGAAAACGACTGCCTCTCAGCTTAAGTAAGTAAAACAAAAAAGCTAGCAAAAAAACCCAACCCACCCTACTCAGTCCATATGCATTACTTTTATCCAAGTATATCCCCCCATAACAGAAAATAGGCACTGTCAAACTGCTCCCCAATTACTCTTGCTTTCATTAGCCTAGGAAAATCTGCAGATGAACCATGTATGAAAAATAACTAGTCCTAAATGTCAGAGCAATAATACTTAAGGATTCAGAAGCAGAACTGCTTGGATGCATGGGGAAGAAGTAGAAGAATATAGCCATTTCCCAGTTCTAGTTAAATCCTTCTACGTATCCCCCAAGAAGGGGAGGCATTCAGTCCTCTTTGCAAACAAAGTGGACATTAGAGGAAAGCATTAATGTACAATTTGATGACCCACCAATACCTACTCCATCATCTCTTCTCTAAGGGAGAGGAACGGATACAACCTAATGAATAAGAATGAGACATTCATTAGGGTTTTGTTTACACATTATTATTCAATACTAACTTTCAAAATGGACTATGATAAACAGGAGAAAGGTAATCTATACATGGTATTATGCAGAAAAGCTGCTGTGCTTTAAATTCACCTTCTCCCTTAAAACAAATTAACATTTAAAGTATAGATAAATTTTTACCAGGGAGTAATGTGATTGCTTACAGAAGGGGTTCGGGGTGGGGGGAATTACTTGCACACAATACAACAATAGTGCAAAGATAACAGAAAACTGGGTATTTTCATGCATAAATAAACACATTATTGTAGTACACTATGCATGACTTGCATTTGAACATCTAATTTACCAATAATCTTTAAAAACTCAAGGAAGACTGGAAAAAACAACACCTGTAGAATTCTAATTTGGGGGCAAAAGTACATACTCATCTTTACTTCTACATATTGTCCTTCATCTCACACTTTACCCTTCATTTACTTGGTCTGCTTACCAATACACGTTCAATGCTAGAAAACAACTCATCGACGCTACAAGGCTGGAATGAATACTTAATTCTATTGCCTGCAGGCTGCACATAGGCAAACCACCAATTCTGCCTAGCAAAAGAAATGAAATTAGGAAGGTACCCTTAATCAGTACCAGGACTGCTGGCCTCGGCCTCTCCTCTCTCTCCTCCACTTCATAATGCCTATTATCTAACTGAAAAGGAAAACTTTGATCCTAATGGTTTCCGACACCTGATGAGAATAAAGAAACACAAAGGGACCTGGTGATGTGTTATTTAACGCATGACTGTTTTAATAGGGCTGTCTAATTTTTGGAGGCACAGGGCCCATATCCAATGCCCCTCACAGCAACTCATCAGCTATTTGCCACATTCCATTCACCACATCACATGACTGCGTTATTGGCAGTTCCTGAAGGTTAGTTTAATCAACTTTTGTATACTACGATAATTTCCTGTGTTAGAAAAGGTTAATTAGAGGCAGAGCTAAGAACAGAACAATTTGCTATATTGCAATATTATGAAATTTTTACTGTTCACAAAAATCTCAGAACTGAGTTACAACCAGTTACACAATATTCCTGTATTTTTCAACCTGGTATCTCTCGATGTGTTACATGTTGGTGTCTTTAGCCTAATTTTCTCGAATGTGAAATTTAACAGACTGCCAAGGTGATTTTTTTCAGTTCCCATTAATGTAAATACCAATTCACCTAAATATCTCGTTGGTGGGTATATCCAATGTCCTTTACACCAATTTGAAATTTCTGCATAGAAGCCAGCTGCACAGGAAGAGTGATGGTTACCTCCAGTGTTGTAACAGGCCACCTTCGCTGTTGTAACCGTCCACATCTTGGGCTGCAGAAGTTTCAGGTCACTAAAGAACAACTTCTTTATTAAAAGCTACTTTTGCCATTTGTGCCTAGGCTAGCTAGATTCCCCATTCCCAAGTTTGAAAAAAACCATCTTCCATTAAAACCCAAGTCAGCTCAAGACAAACCCCCTACATCTCCATTTTTAATTTATTTAACTGTAAAGAAGCTTACTGACAAATTCTCAGAAATCCATTCTACAGTTGATACCCTACACATTCACACAGGATGTGACACAGAAGCAACCAACCAAATCCTAGCCTTCTATTTAAAACTTAGTCTTAAGTAGGAAACCATAGCTAGTATTTGCCCAGACAAAGCTGGCATGCTACAATTATTTGGGGTTCAAGGGGAAGGCAGCAATAGTAGGTCAGACGAATTTTTACTTGCTATAGTAAGGTAGTAAAATGAGTACTTTTCTGACACAAACTGGTCCCATATTTCAGTCTTTAAACTAGATTTTCCTACAAGGAAAGTAAAGTCCCTCCCCTCACTCCCTCCTCCCCAAGGTGACTCATGTACAAGCTTCAAAAATTTAAATGCCAAATTTTGAACAGGAAACTGCCCTTCTTCTGTATAAAGATAACTCTCCAGGTAGCCAGTTGAGTGCTTCTGCTTACCACCAAGTCTAACTCCATCAAGGTAAAACCCAAATCCCATCACCAAATAATCTGTCTGATAGACTCCATTCTTGCTATTCCAAACACTGACTGCTCAAACAGATATGACCAACCATTCTAAAACTAAGGGATTAAACTAAAAATTGTGAGAGAAGACTCCCAACATGAACAAAGACAAAGAAAGATGAAGCCAGATTTGGTTAGCCTAGAAATTATTAGCTTCCATGAATGCTGAAATTTATTTTTGCTATAACTCACAGCAGATGAAATACAAGTGCCATCCAGAACCAAGAGATGCACTCCTCTGTTAATACAACACAGCAGTCACCTTTCTAATACAGGGAAGTAGTCAACAGTACACATGCTAAGGCTAAAATGTGCTACAGAAGAAGAGAGACCCTCCTTCACCACTGCTTCATCAGCCACAATCAGAATTACTAGCACCCTGATTTATACTACCACCAAAACCCCATGCAGCAGACCAATCGTCAAGCAATTGCCATTCAGCCTCTTGCAAACCCTACTGGTCAAAGTTAATCCAGCAATACAGCAGCTGCAGTTCAGAAGCTGGTTTTGTATCCTATACAATGCTTCTGTCAACACTTCAGAGACCCCAGACCTGATTAATTACACTTGTCTGGGACCCTCCATCCACCCAGCACATTGTTGAAAGCCACTGAAGCAGGACAACAGTTGCACCCTCCTTCACACCAGGCATAAGCCAAACTTGTCATTCCCTGTTTAAAGTGCCATTAACTGGCCAGATTTACAGCTCCTAACCAGCCGCTCCAAGGCAGCTCATTGCAGTGCCCTCTATTAGTCACTACAATTTGCCCCAAGCCACGTGGAAATTTGCAGTCTTTTGCTCCTTCCAGTCCAGGTAACGCAGATAACAACATTTCATCCCAAAAGAATATCTCTTTGCTCTCAGCCACAAGTCACTTCAAAGCCCACACAGGCACCAGAA
>NW_009260182.1:7496501-7523843 GCF_000687185.1 Egretta garzetta | reverse complement strand
AAAAACCCCAAACAAACAAACAAAAAAAAAAAACCCTCAACCAAAAAAAAAAATCCCAAACCTTTAAAAATGTGACCTTCAGTGTCACATGAGTGGCTTAAAAGAAAATTCACTACTATCCTTCCTATACCTGGTACCATTTACCAGTCCACAAACCCTGGAACACCATCCTTTAAGCAGCAATTTACGCAGTGACTGCACACTACATTCTTCTTTACAGACATGTATTACTAACAATAGAAGGGATCCACCAGTGTGATTGAAATTTCAAAAAGGAAGAGAAAGTGACAAGATGTCCTTCAAACACCTTCAATAGATGTAAGTCATCTCCAAACAGGCAAGAGTAGTGACCAGGATGAAGCTGGAGATGAGTCCAGTCAGGCAGCTGTCACCAGCCTCCATTGTCACCAAGGAAACTTTCGCATCGGTCTTTCAAGGGGCAGTGAGTGGGGGTGTCATCCCCAACATCTTCCAACAACGACAACCGGAAAAAGTTACTCAAAAGAGATAAATTAAGTAAGCATCTCATTGAAATAAATTGCATCCCGCTTTCTAACAAATTAACAGATTAATCCTTTATACTTCCAAACAGCTCATTATCCATGTAGAAATATCTCTCTCTCTCTCATGGCTTATTTCAAGTCACATCTGGCCTATATTATCAGCACAATCAAGACTCTGCAGGCCAGGTTATCTACACAAAAGGCAATTACCTCTTGTTTTGTTTTAATTTTATTCATGCCTTTTTAGTTAGCTGTTACCTTAATGCTTGCCAAATGCCCTTCCCCACCAGTTTTCTGAGGCTCTAGAAAGTTGGGTGGAACACATTTAAATTGATCACTGAAAAGAAAAAAAGAAAAGCCTCTGAGATGCCAAAGACTCTTAATGCAATCACCAAGAAGGTCAAGCTTTATGCACTTCCCTTCCCTCTCGTTTTGACTGATTAACCACGACCTTATGTTTAAAATTGCTGCTTGGGTCAAACCCTTCTGAAGGCCTGGCTCGTCTGTAAAGCACCAAGGTTAATCTTCAACAGATTCCATTACAGCCCATTCAGCTATTCTAGCAATGCTATTTGAACACACTTCCTCCACAAGGCAGGTCTTTTTCCAAGGTGGCGTTAGCTGTCTTGTTATTTGAGAAAGCAGGCTATGTCCTTTTCTTCAACCCCCATACCCAACCCTTCTCATCCTGGACAATATGGAACCCAAGACAGGCTTTAGTCCACTACAAGAATGAGCGGTATAAACACAGTGGTACAGTCACTAAGCACAGAGACGAGCAGGCTTCCTTTTGCTGGTGTCAAGCTCAAGTCATCCCTGCCCACCACATTTTTTCACTTACCAGCCAAAAGCCATTTGCACAGGAGAGTTGATGAGTTCACACATTATTGTAAGCAGTTGTCAAAATACTTCTTCATTAGCCAGCCTTTAAGTGGACCTCACTTGGCTAGCAGACAGCCTACTAAAATACTTTGGAGCACCACCTTTCTGCTTCAGAACACCAAGCTCAAGAATGAAATAGTACTCAAGCTCAAGAATGAAATAGTACTCAAGCACTGAGGCCAGTCAGAATCAAGGCCTTTTTCTAAACAGGAGCAAGCAGGCTCAGAGGTCAGCCCCCAGGGCTCTAAAACAACTGTTTGCCACTCTCATCATGAGGCTGAGAACTCTCCAAGAAGCAGCCAGCTAAGTCTGGACCTACTTTGCCAATTTACATCTAAGGCTGTGCAGAACCTCTTGGCTAGCTGCAGAATATCTCCAGAGAAGTGTCTTTGCAATAGCTAAAAGGAATATAAAAGACATTAATATTAAAAAGCAAGCTGACAGTGATCTGTGCTAAAATATTTTAACGTTTGTCTTTATTTTTCCTAGCACCAGATCACAGTCTAACCATTTCTGGTATCTCAGGTGTGTAAATCCAGCAAACCTGCTAAGTCATGGAAACAGCTCTGAAAACCCTCCTCTCTGCCCCATACACAAAAAGCCCATACAAAAAGCACCCTTGAAGTTATCAACACTGTGTTGCTAGCTGTGACGGAAAGGAACGGCAAGATCCAGGTTCTAAATATACTGTGTATCTGCACTGTTTGAGGATGTATATCATACTGGCAAAATTTAGCATGACGAGAGTTAACAAAACTGCTCTGTACATAACTCTACACAAAACATGTTATGTAAGCAGAATGACCTCTGCACATCTAAGAATACATATCATAAATTTATATAAACACAGTGACAGTGGTTAGGGAACACAGTTCTTATTCATAACTAGCACAGATGTGCTGACAGACATAAAGAGCACAGGTAAGCTTGTGGAGCAAATAGACTAGCTCTGGAAAATCCTGCTGTGATGAAATAAGCACTCAAGATTCTGCCCAGCCCAGCCTTTGCTGCTGTTTGCTCCATCTCCCTCCAAAATTACCAACCCCTACAGCAGACTTAAACAAAGAAAACATATGGCCACTCCACAGCCACCTCAGTATGAAGTCCAGCAGATGATAAAAAGGCACAACCCCTGACCATTATCCCTATGTTGACACAAATTTTTTAATGGATAATTACACAACAAAAACTCCACCCTGACAGCACAGCATTTGCTCAACGGAATGGTTTACAATATTGTATAAAATGCCACAGTATGACTTGCCAGATCTCATCTGTCAACTGCCTTAGTCAACAGAAGCTATTCTGGGTAAGAAAAGGAACTTCCAACTCCTAAACCTTTTCCCTTCACCCACATTGAAGAAAAGCAAGGAGGACTTCACAGGTACTGAACAATGCCTGTGACTAGCTCTTCAGGGAGTAAATCACTGCCAGTCATCCCTAAAGAAAGGGGATACCTAGTCTTCATTCATTTCCCAAAGATCAACAGCACATCACACAGCTTTTTCAAAGCTGAGTTGCATATAACTGTATAAAACCAAACTTCAAGAAGATTTAACACCAGGGTCTCTGTTACTTCATTGACTGGATCAGAACAGGAAAGGCTCAAAATGAAGTATTTTACTGTCTCACCAGAAAGGACTAGTGCTAGCTAAGTAATGTGGTATGTCCAGATAAGACAGCTCTTCAACCTTCACTCCTATGCCCAGGAAGCACCCAGGACAAGATTCAGGACACGGCTCTGCAGCTATGAGGACACTAGCCACCATGTAAAGCCAGCCCACTTGATGACACAAAGAGATGCAATTTCTACCATGCATCCCCCGTGCAGTGCCAAGGGTTAATATTCAGATGGCAGGTTCAGTCCCGAAGAGACAGAATTGAATTTAGGTTCAGAAGGCTTGTACTGAGCTTTATGTGCCTCTGAATCCTGGGGTGACTCTTGCTCACTAAACGCCGATATTTGTATGAATAAAAATGAAGGGATTTAACAAATCTTGTTCCTGCACACAGTTGTCAAAAAATCTGACCTTTAGAACAGGAAAAAGAGGGGGGATTTAAAGGTTTAAAGAAGAGGCAGTGGCTGCCTGATGTATAACAAACCTTTGAAAAATTATGAAGCAGTGAAAATCCCCTAGTGCTCCTGTGTGTACACAGGCAAATAAATCCCTAGGAATAATACAACTGGGACCTGAATCTGATCTCCGATATATTATTGCTCCAGAGCTCCATTCCAACCTTCACAAACGGCTTTTTTTTGTTCCAGATAACTAAATCAAAGCAATCCTGATAAGCTTTCAAAGCAGGGAATGTGAGGAATGGTTTAATGAATGTTACAACTCAACCTATTACAGACTACAGAGCATTACAGAAGAAGACAGGAGGGGGGAAAAAAAAGGCACATATGACACTCCATGTCTGGAAGTCTCATAAATTCAAATCCAGAAGCACCTGCCTTTCTAAGCCCCTTTATATTAAGCCCAACAAAAACTCAGTGCTGACTGCGCAAAGGGACATAAAGAACAGTAAGTGAGAATAACTGTGTCAGAAAAATACAGGAGTTTTCCTATTGAAAAGTTGCATTAGTTGTCACAGAAAGGTTAGAGTCTTAATGGGCTTACATGGGAACTGACAGCAAAAAAAAAAAAAAGCATAAACAGAAAGTAACAGCAAAAGAGAAAAAGGGAACATGAGTCATGGAAGACAAAGCTAAAAAAATTTTGGAAAAGCATGTTCTTTTTGCAAAGCAGCCTCTGTGGCATTTACATTTGGTCCTAAGTGCTATTTGTGCACTACAAGAAACTCAAGCAGCTTCTGCAGATGTAAAACTTCAGCTATGCACGTGTAGTGCAGGCTTGAAAAGTCTATGTTCTGGTCCCAAGTTTTGCCTTGCTTTCACTGCTTTTCCTGTCTCTAAGCATAAGTAATTGTTCTCTCAAAACCCAAAATAAGGTTGCAGCATAAGTATTTTACAACAGCCTACTGTAGCTAATAAAGTTCTGTGCGGTTTAAGTTTCTGGGCTCAGGATGAAAGATTATATTAAGCTAATACTTCAGGTGATTTTCATAAAGTGGAATTTTAGCTCAGAAAATACCAGACACTAAGGTATCTCACAAAGGCAATGATCGTCTCCATTCCCATACATCTTACCACCTAGAAAGTGTTTGAGAGGAGGTCAAGAACTAAGTAACTATGCTCCCACTTAGATTCTATATACCTCCATGTCCCCATTTGCTCCTTTCATCAACTTATGTGCATTCTTGTCCAAGAATTAGTAGCTAAAACAGTAAAACAGTTTAAAGGTTTTAAATGAAACAACTATCTTCATACAAGTAAACAGCTGAGATTATCAGAACAGGTTAACAATTCAGTTTTTACTGCCAGTAAATAAGGCTTAAATACCATAAGCTTTCAGTATTACCTAGACAGTTGCAACGGACTGTTGTAGAATGCAAAATGGTTACACTTACAGAGATTAAATGCTTCCTATTTATGTGACAACACCTATCAACACTGCTAGATCAGAGTTACATGTAATTCTACAGCCATCCTGAATAAATCATCAGGCAGACATATCCAGAGCAAAGCCATTCTTATCATGGAACTGTGGTCCCAGAAGAAATCCCTGCAGAGAAAGCTCCTATAGAAGTGTTGTAACTATACTTAGTCACTTTCGTCACAGCAGGTCCAAAAAGTTCCAGAATTGTTCCAGAATTGCAGTCTCTGAGCATTTTTCTGGTTTTCACTTACTACCAAATCTGTCTCTCTTTTCATTCAAAGTTCATCTAGCACAAATTATCTACTATTATTCTTCCTGCTTCAACTTCTAATCCACATTTGGTTCACTTACAGTGTTGCAGAGCACTCCATGCAAGAGGTACGTAGTAACTAAAAATAAGCAGCAGAAATCTGTACATTTTCTACTGCTTTAAAGACATTTAGTCATCTTGCTCATTAACTAGAAAACTGATCACTTTTCACAGACTATGAATACTTGGGCTTTCTGTTCACATCTCTTCATGTTCAGAAACATTAACTGTTTGTAGGAAATTTAAACTCTGCTAATACACTGATACCCCATTTCTTATGCTTATTCAAACTAATACCCCACCTGTATACCTCCCAATACTACTCCATATTTCATTGCACATAACACTTTACAATTTTCAAGCCCTTTGCAAATAATCTCCTTGTGCTTTGGTCCTTCTAAATGTCTTTCAAATTTAAGTAACTGCAATTCTTTTTAATATCAGACTCTGATTCTTTTCATGCACTTTTAATGCACTGTAGACAATCTCAGCTTCTTGCCTTTAGTCCACAGCAGAACTCTGCCATTTTAAAACAAAATATAAATGTTGGGGAAAAGAACAACATCCTTTTATTAAATGCTGGTAGACACATAAGCAAAGATAATATATTCTGAATATATGTTATACTCAATTTCTGTTGCTAGACACCTGATTAAAAAGTAGTTTGTTGCCATACATAGTGACAGTTGATGCTTAGAAAAACCAATAACAGTTTACCAGTACTGGATGATCAGGCAACACAGGTGTCTTGATGTGAAATTTCACCTGCAACACGACATTCAGTCCTTTCAGTTTTATTCCAAGGTGAGCCAGGCAAAGGAAAAATAAAATGGAATAAAGAAGTAGATTAAAAGGGCTTTGAGGAACAGCATCTGGGCAATCTGAAGAGAAACAGGGACTTCTAAGGGGTAGACTTCAAATCTCAGTTGCTGGAAGCTGGAACACCTGGGATAAGAGGCATGCATGCAGGTAATAGTGCAACAATAAGATGAGCACAGACTTTTTTTTTTTTGTTTTTTTAAATGTACTGGTACTTCTGCCAAGGTTTACATTGCAAAGGCCTAGGCAAGTCAGGTGTGCTATGTAACACAGCTAGCAAATGGAGAAGCAAGTCTTCAGTCAGCTCTGTGAATGTGAAATGGTGAGGTTTTTTTCCTGCTTAAGTCATGACGTACAGCACAGTATTGCACCTGGTGCAATCAGAAGAAATAACGACATAATCCTGAGGGTTTACAAATATTTTTAAGAACATTGTACATTGACAAAACAGTTTACTTAGTCATGCAGTTTTTACCCAAAAAGCACAGAATCCCATATCTTATCCTACTGCTTGTAACTACAGAAAGTTTTTGGACAGTCTGAATCTGTTGCATCCTCCAGCAAACCACTCATTTTTTCCTAGACACCGAAGAAAATTCCAGCATCATTTTAGCCCTTCAGACTTCTGAAGATATAAAATTGAAGCTTATTATATGGAAATTTGTGGGGGCAGATTTTAGAACAGACTCATTGCTCAATGAAAACGTTAGCGTTCATGTAACACTTTTTACAACTACAGTTATTTACCCCCAGTGCCCTTGGACACAAATTCTCTGCCTCCACATTTGTGTGGTATGCTGTGCACCTGTTGGTTGCTAACCCCACCCCAGACACAGCCACATCACAGGGCAGCAGACCGAGAGCTTGACACGGTGTGAAGCAGCGTGCAACCTCTCAGGACAAGCTACACAGCCAGTAACTAACCTCAGGCAGCTACCGTGCACAAAATTGTCATGGGTTCCATCTTCCATAAATCGTTGAGCAAGCAGATGAAACAAACAGCCCACTGAATCAAGAGTAAGTTGCAAATGGTATAGATGAAGTTATTCAATGCTTTCTGGAGAGGGAGAAAGCATAGTTAGCTATTACTGATGTTTAAGTAGGGTTTGGGGTTTTTTTACCTCCAACCTGTAGTCATCACCAACTTCCCTTGATAAACTTCAGAAAGTCTGTAATTTACTATTCTATTTTCTACTTCTTGCATCTGTTAAGATTTTAACTGTCATTCTCCATGATTATGCCTTTCTGTATAAAACACAGCCTACACTCTTCCTATGCTTGCGTAGATATCTTTAGGCCATTCTCTAACACCATTGGTTCAATTTTCTCCACAAACAGTATAATTTGTGTTGAGACTTGAATCAATATCACAATGGTTCAAGAAGCTTTATGCCTTTGCCAGTCAGCTTTTGCCAGAGGAAAGCCTTGTATAATTGGCTTTTTCTATCTCTGCTCATCTTGTACTTATCAACTGCCAACAAAAGAAAAGAATTTTAGAATACAGGCTTTCAGCCCATTTTCAAGGGGTGCTTGGGGGAAGAGTTGTTTGGGTTTGTTTGTTTGTTTTCTGGAACTATGTGGGCTAGAAACAATTTTGCACCTAAGCAGAAGTCAGGATTCTTCAACATGACCATGTCCTGGAACTCTGGGAGTTGCTCTTCACATTCAATGTCCCCGACTATTTTCAAAAAGACCTTACACTAGAACAAAGTGCATGCCGCTACTATTTAAACACCATAAGATATATTGGTATCAGTTCTCTATAGCTACTCCTACCGATTTTACCATTCTGGTAACACTCCCACCACAAGAACATACCACAACAAAACACATCAAATATGTCAGATCCTGCTGGTACCTTAGCTACACTGAAAGAAATCAGTAAGTCTCAGAAATATAGGAAATTGTTATTCAGACAACAGACAGACAGCACTTCCTTTCCCAGAACAATCTGTCTCCTGCCCTGACAACTCGTTCCTGCTATATTTACCCAACCAAATTTTGCCAGTGATATATTTCCAGATGCACTTGAGCCACATGTCCCTGTCAGTCAGCCCAAGCACAAGGAATCCGAGCAGAGAACAGCTCCTAGAAATCACTACATGTTAATCCATGCTTCCTCTCTTGCTTGCTTTTAGAGTTAAAGGAGACAAAATGTGTAAAGCATTATTCTCGGTTTATTTTGGAAGCAGTTGTGGGGACAAGAGGTACGTCATTTGATACAGCTATTTACTTGAACTGCTTTTTTTATGGCTGACAGAGACACCTGAACAGTAAAAAAAGAAAAATAAAAATCTGAAACATGCAGTTAAAAATAACTGGCTATTTCAACCAATTAATACTGAGTGTCCAGTAAGAAATTGTAAGGCTTTCCAAAAAAAGGCTAGATGCTGAACAAGGAGCTTACAGCTCTAATCTGCCATGGGAGAGCCAATTCCTCATCCAGAAAAAAAAAAAAAAAAAAAAAAAAAAAAAAAAAGAAATGTGCCATCTTTGCTGGAGAAAAGCAACACACATCAAGCAAGGAAAATCAGTTCTAGATTTCAGATAGTTCCATTTAAGAATGCTGACCAGCTAAAATTAGTTGAGTTGTGGAACAATAAGAACAGGATCTAATGAAAAGCTAGCTTTGCTTCTTATGAGCGAAGCCACTTTATTATTGTAACAGTTACATTCTTCCTATATTCTGCCATATATTTCTGATCTCATGCTACCTCTTCCAACCCTAATTGCACAGCTAGGTTCTTTTATTTTCATAATTTTATAAAATACTTCTGATAATTATCTAAGTTCCCCAAGATCCTTTGAGCAAAGGACCAAATAAACTCTTTTCCCCACCTCCACCTTTTTAGAAGATGCTGTTCACAGCCCCTACCTTAGTATGACTTTGTTTCCGAAGTGTATTTTTTTGAGACTACAGCAATGGGGAAAAAAAAAATACACCAAAACACACCACAAAACACCAAAGTCACCTTGCAGGATCTTCTTAGTAAGAAGACTTTGTCATCAGATTGGTGGCCAGTCAGTGGAACCAAGGTATTTCTCAGTTATAGGTACTATGAGTCTTCAAGAGCAGGAGAAGGGAGCTAAATCAGTGATGCAAGAGGAAGAGGTGAACAGAGGAGCTGAAAGGGTTTAAAATCGGACGTATCCTTCCTTTGGCTCCCTCCTCCCCTTTTCTGGAAAGCGTGGGCAGGCAGTTTCAACCTTTCCAGTTTATTTAACTGGCTTAACAGAGGGTCCTAACAGGTCACAAATAAGCTTTTTAAATAAAAAGCACAAGTTGAAATCAATCATGGATATATCAAAACTTAAGGACAGGCCAAATTTATTACTCGAGGTGGAATTAAAAACCACTGCAGCCTTCTTTCGATAGCAGATCCACATAACAAGACCTCTTCGCTAACTGAATGCAGATAGAGGTTCCTTAGAATGAAAAGTACTTTTGACCCATTCTTCTACAACAAACAAATGAAAAAACACCTTGGTTTGTATCCAAAGCTAGTATTGCTTAAGGACAACTACATCCTTTAAAACAGTCTAGATTATTTTCACTACAGCATTAAAACTTTAAAATTTTAAAATGTTTCTGCTAGAGAGATTATTCCTGCTTCCTTAAACCCTGTACATTTGCACGTTTTCTGACACCTTTTCCTTTTCAAATCTATAACAGTGGAACACTTTCCAAGCATCCGACTGGCACATCATACAAGATGAGTGAACACCATCACGACAAAAAAGAAAATGAGCATCTTATGGGTGGCATTGAAAGATGTTAAAAAAAATACTGGCCTGTGCTGAGTAGGATCAAGTGAAATGTGGGCAAAATATGAACTGCATTACATGTAGAGTTTATTAGCAGCCTCATACAGCTGCTCAAATTCAGGCATCTAATACGGGGATGTGAACAGCTGGTACCATCACCTGCTGTTCCTGCAGAGTGAAAGGGAGTGTGTGACCTTCCGCTGCAGCACATGGGTCTTGTGCCTGTGAACGAGTACCAGGATGGGTTGCAAAACACAGTAATGTTAAGAACTGCCATCCAAAAAGAAACTACAATTTAAAGGCAGCTGAATGAGAATGAACTTTACTTTCAGATTTTTAATGAATTGTTAGAAAAAGCAGAAGAGAGAAAACAGCTTGCAAAATTTAAGTTGCTGTTGCCTCTGACACAAAACTTTAATAGTCATTTACCAACCATTAAATTAAGAATTCAATTTAATAATATATTTCTTCAGCAATTTCTTTTTTGTTGAAGAAAACATTTTTTTATCAAATTATTTAACTACCATTCAGCTACTCTGTTAGAGTTGCTCTTCCTACAATATCTGAATCTTCTCGTTGCTTTTCTCCTGTGTTTCCAACACTCTTGGCAAAGCCTCTTCCCTGAGAAAACATTACTTTTTTTATTTACCAAACACAGACATTTCTTCCCTTATGTTCTTAATGAAGCAGAAGCCTTTGTGATGAAAGCGTTCAGGACTCCTGTATCATGCAAAGAAGTCACACGCTTTCAGAAAATTTTGTTGCTTAGAACTTACCTCTTTGCCAATCAAAAATCTAGTTGTCCTACAATATCATAGCACTCCTGTTTCAACTGGAACAGTCTCTTCCTGTTGACCATATTTTAACAGACTGGTGTGTATTTGAGCAAAAGTATTTCCTACACCTTTGTGTTCATCATCAACAATGTTCTCCCCAGTCCCTGTGCAAGCCTGATCACATCTGAAGTGCTAATTTCACACTGAGGCAGAATGTATTTAATAGAGTGGAAGCACAGAAGTAAAATTTTATATTTGCACTTCAGACACTGAAAAAACAAATGTTTTAACCAAGAGCTGAGTATGCAAAGAAAAACATAGTATTTCTGAATGAAAAATGTGAAAAACTCAGACTGAAGCGAAAACCAGCTAATGATGTCTCCTGCCATGCTGTCGTGACAGCCATTTGAGTTATTACAGAACTATTACGGGCCACTATAAACTGTCTAATCCCGCTTTGAAGAATATCCAAGTTCCTAAGTGCAGTTACTAAAGTTGCTTACATAAGCAACCATATTTTACCACTGCCACTCATTTTATTTCTAGAATAAAGCCCCTCCCCTAGACTATACCCAGATCTAATCGACTGTTCTCCTTCAATACGCTATGATCAAGATAACAACCACATCTTAATTTATTTCAACAATACCTCATACTTACATTTTGCCACCTAAATTATTTAAGCAGTTAATCAAGAGGCAAATGGAATCTAATTCAACAAGCCACTTGGCGGACTTCATCACTGTATCAAGAAAAATGGCAATTTCCTGAAAAGGAACAGGGCACAAAGATACATTTTAATAAAAAACTTCCTCCCAGAATTAAGTTAAACACAATCAAAAGTGAACAGCATTGTTCTGAAGTCTCTCATCTCATTTAAGTAGCACACACGTCAAGAATTATTTACAGTCATCCAAGCATTCAGACCCCTGCACCAAGGAAAGGCAGCATACACTTGCTGAAAGACTGCTCTGTTTACAACTTACTGTTTCAATATGGCTAGGAATAACGTTCAGCTTACTGCTACAAGGACAGAACCAGAAATCCGAATTTCTGAAGTGCTTATATTAGGGTATAGATAGAGGATCAAACAATCAAAGTACGACCATCACTGAAGAATTTAACATATTCAGCTAAAAAGCATTAATCAAGTGCACTCCTTGTGTATTACAATTGCATAATTGGAACTACAGTACAAAATGACATTAGCATATGCTGTCATGGAAACAGTTTATCAATCTATTCATTTTAACAGGATAGCTCAAGCCAGTATCACCCCAAACTTTTGTTCTATTGCATATATGTGCAAGTTCTCATCTAACATGTTTTACTTTTACATTTCTACTCATCTCACGTTGGTTTTTTTTGCCATAATGTCTCACCCTGTTCCTCAACTGTCATGTAACTATACACCTATTTCACAACGTGCTTGAATACAAAAGTAGTTTGAAATTGCAAGTTTAACTTCACAATTGCACCATGCAAAGACCACAGATACATTCATTTCATGAAGTTAAGTGATGAGAAGTCTATGTCTATCCATGCCCTTAACCTAAACAAGAAATGTCCAAATATAATTAGGAGTTCAAAGCAAGAGCAGGTTGCTTTAACACTTCCAATGGCACTTCCAAGTCACGTGGATGCAGTACATCATACAATACTAATGCAGATCTATCAATTTTCTACAATAACTATGACTAGTTGATAAATACTCCTTCTCAAGATGGGTTTTATTTCCTAAAATTTTATGTTGACATATACTGATTCACTGTGCCTAGAAGATTTACATATATTTAACTCACCCTATTAACAAATCCACCAACTTCCACTCACTCCCAAACCTTTTCCCCAGAAAGTATCTGTTGATACCACCAATACTGGAATGAATGCACTTCAAACTCATCCATGACATGACATTTCCACCTTTTTCACCTCAGAATCCATCACATCGCAAGACCTCAGACCCTACCTTTAAGCCACTGTATTATAGGCAACATATACCAAATGTTCTTTTCTTTGTTGCTTTTAGAGGTGCTGTAAAGCAAGTCAAAATTATGTCATCTAAAAGATGATGGGAGTTTTCATAGGACTGCATGCAGCTGTAAGTTTTATAGCTCTTTCCTGGACAAATTTGCTGTCTTGTATCATTTCTCTAAAGGCAAAAGCAAAAGCAAGATCTTGACTATCCATCCAAAATTTTATTTAAGAACTTACAATGAGGAGGTCCAGAATGTGTTGGAAAAAATTCTTTTTTCCTGATTGAAAAAAAAGCAATAATCTATTCCACAATACTGAGATAGCAGACAAACTAGGTACAGTTACCTTAAAAAGAAAAAGCTCTTGCAAGTTTACCTCAAATGGGTAAGCCACCAACCGCACATCCCTCACTATTAACATTCCCTAACTAATCAACTTGCTATTTCAATAACAATGCTCTCCATTACTCTGCTACTTTTACACTTACCTTTAAATCCATCCAGTTCTACCTCTCTTCTTGGTGGCTTTTTTCTTCCACGCTAATTATTGAGAGAAGCAGCACTTTATCACACATCCCTGCACTATTCCTGAAAAAAGGACGTTTTGTCCAATTGAATCGTGTTTCAAACCTCTCCTTCGAACTCACATCTTGCTAAAAACCATGTTAGGGATCAGCCAACAGCAGCATGTTTATAGGACAAATGGAGGTAGTCATTAAGGAAAACCCTCAAGTGTTTAACAACTTTGTACACTTAATGACTTCTCTCTGCTTCTGCCCTCTTAAGCTACAAACACTTTGAGGTGAGGAATGCTTCAGCATGCTTGTTGTGTATGCACAGCCAACGCTTCTTGCCAGTCCTACTACATATTATGCAGCTATATAAATATGCACCTGCACTTTCTGACACAAGTTATTGCTTCTTTGAAGTAAATCACCTTTAGGATGCTGTTTTTAACAGGTTAGATGGAAGCAGTTTAGTGAGAAGACAGTTAAATGAAGGAAAGGTGACAGAACAGAAAAGCTTTATATTTAATAAACTTCTACTGGAATTCAGTAATTTAATGTACACTCCTACTCCTAAAGGGTTTTTACTATGATGCAAATTAGCCTAATTGGCCACAATTGCTTTTAACTAGTCTTGACCAAAGCAAAGACATCATCATCAAAAAAATCTGGAATAAAACCTCCATGGATGACTTAAGGGGAACCTTAACTTCAACGGAGCATCTGGTACTGCCTTTCTACCAAATCAAACTGCAATTTATTGCCCTCTAATGTATGTACATTAGGCCATTTCCTTTATGGCTGCACTTCACACAGAAGTAGTAACTGAAGGAAATAATGGAGTGCCCAACAAGTGGGAAAGTAATTGCTCAACAAGCGTGGAACAAGAGGGAGTCAGTTGCGCACCGTGCACATGTGGCAGCTCTTCAGAGCCCAGCCCTGCAGCGGTAACAGAAGGCTGGTGTTACAGAACAAGCCCACTGCGGGAACTCTGCCAAGCAACAGCCAGGAGCGCTTGTCCATCTAAATCCTTGGGTCCTTAAGGATTAGGGGTCAGGAAACAATTCCTTCCAACAGCACCACCTCCTGCCTGTACCTGCCAGTCATTAGCCATGCACGGATGGAAGACTGTTAAGCTCCAAGCTCTAGTCTTCAACTGCACCCAAAGAACTGAATTAAAAGAATGCTTAGGTGGTATCACAAGGGTGGTAGCGCTGGATTGCAGAAGGGACAGTTAAGAAGCCCTGACTTTAAGAGAAATACAGAAATACCTTGTGTGAAGACCATCTTACTGGGTTGGTTGGGTTTTTTGTTCTAGATATTCCCAGAGTCACTCTACTACTTTTGAATTTATTCAGTAAGTCTCTTACTACTCAGAAACACAAAATAGAAGATGAGCACAAGAGCTAAAAAGTTATCAAATTAAGGATGCTACGCAACCACAGCCTTAGCCCTTTCTGCCTGTTCAGTCTTAGAATCTTTCAGTTATAATCTTCCCCTTCTCAGGAGTCCCAGTTTCATTCAGTAACCTATGTTGAAGGATTCAATGAATAATTCAACAGAATCAAGTAGAGTTCAGAGTGACCCCATCCATACCTGACTCCTCACACACTCTGCATAAATGCTGTCCCCCACACAACAGAAAAGCCTTGGAAAAGGTTATGGTGCTTGTCTTGGTGCATCTACAAGCTTCACAAATACTAACAGTTATTCTTCATCAAGCACATTCCTCCTCTTTCTTCCTTTAAACAGAAAATAAACTAAATACTAAGTGAAATTATGACAATCTTGGTGTTAGTTTTGGGCACAAGAAATTCACACCCCAAGTCTCCTAGTGCAGCTACCATTCTCAGGCCACATTAGTGTCACTCCAGGAAAATTGCTTAGAAAGTAAAGCACAAAATTAGCAACCACCTGGGAAAAGTCTGGTTTATTATTTCTCCAATAACACCATTAAAATCTATGCCAAAAATATCAATAGAAACCTACTATCTGAGGGAAATTCAAACACCTCAGCCATAAGACAGCCATTTGATGCTACAATGAGATTAAAGATTATTCTCTCTCAAAGAGAGTATTTGGAACTACCTGCAACTTCAAAGCAAAAATACTGCATTGGTTTACATTCTCTGTGCGCTTGGAAGGTTGCCTGCATTCATGAAGACTAGGAACTTGCTTTTAAAATGACAACTTGTACTGCATCATCTGAACACAATTCACAAAAATCAAATCTGGATTCAGTCTGCAAGCAAAGCATCAAATTAAGGTTGTCACCTTAATCTTCATGTTTCTTATAGTAAGAAGGTAACAGAAAATAATAAGAGAAATTAATTACCACTTCTGTTCAATGTGTCAGGTCATTCGATACGGACTAAAATTGAGCCTTACTCTGTCTTTCCTAACCTTTCTTACATCCTTTCCACTCTTGTAAAAAATTTTATAGAGAATGCAACAAAAGCTAAACGTTAGCCTGAGTTGCTTGGTCTTCCAAAATACCAAGTTAACATGCATGGATACCTGTTACTTAAAAAAAAAAAAAATAATTAAAAAATATTTCTTTTTAAGTTACCACAGGAACAGACATAACCTAGGAGACCAGTGAGTCTTCTAGATCTTTTATATTAAGCTGATATAAAACAGAAAAAAAACAAACTTGGGTGATTTTTTTTTTAAATGTCTGCTCTAGATAACATTGCAATCCTTCAATGCAAACAAAGGGAGAAGTATCACAACTTACAGTCCAGACACTGCCTGCAGAAACTCAAGATATAAATAATAAATAAAATACCGCATTCCTCTTAGCTGCAAAGTGCAAAGTAACAAGCATTGCAGCACTAAACATATCACACATTCATATCGTCTAATTCCTATACTTCTTTAAAAAAAACATTATTTTCTCTGATTTCTTAACTTGAATAGACCACAGTTAATATCTCTGATTCTGTTCAAATTAGTACTGCAATAACATTGAGAACAGGCCACACATTTATATTTACTACTGATTTACCACTTCTTAAAAGTGGATCTTTCAGAAAAAGTTCAAACATTAATCCCAAATCAGGATAAAATTCCTGTACTGTTTTATATGCATGTCAGATTTTTCCCTAAAAACTGAGTTTCCAGAGCTCAGACATGAGAAAATGAGTGTGCAATCAAATCTACATACCAGAAAACTGATGGCTACAGTAACAAGTATATTAAGTCAGTACACTGGGCAAAGGTTCTCTTACGGTTACAGTCATTTGACCTTTAGCCAGCTCTTAATGCCCCAGCCAACCCTCTAAAGATGGAGATTTGCAGCAGCTTCTTGTCTGAAATAAGCCATGAAAAGATTCTTCTGAACCCACTGTACAAGCATTCATTTAAAATGTCATGAATGTGCATGAAATCAGAGTGCTTCTAACAGCTTACTTTGCAGCTTCTGTTTAAATGCACTAACTCTGAACCACCAGAGGATAAAAGGACTCAAACCTTCCAGTCTGGCACTTATGGACCTAAAATATACACAAGCACCTCTTCACAGGTGTGTTTACCTAGTTTAAACCTTATTTAAATAGACTCTTGATGCACACACTTTCCACAAACACCTGCTTCTCCCACTGCAGTGCTGACTTGTACAAGGCAGTTGTATTCAGTCATTTTCTGTCCTAAAGCCATCCTACACACCAGTAAGCAGCACTTCAGTCATGAAAATCCTGCTTACTGACTCATCCCCCCCCAGAAAGAGCAAAGCACAAGCTCTGCAATGAGGAGAATGACTACAGAAGTGCCTGCTCTTACCTCTACATCATACTGGAATGGTCTGAAGACTTCAACAGCCACAGCAAGATTTAAGGAAAACCAATCCTCATCAGATCATGGAAAAGCAGACTTATAATTAATTCGTATTTCCAGACAAGTTGTGGTTATAAAACCTCTCCCTACTGAGCTCAAGAGCATCCTAAGTTGGAAACACTCATGAAAGAGAAGATGCTCAGTTACCACTCAACGTCAAAAAGAAGCTTCCTTTTGTTGACCTAAATCCATAGCAAGACTGACAAGATGAACAAATATTTCAACATCCAAACACATTTTCTAGATACTCAGCTTACTTTAAAAAGCAGTCAAAGGGAAGTAGTGGTGACAGTGACCCTAGATCCAAACCTGTATCAATAGTAAGTCTTCCATCAGTTTTAAAATGACCTTTGAAGATGTAGTTGTATTTCAGTTTTGCATGCATGGACAAAAGCTCGATAGTCACTGCTTCCATATAGCTGTAACTCAGGACACCAATTTTCGCTTTTTCTAAGCATTGGAAATACAAGACACCACATCAAACTTAGGCTTATGGTGCTTATCTTAGTGCAACAAGCATTCAGCTATTAAATTTATCTTGGAGTAACTTATGCATCACCCATGATGACAGAATGTCTATTTTTCCTTTCTGTTTTTCAGGCAACTTCTACCAATAATAATTAAAATGTACACAGCCCATAGAAGTGTAAAAATGGCATACAGTAAACCAAGTGACAGTGGATCAGGACAAACATGCTGTTAATTTTCAAATTATTAAACTGCTTTTATAAAGCTATGTAAAATTTCCACAGAAATTAAGTTTCTCTGTCAGAATTTTAAAGAGCAACATCATTCCACATAATTCAGGTCCAAGGCCCTTAGCTAGGTATGCCAAACTGTAGAAGTGAAGTTACTCTTACCATAATCACAGGATTGTTTGTGCTGAGCAACAGCACCTTCTCTAGATGTTTCCTTCAAGAACCCATTTAGACATTACGATGGGATGGGATACCACTACTTAGTTGCAGGCAAGCTTTTACTATTCTGGTAATCAAATAAAACACATTATGCAATTTAGTTACTCTTGAGGAGCAATACTTTGAAGTGGGAATCTTTAGCTGCTGGAGGCATACGGTGCATCTTTATACCCCTGACCAGGGTATTTCAGCATCACAGTCATCACAGAGTTAATACCCACTAGCTCAGAGGAGAACAAAAGGTACTCCACTGCAACATGCCTAACATTTACATTGCCTCTCTTTGCTCATTAAACAGGTTTTGGTTAAATAATGAACAAACTGTATTACAGACTCCGATGAGAATTCCAAAATTATAAATCAACTGGTAAAGCCCAGAGGAGAATGAAGGGAGTGGGAGGGAAGGAAGGATAATATTGACTAATATAAAGGGCGCAGCTTGACAGTGGATATTCCTGCCACACCTGATCAAACACGCTCCATGGGGGAGGGGAAGGGAGGGCGAGAGCAAGAGGGGAGATGGGACAAGGCAGCCTGAAATTTGCATCCGGAACAGATTAAAATGGGTTCTTGGGGGATTGAGAAAATACATAATATATATTACTATAAATGCAAAATTGTACTAAAAGCTAACTCAAATGTCAAAGATTACAGCTTGAATAAATTTAAATATAAAAGCAATGTGTTTCCATGAGCTAATGAAAGAGACGTGAAAGGAAGGTCTAGGCAGAAAAAAAACCAAAAAAACAACAAACCACCCACAAAAAAACCCTAAGCTTGGACTTTTCATTGCCTAGAAGATGAGGCAGGAGACTCTATATCATCCAAAGTATTGCTTGGGAACCAGTCCATGTCTAGAACTGGAAAAAAAAAAATAAATAAAAAATGGAGCATAGTAATGATGTCCTATCTCAAGACACCAGTGGTAAATAGCAGTCACTGAAGCTGAAATGACCTGTTTAAGAGAGCCCCGTGTAGTCAAACCGACACGCTATCATCACCATATATAAGCCAATTATTATCTCAGCATGAACCACACTTACATGATGACTAATACTTACAGGGAGTCTCTGAATCATTCAGTACATTAAACTTTGCTTTCTCTAACACAAGCAGATAGCGGGCTTGCATTTTTCCCCAACAAGTCAACAGCACATTGTATCTAGCTATTCTAGATAAACGGCCAGTCCCTGACATTTACTCATACTGCATTTATTTGAGCATCCTGACATTCCCTGCTCTTGTTGACGAGAAGAGGTATTTGCAATAATGGCAAAGAACTTCAGGAGTCTTATTTTAAAGAAAATTTTATCTCACAGAAGGAAGAGAAGGAAAATTTCCTCCCAAAACACTTTTGGTGACTGTATGCATATCCTACAAAAGATGAGTGAGGTTACAAAAAACCACAAATCCAGACTGTCACATAGCCTGGGTACAAGCATAACATCCAGAACAAAGATACTATCTGGAAACACAGAGTGTGCAGGAGTTCCCTAAGATGTCACGACCTGACAGAAGAGTCTTGCTCACAATCAAGGGAAGTTCACCTGGCAAAGAAAAGTAAAGCATTACACTTACAGGCAGCCACAAAAGAGGAAGGAATAAGGGCTTAAACTGGCACGTGTCCTCAGCGCCTCTCATCAGCACCTGGCAGCGGCGCTACTGTACTTCTAGGGAACATAGTTTTTATGGGATTCCAGGCTCAGAATGGGCACACTTTGCAATCAGAAGTGCAAAAAGTCCATCTCAAACTTAGGTTGAGTGCAGTTCTGAACACTCACTGTAATAAAGGGACCAGAAATAAACCTTACTTTCAAATATTACAGTCAGTAAGACAAACCCTGGGAAGAACCAACAGAATGCACATGCAGCTCAGGATTAGCCTTACTTCCAGACTCTCAACATATACTCAGGTTACACTTAAACAAATCACTCCTAAAACTACAAAAAGAGAAAATGTGGGGGGAAAAGGGAGAAAGATAGGTTGTGGGGAAAAAAAAAAAAATGGTCAGAGTACACATCATAGCCTTGTGTTCTACCTCTGTAATCAGTATAGATTTCCAGTTCCTTTCAGTGCAACTGGTCACAGAGTAAGCCTTTCACTTCAAGATTCAAGAGACCCAAATGGAAAGTGAAGTCTGTGCTTTGCTTATTACGGATAACTGATGATGAAAATCAACAAACCAAAGAATGTGAGGAGAAAAGGGATAACAGGAGGCTACTTTCTAAGCAGGTTTTTCGCATCATTCAACGATCAGAAAGCATAAACAAAGCACAGAAAGACTACGCATAGTAATACACCAGATATCTTATGTTACTACAAGTTTCAGTATACTGAAGAAACAAGCATATTTATATATAAAAATATGTGTGTATATATACACACACAAAAACATATAGATAATACACACACACAAATATATATCTCCAGACAGTGGCAGCAGTGGTATTTGCATACTAATTTATGTTGGTATTATTTGTCTAAAAGTATATACATATTTGCTCTTTTCTTGTTATTCAGTACATGACCTCTGGATAGTAAATAAGACAACAATTATACCTGCACATTTATTTGCATATACCCTAGCAGGTACACATACCTGCTGATTTTTGTATAAGCTTACCTGTTATATTATTCAGCACTTCTTTTAGGAGGCTAAAGCTATGCAGCAGGGGATCCCTTTCTTCATCCTATAGGTTATATATAGGAAGGAAGTCATTATAATGAGGCAAACATATTCCTGAAGACAAATCCTAATAATGGATCTGTAAAGACCTCACCCTCATATTCACAGAAGTACTGTGGGTTGAGTTTATCACTGTCAGCACGCTTACTCCATCAAAAATCAAGAGAAGCATTTTTATTTTCCTCCTAGTGCTCCCCAATGTCATACAGCTCAAATGTCAAAGCATAGGTTCAAGACCGAGCATTCTGGGTTGGTTTTATTGTCCTTAGAAGTATTTCTGATTAGCCTTCCGCTGTTCAATAAATTTCAGAGCAAATCTACCTCACACCATATTGAAATGGCTCATCTGGATTTGCTATAATGTTAATCTATGCAGATTGTAATGGGAACAGAAATACAATGACATTTGGTGCCATTAAAGTAACTTGAAGAAAGAATCACAGTGCAAAATTTATATGAAAAGCTGCATCCTTTAGCTCTAGCCTATCTTTACAATATTAAAATAAGGAGGAACAGCAGTTTCTCCAAGCTGTGTGCATCCACAGCCACACCTCCTACTGGGTGGCAGTGAGCTCTAACGAAGAAATGCCAGTTAGAAAGAAAAAGGCCCCTGAAACCACTGGTGCTGGATGACAGCCATCTGCTATTCATGTGACATTCTGAAGTGCACCACAGATAGAGTATGCCACATGCACACATTTACTCCAGAAGACATGAACTGACCAACGCATCATTAGACTTGGAAACATTGTATTAATGGCTTTTAAAAAAAAAAGGGTTGAAACTATTAACAGGTTTCAGTCAGGAATATAGCTAGCAGTCACAAAACGGAGCTAAAAAGAAGACACTATGCCATATGAAAAATTAAAAAATACCCTATATATAATGACTTCCCCAGTTTTTATTTCATGGCTTTCATGGTGAAGACTGTCTTCACTAAGAGGGCACAAAAGATATATAAAAACATTGTGCTAAATAACACCGTATTTTCAAAATCCCTGACATACCAGATGATAAAAGTCTAAATGAGATGATTCCCATGTGGAATACAATGTGGGGTTTTTTGTTTGTTTACAGGGTATATAGGTAGAAGATTTCCAGCTTTGTACCTCTTACAGTTGCTGGCACACAAGAAGCCAAAACTGCTCAGCATGAAACAACGTGGGTTATTCCAACTTTACTTACAGAAGTACTACAACAAGTGCTAAAAAAAAAAAAAAAAAACAGAGATACTTTTCTAAAAGCAGGTGGTTTCTGCCACAACGTGAACAGGTAGCAACAATTCAAGATAACTCACCAGATGTGTGTGAGTGCTCCATCGGGCATTACGCTTTATGGCTCCCACCACCGCGTTGATTTCACCTTGTACAATGTAAATGTTCTTATCCACCATCCTGACAATCCTGAAAATAAAGGTAATTCAAATTATCTCCAGCCCCTCAGAATCGTTCTGTCCTTCAGACGAAACATCAGGTTGGCCCTAGTCAAGCAGGAGGCCTGCAGACATGCAAGAAACTCTTTCAGATCTTTGTTTTGTGCATGCAGACAAATAAATGTATTTCGTCAAAAGGAAGCTGCTTTTCCACTGAGTGTGTTTTCAAGACCATGAGAGCAGACAGTTAGTTATAACAGGGCATCTGTGAAGCAAGAGACAACTTTGCCAAGACACATTCCTCATTTTTTTCCAGTCTATGTAAGTTCACAGAAAGATAAAGTGTTAGGGTAGCAGGACAGATATCCATGACAATGCAATAACACACGCATCTCCAGCACTCATGCAAAGCCCCGCAGCTCTACACAGAACACAAAGCCAATCTTGTACTCTGCTAAATAAGCATCAGTGGCTTGAATAAGCTGGCCAGAGCAAAACTCTTCGGGACTTTAAACTTTGACAAAATAAAGTAATTTATAACAGATGTTAATTTCACACTTGCTTCATGAAAAAAGCTTTCAAGAACATGGGCAAGTAAAAAAGTCCTGGGTAAGACCCCACAAAGAAATAAGCAAAACTTGAGACAAAATTGGATGGAACACGGGGAGAAAAAGTGAGAAAGCTAAAGGCAGACATTTACTCTCATGTAGCCTGAGGTCTTACAGGGAAAAGCTTAAAACTGAGGTACCCAGAAAGAGCCAGAAGAGTGTAAAAAAATTTACAAGCAAGAAATATTTGTAATGGTCTGAGAAAAAGAAACAAAGAGTGGATTACTATAGGAGTGTTCTCTCTATACTAGCTGTAGCCCAGATACAGTCAATCATAAAGAAATAAGAACGGAGGGGAATGAACAGACACAACTGTTTATGAAGAACAAACAAGACTTATAAAGAGGCCAGAGAGTCAGATGATACCATGTCTGCAAATTATAAGGATTTAGTGAAATGGTAGCCAAGTAATGAGACTTTTTCAGAAGATATGAAAGGAAAATGAGGAATCCAGCTTGAAATCACAACAGGCCATCCATAGGGAAGCAAAACACTGAAAACAGATGAAACATTGATCATAACGCTTCAAACCAGACAGGCTCATTTAAAGGACTCAAATGGTGGGGGTGGTGGGTGGTGGTAATAAAACACAGAGAACATGAGAAGGACTTGTTCCCGTGTAGCAAAAGCAAAGCTGGAAGGAAATGGTTTTGGTGTTACTCCAGACCTCAGAAACACCACCGCAGATATTTCAGAACATACGTCCCGGATCTATCAGGCTTCACATTAATTAACATGTTTGTATTATCAACAACACTTCAAATATACAGATATCCTCTGAGTGACAGAGACTAATTTGTTTCAGGACTCTCTAAATAATGGAAAGAAAGAAAAATATTATAAAAAGATATCTTATCAAGGGAGACCATCAGATTTGTCGTGTTGGATTTTTTTATATGTCTGCAATAGGATGAATAATCTTATGGCAAAACTGTTTCTTACTTTATTAGATTAATTATACATAATGGTAATCCTAAGTGTTACACAATAAATTAGGGGCAGAGACAAAAGTATTTTATAATATACGAACTGCCACGACAGACAAGATCAATAGTTTATCTATCTCATTCGCTACTAGATGATTCAGAAAAATAAACAAACAGTTCTGCCAAGTAGTTTGCTTGTGCCCTGAAGAACAAAGGTTTATATCCTCCCTCCACAGCTGCATATAACAGAACCACAGATACTCTTTCTACTCATGTGTCTAATGCTTGAGAGACGTTCCCATCCTCAGTAGTAACTTATGCCATGTATAATTTATATGACTGCATTAAAATACTGCATAAAAATATCCTTGATCACAAGTTTTTCTACTTCAGTAGGTTGTCTTTGGTTTAGTACAAGGCATTAATGGGAGATCTTCTCCATGTAAAATTCCTCACTTATTTATTTCTTCTTTCAGTAATTCCAGTATTTTCTATTATTTCTATATAGGCAGTTTCAGGCATCAAAACTCTGGTCCACAGAAGTGCTTCTGGGGAAATACTTCATACATTCAAATTTATCAAAACTCAAGTTTTTCCTGTCTTCACTGTTACAAAACAATATTGAGCATGTAAACTTTGTAGTGCCATTCCAGGGGGTTAGCAAACCGACATGATTCCCAACCTGATTTGGAAAAGCATGTAAAGAAATACCAGACATATGTATCACATGCCTTGCACATACACAGATACTCAATAGTTCTGCCAATGTTTAAAGCGATGTCAAAGCTTAAATGCTATCCTGCATACTACCGAATCTGCTTATAGGACTCCTCTATTTCTTCTCTTCTCCTTTTCACCTAAAAGAATCAAGATGCAAAAGTTTGTTAAACTCAGTCCTTCCTGAATATAGGAGACATAGAATGCTCAGCTGCTCCCAAACCTGGCACTATCTCTAAGCAGCTAAATATGAGGAAGATAGACACAAACCTCCAACACACACCTTTTCCTTCTAACCTGCTGGTAAACTGAATGTGCTGATCCTTTCAAGCAAAGGTGCAAGAAATCCATGTTGCTTGGCAGGACTCTCGTGATGTATTAAAATCCTGCAAAACTTAAGGGTTTGGTTTTTTTTTTTTTCAATTATATACTTTCATTGCTAACCGTTTGAGAAGACTCTCAATGAGAATGCACTCCTTTCCTGACTGCAGATTACATTAAACCTAGCTTTATTCAAAGGCACAAAAATTCATTTTACGCTGCCAAAAAACTTACTGGTCCGATGCAACTGAAATAGGCTATCATATGCTGGAGACACAAATTCACTCTCAGATCTCTGAACATCACACATACAGCCCACTTCACCACAAACACTGGATAAAGACAGGGGAAAATCCTGCTTTACATTTAAGGTTGCAGTTAACCAAGAAATAGCACATACGCATTCCAAAGTAAACAATAGCCAACTAAACCACAGCCAACTATCTTCAGCACAGAAAGGACCTTTGCAACTATGTGCTGGAGAAGGAAATGGAAAACAATTATGGGGTGGGGGGAAAGCCAGACAACTATTTTCAGAGATGCACCTTGTAAGCAAAAGCACCATCCATCCCTGTAAAAGCTTAAAAGTTTATTTCAAGCAACAGAAACAGTTTTTCTAAACTCCACACTTCCCAGAGCATATCCCTTTTAAACTGCCAGGTAGTTTCAGTATGCATTCCTTCAACTATTCCTTCATCACAAGCAACAACTGCTCACACTTTAGAGCTCAATATAGATGTACTATATTGAAAGAAGTTTTAAAATTGAAATTAATGCTATGAAGCTGCAGAAAGTTACAATATTTACCAAACCAGCACTGAATAATCAGTGGGGTTTACCAGAGCATGGTGGTAGTCAAGCAAAACCACTAAATGTTTGTTCAACGTACAAAAAAATTGCTAGGATGAATTCAGGCTTAATGTTAACAAAGGTATGGTCTAAAGAGTAGTATATTGTATAACTGTTGGTTGGACGGGTTAACAGAACTACCAATGCTGAAGATCATTAAAAAAAGTTGAAACAACCTGCCTAGCAAAGCCAGGGTGCCGACACCTCTTGATGTCTTTAGATCAAGACTGGATGCCTTTCCTGAAAGCAATCTTTAATCAGACACAAGATAGTAGACTCAGTACAGGAACAAATGGATTAAGTTTTGTGGTCTTCGGTTATTCAGAAAAAAAAACAGGAAAGGTACCTATTAGATTTCAAATGCTTTTTAGCCCCTTATCTCTTCAGTTAGTCCTACATAAACTCCTGGGTTTTTGTCATGATAGGTTCATACATCTGCTTAAGTTTGAAGACCAGTCGTCAGATTTCACTCCTGCGCAGAACTTTGACAGGCAGCACAGTGAAAATGACATCTCCAAACCAAGGCAACACAGCTGCCCAGCCCACCATGAGAAAAAGGGAAGCTGTGAGCATTCACAGCCTCACTGCTAACAAGGTTATGAACACTATGGGTGGAAAACGGTAGGTGCCTGAGCACGTCATTATAGAACAAACTCCAACATTTATATACTACTCAAAGCCTTCAGCAATGTTCTATGGACATTAATTATCACCAGTGCGAGACTCCTGAAATAGTCCCCAATGTGAAGTCTTTATATAAAACCACTGACCAGATTTACACATGCAAATGTTATCTCACATGTGCACTGAATGCTCCGCTCTTCAACCTTGGAAGACGCTACCCTAAAACATCCCAGTACATAAGAACACAAATTTTTACAGGGTATTACCATAAGAAGTCTCAGGCACACTTTTAGGAAACAATCCTTACCCTGCAGGGAAATGCCTGCAACTCTTCTGGAAACAAGCAAGAGTTAGCATCAGAAGTGACAAAGTCTGGCAGACTTTCATCAAGTCACTTCTTCCTATCACTAACTTTACCCTTCAGCTATGGTAACTGACTCAAACCCGCTGAAACTACTCCAATAAACAGCAATATTAACACCAACATAATCACTACATATGCAAGAAAGGTACTATTTCAAAGTAAGCTTCCGTTGACCTAAATTTGCACTGTTTATGATAATGCATGAATAATCTATATAGCCTCTGACCTAGATTTGGCTACTCAAGTCCTGATACAATACACTGCTGCCAAAACAGAACACACAACACCCTTCAGTCCATGAATCACAAACAATTCCTGCCTAACTCAGAGCCAGCTAGGTTACCCAGAAGCCCAGCTGACAATTAAAATGCTCCTTTTCCTCCTTCTAAACCGCATGCAGGAGGTACATAAATCTCTGTTGGGAAATTTAACGTGCTTGGGTTTTTCATGTAATAACTACTCTGCAATAAACATCACAGGCAGTAACAGTTCAGAGAACTCAGGAAGTTTCTCCAAAGGCTAGCTCCCAATGCCTGGACAAAAATAATAGAAAAAAGTATTAATTTAGAAGTATAGCATGGAACCGTGCAGCCCAGTGATGCCAGAATTCTGGGCAATTAAAAATGCCCTTTAAAAGATAAGCAGCAGTAACATGACAGCGGTGGCACGTCAGAAAGGAGGTGGGACATGCTTCTCTGCAAAGTCTCCACATTCAGTTGCAACAGCAAGATAGCGCCTGGGAATCAAGAAGAGAAGGCAACTCACATTTATCTGTCAAAACTGTAGATTAAAAATGAAACCCAAGGTAAACATGGAGAGGGGAATTTTCTTTCTTCCAATTACTTCATACTGTTGAAACCAAGAAGCATGCTACCAGCCGAACTCGTAACGCACGCCCTGAAAGTTAGCTCTGAGCCCTCCTCCTGCGGCAGCTAAGCAGCTGGCTGGCTACATGCTGGGAGAAGTCTCCCTTTCCACCCATCTTTAACCAAGCCAACTCCGCGCCCGGCAGGCGGGTGCCTGTGCAGGTGCAGTGCACGCCCGGCACCTCCCTCCCCGCCCCGGCCGCCCAGGCCCGGCCAAGAG
>NW_009260182.1:7494833-7495964 GCF_000687185.1 Egretta garzetta | reverse complement strand
CCAAGAGACCCACCCCGCGCCCGATCCGGCGGGCAGCTACCTAAGGTACCCAATGGGGTCACGGTCTGAAACCGGAGGAGGCGGACCCCCCAGTGACAAGCGGAAGAGAGCCAATGAGAGGAGAGAGGGTAGAACTAGCAGAACCGCTGGCCAATGGTGAACGACTCCTGCGGCCGCGAGGCGCGGCCTCGCCTGAGCGGGCGCAGCAGGGGTGGTTGAGCGGATGCCGGAGGCAGGGCTGCCCTCGCAAAGCATTGTGGGCGGAGAAGCGCAGCGAGCGAGGGTTTCAAGGGCCCCGGGGCCTGTGAAGCAGTGCTCGGACCAGCCACCCCGTGTCGGGAAGGCGAAGCCGCGCTGCAGCAGTGCCGCTTCTCCGTGTTTTGCAAGTATTTCCCAGCTTGCTCCTACGGCCTCCGCCGGCCGCTTCTCGGGGGCAGCTGGGGGGCGGTGCCCAGCCGCAGCTTGTTTCCTCCTGGGTCACGGTTTTACCGTTCCCGTTGCTGGAACAGCCCCCCCGGACCAGGCCCTGAAGTGGGCAGGCAGGAAGATTCAAACGGACGAAACGCAGTGCGCAGCTGTTACCAGAGTACCCGCAACAGCACCCGGAGGGGCACAGGCAGCTTTTCCTTCCTCCACAGTCCTGCCCGCCTGGTAACTTTCCTCAAACCTGAACACAGCTGATGCTTTGCTCGAGGTGGGCTACAAGCCGTGTGCTACGGCCTCTGTTCATCTAGCCCAGCTAGCCTGGCAGCCAGGGACCACAATTCGGTTTAACTGCTCTTGGAAGCCATTTTATTGGCCAACACTTTGCAGCAAGAGCGATCACAGCTTTGCAACCATAAGCACCTAGCACAATGAATCCTTGGTGCTGGTCCAACCTTCTCGGCCACTTTCTGTGTCTATGCCCCAGTGTCGATGCAGCGTACTTTAATGGCAGTAATTTGCAGGGGTTGATCTACTTGTTTCAGTGCCTGCCCGTTGAACTTGGGGCAGAGGACAGAAGGTCCTTGCAGTTACCTAACAGTTTTGTAGTGCTAGCATCTGCAGCCAGGTCAGCCCAGGGATCTGTTGTGGCAGGTGTTAAGAGTGGTCAAAGTAACAGCTACCCCAAAATCTTACACTCTTGTCTGT
>NW_009260182.1:7490477-7494823 GCF_000687185.1 Egretta garzetta | reverse complement strand
ACTGAAGGTGAAGGAAAGGTGAAAGGGTCAAAAAGTACGCGTTCACTGTCCTAATCACAAATTCATCTGCTGCAGCGTGACAAAGGAGGGAAGTTCTCAGGTAAAGGCCCAGGGAATGTGCAACAGGATTCTTCCCTGGCCAGCCAAAACCAAATGTGAGGCTGACTCCAATGTCACCCTAAAGGATGGCAGTACCATCATGTCTCTCTCTTGAGGGCACAACCTCCAGAGAGGGTGTTGTGGGAGGGGACACTCTGGAAATGGTGATCACCATATCCTTCCATCTCCGCATGAATACCAGCCTGAATATTGCCTGATCAAGAATCAATGTATCTTAGACTGAAACTGCCCTTATCTCCCAGCTCTGACAGCTGGAGGCCAGGGGACCTGCTTCAGCTGGGCTTTACCTGAGAACACGTAGGAAGTCTTTGGAGTTGGAAGTTCAAGCTGTAATTGCATTAAGCAGCCACTTTCATTCCCCAAAAGTGGAGTAAGAAACGACATGTTCCAGTGGCCTAACCATGGGCTCAGGAGCTAAAACATATTACCCCAGCCTCTGCTACAGCCGTAGTACGTGCAGCTTTTAGTTTGAGTTCCTCGGCTATAAAACAGGCTGTCAAATACTCACCTAGCACAGAGAGATTGCAAAGGCCACCTAAGCAATGAGTGAAGGTTTGCAGAACAAGCAGCTTAGTTGCTAGTGATTTCTCCTTCCCTTCTGCCCCACTCCAGCGGCCGCTAAAGCCCCTGTAGTATCTGCCAGCCATTTGGAAATTCACAGGAGTTTGTCATTGCCACTCTGTCCATCCACTCCCTGCTCCGGGAAGGGGGCTTTGGGTGCTGGCTTGGCCATTGCGCACAGCTCAGTCCAGATCAGCCAAGCCTGCCTGCCCTCCCAGGGAAGGGGCTGGAGCCCTCTCCATGCCTTCTTGCCCCTTCCAGTGCCAGCTGCGTAGCTCAGGCGCCCACCCAGTCCAATCTGGTGAATCGGACCCTGCTAAGGTGTTATTTATGGAAGCTTGTCACGGAGCTTGAAACTGAGCCAGCCAGGAGCCTTCTGCTTCACCCGAATGCATCTTAGTGCATTAATAAAGAGCAAACATTGCAATGTGCTTTGCATTTTTACTTACAATCCAGCAACTGCATTGTCTGGAAAGAAAAACAATACGGTACGGCCCCGTGCTGCCTGGGGAGAAGAGAGTTCGCTCGCACGCACTACAGCACTGCGTTAGTCAGCCCTCAGACAGCCCAGCACCGCCCTGGCTGCACAGAAAATCCTGCTGATGTGACAGTGCGGCACCAATGTCCCTAGCTCGGCAGCAGCAGGGAAACCTGGTTTGCCTGGACTGCCTGACCCAGCAGCACTTTGCCAGAGCGGTGCACAGCTGTGTGCAGATCACGCATGGGCAAGTTGGAGCACTCTGTTTGCACCAAAAGATCCAGGTGTAGGACCAGGGCACAGGACAGTCCCTTGTCCCTTTATTCCCAAGATAATGCACTAGGTCTTAACACACAGCGTGGTACGATGAAACTGAAGATCAGAGGAGCACAGTTTGCGCAAATCCTTCAGGTTCCTGCTGTCTGGTCAGGAAAGCTGGGCTTTATCCTCACTGCAAAGATGCAGCTTTTCAGCAGAGTTTCTGTCTTGAGTATTCCTCCTCACCCCACAGGGAGCATAGGGAGGGGCTTCAAACTCAGTGACAATCATCCCCTCGGGCCTTGCCCAGGTACCTGGTCGGCTGACCTGCTTTCATCCAAGACACTTGAGCAGCCAGCTCCTTGCAAAGAGCGGGGTCCCCATGGGGCGCACCAACTGCCTTCATTTGGGTCCAGACTGCCAATGTAATAGCCTGCTCCCCACAAGCCTTTGAACACTGTCGCAAATCTGTGTTGCCAACCACCTCCGCCTCTGCAATCTGCACCGATGGACGGGACCGGCTTTGCATGGTCCATTACTCTTGCTCAGCCCCTGCCAGTTCACAGTTGTCCACAGAGCCCAGATATCAGATCCATGGGGACATGCAACACAGACATTTTCCAGCAGGTTAAATAGTCTGAGAGAAGTTGAACTTCCAACCCCTCCTCTTGGAGGCTTTTGCTATTTCTCAGAGGCTTGGTAAGGTCTCCAGAAAAAGAGCAGAAAGAGGGAGTTGACTCAGAAGGTACAAGCAGTTGTCACAGCTAGAAACCACTTGCAGCCACTCTCCCCAGAGCTGTGCATCCCAAAACTGCTACTGAACGCTGAACATGATGGTTCTAAGCAGCTGCTCCTTCCCAGAGCAAGCTCAGGTAGAGGCTAGCCCAAAGCCAGCTGAAGGCTCTCCAGAGGAAAACTGATGTGCTGCATCTGGTGCAACCTGCACTCGGGCCAGGACCTACAACTGAAGCAGCCGAGCTAAACTGAGACACTCAAAAATATTAAAACCCTTCTCTGGAAACATTGAAGCTGCAGAGCAGCCTCCTTAGGCTAAAATACCCTGCCAGCTGTTCTACTTAGCCCATGCCTCAGGAACACTCCTGTGCTTCCCGGTGACATGATACTCTCCCAAAAAACATCCCAATATAATGTTTTCCATTGTCTCTTCTTGGCCGAGGCAAGCCATGCCTCTTTGGCAGGAGCAACCCGGGCTCAGTTAGTCATATCTTCGTCACCTCTTGGCTAGACTACAGTTACGTGATACCTGGGCATGAAGCCCACAGCGCTTGGCAAGTGCCAACCAGAAGAGCATGCTGCAGCGGGAGCCCTGGCTACCACAAACGCATCAAACCTGCCCTCTGCTCTCTAGGCCACGTTTTGGCTTGGAAGCTAAGCCGAATTCAAGCCTGAATCCTGATCTTCAAGGCATTTGATGGCATGGACCCAGCATGGCTAAAAGATCAGTTAAGACACAAAGATGGAAACCATGATCAACGATCAACAACTCCACCACTCTCCAAGAGCAGTGGACCCATCCGACCTGAGGCCCAGGTTTGCCTGTGACAGAGACAGGGTTTCCTCTGAGAACAAGCTCTTCCTGGCTGGTGAAAAATGAAGTATGTCTAAGATGCTGAGTAATTCCCTCCTTTTGCATATCCCATCTCTCTGCCAAGATGTGAGTCAGGTTCACTCTGGGTTTAGTTTGCTTTTGCTTTTTTTGCTTTTTTTTTTTTTTCATTTTTATTTTATATAAAATAGTAACATCTGTCTCCTGAACCCAGGTGAAGTTCTTGGTTTCTTCCCTGGCAGTGAATTCTCCAGCTGGCGAGGCGAGATGCTCTACAGCTAGCAAGTCTTGGCACTAACCAGCAAGATCTGCTACTACATTTCAACAACAAACACCAGAGCACTCCCTCCCAAAGAGACCCGTTGGGGGTCAGTTCAGCAGCTGCACCGAGGTTGTCCTCATGTCAGACTCCTAGCGCAGGTCCCTGGATGGTCTAATCCAGCAGTCTTTGTACTGTGCTCCGCAGGGAGCAAGCTTGTGACATAGCGCTGGTTCATATTTCCAGTTGCCCAAGGGAAATAGCTAAAAATACCTTTGTTTCATTATTACTTGAAAGCGTAAGTACTAACTGTATTTGCTGCGGGCTACTGATGGTGAAAGGCTTGGAGGGAGAGGGAGGCAATTCCAACTACGGTCCCTTCCTTGCCACAGACCTTGAGCAGGGTTTTCAGCTTCCCTGCGGCATGTGGTGATAGAGAGACTGCCCCGTGGAAAGTGCTAGTGCTGCTGTGCTGTGTCTGTTTCTCTTGATGGAGACAAGCCTGTGCCGGGACGGATTAAAATCTGGGCTGGAAAAAGATGTGGTCTAGCTTGCTGTCGTTTTTGCCAGGCAAAAACGGAGTAAGGCAAACACAAACCCCAGATTACTACCATTAAAAAACCGCGGTAATTTCTCATAAGCGTGTCAACGTTGCGACTCCTTTTAAACTCTCTGTGTTTCTACCGAATTAACGTGTTTGTGCATGTTTTTGAACTGTAATCCATAATGTCTGGGTCTACTTAACCTCTCTTTACATCCTGCGCTTCTTTGTGTGCATTTGTCTTCCCATACGTATCTATATGCCACGTTATGCATTTAGCAGGCTCCCGAAATATGGCTTGTAAATCACGCAGGGTTAAAATTCACTCCTATTCTCACAACATTATTTCCTAATCTCTAAAACATGTCAGTGGAAGAGCTCGAGGGTGACCTTTGGCATCATAAATCGGAGAGCAGGTTGACATGGAAGCGACCTCAAGAAAACCAGACCACAGAATCGCGCACCCAAGTCCGCAAGAGCCCGGCAGGGACAAACCTCTCCCCCGGGCTCGGGCACCCCGGGGCAGGACGGAGAGGTTCAGCCCGACCCCCGCAGGCCCCCC
>NW_009260182.1:7484321-7488109 GCF_000687185.1 Egretta garzetta | reverse complement strand
CGGGGCCCAGCGGAGCCCGGGTGCGAGCCCCCGGCCATGGCGCTCGGCTGATGCTTCGGGCTGCTGTGCAGGAGTCAAAACCAGCCCCTCGCCTGCCTCCCCGGCCTCTCGCCGTAGAGGGAGGCAGCCTCCCGACCGACTGGCCCGTGATCTGTGCACTTTCTTAAGAGGAGACTAGTGCTGAAGAGGGGAATTTGGCATCCTCCAGACGTGCTTGTGGGCCCTCCACGCCTGGAGGATGCTAGGGCTGAAATGGCTCTATCCCCTCTGCAATTTCAGGAGATGCTAAAAGCAACAGCTCAGGAAGGCTCCTTTCGGGGGTGTCACCCCCTGTTCCCATCCCACCTTCCAAAGGCAGGGAAAGGACCACCTTTTTGGCGATGGGATCAGGGTCTCCCTGGCTCCCCGCGCTCCCTCCCAGCCCCTCAGGCTGTCCATGAGCTGGAAGGATGGGTGTTTGTGCAGGCTTCGATGGTTCCTCACTGTGAGGGACAAAGAGCTGCCTGCTGGCTCCTGAGGGACCGGCAGAGCATGGTAGCTGCTTTCAGTCTCCACAAATGTCTGTAGAAGCGGAGCAGGGTTTGATTTTTCATTAACAAACGGTTGCACCATGCCCTCGCAGCAAAATGTCTTTCCCTGACAGCCTGGAGAGGGGTCTGGGTGAGGGTGGTGTTTTTCCTGGTGTTACTGGGTTTGTGTGACCTCCAGCCCAGGCTCCCCCCATAAAAGCCACCTATGATCCTGAGTTGTCTCCCATGTAAGGCACTGGTTTAAAAATCAGTATCTCTCTCTGGCAGAGAAACCGCTGCAAGCCTCACTTAATATCTATTACATTTCTATAAGGGCTTAATTCAGGCAATTAATAGATCTGCAAGTTGTGACTGGATTGCAAAAGTATTGGTTAATGTACCCTATGGAGAGTGGCAAAAAGAGTGGCATCTTCTCTCTCCGTCAGATGCTACCCAAAACCTTGAGACTGAGAGGTGAGGCTGACTTTGGAGACTGCCAAAAAGAAAAAGCCAGAAACCCGATCTAGGAGACCGCTCCAAAAGGAAGATGAGATGAGCTGGGGGCATGAGGTCTGGCTCGTGACCTGGCACATGTGCCCTGGCTCTGGGGACAGGGGAGGTACCTGGGCTGGGAACGACGTCCCAGATGGGGAGAACCGGGGGTTTCGTGCTGTGTGCCCTGTGTTGGGAAGGCAGCAGGATGAGACCGCGGAGGGAGGAGGGTCAGAAACGGGAGGCTGTGGCGTCTCCGAGCAGGCTCAGCGATTATCTGGCTGTTTGAAAATGGGAGATTGCTATTTACTTAGGGCCTGGTGGCAGAGGGGCAAAGCTCTCCCTCTTGCTGTGGGCCACTGGGGCTGAGGGCATCAGGCTGTGCCAAGCCCGGGCATTTGCTGTTGGCAGGGGGATGGCCTCCACCGACTGGCACCGAAGTTAGTGCTGAGGCCGTAGGAAAAAAACCCTCTCTGCTGAACACCCGTCTGAAATGGGCCGGGGTTTCAGATGGCTGGAGAAAGAGGCTTTCTGAGGCCAGCCCGCCGTGCTTCCCTTTCTCCCCTTTGTGTGCCGCTCCCTCTCGCCAGCACCCCTGCCCTCCTCCCACCTCACCTCTGAATATTAATGCCTCTGGCAGATTGGATAATAATGTGACTGGGAATTGAATGAAGCTGGTTATTAGCTCTGGGCTTCCTTGGGGCATTTAAGGGAGTCCACAGGCTGTTCCTGGAGGCTCGGCAGCATAAGGGACCAGGGCCGGACTCGGCACAGAGTGGGTTGCTTCTGTGGGAAAGGATTTGCTCGAAATCCTTGTCTCCCTCTGACCCCGGAGGAGGACAGGTACGGCCGCCTGGCCAGAGCCATGAATTCCTGTGGGATGGGTAGCGCTGGATCTGCCGTTTTTCAGCAACAATTAAATATTAAAAGTTGTTTTCAGGAAGGAACTAGGAGATCTAGCTGGGCAGAAGCTGGGAAATGTTTCTGTTGTTATTACTAGGCTTTAAAAAGAGATGGGGAGCGAGTGAGGGAGGTCCCCCTCTTCCCTCCCCATCGGCATGGGAGTATTGCCCAGCAGATTCGGGAAGAGGGCCAATCCTCCGGAGCCCTCATTTCCGAAGAGCTGCACCTTATGATGTCCCTCCTTGGGAGCTACCTAGCCTTTCCATAGCCGGATCTCTGGATGCTGTAGCATGAAGGGAACCATCCCTGTTGTGCAGAGGAGAAACTGCGCTCTGGCAGAATTACCCGATCTGAGCCAGAAATACAACCTCTGTCCCTTGACCCTCAATCCGATGCTCTTTGCTATCTCTCAAACTGCAGCTCCACCAGAAAATAAACATTTACACCCTGTTAACTAGTGGGAAAGAGGAGAGAAACCAGAGCTGAATTTGCAGAAGCTGCTATTAATTTTGTCTATCTGATTTTTCAACCGTTCAAAGTGTCCAGAATGCATTAACAGGGCTGCAGCTGCCGGGGATCTCAGCTGATGTGGGGAGCTGGGTCCTGCCTGCATTGAATTAACCCCTCAAAATCATGATGAGAGCCACTGTGACTGAGACACCTGTTCGTAAACCCTGATCAAACAAGTTCCACAATCCCAAATCTGAGAGCCAAAGAAATGCTGCTGGCTGTAGGATATAGCATGGATGCCGCCCTATTTCACATAGCCCCAATCCTGCAGGCTACTCTTATTAAAAGAACACATTTATTTGCTACTTGGGGAGCTTCAGGAGGGTGGCATGGGCTGGAGGGCTCAGTGCCTGCAGAGCTGCCTGCAAAAACTGAAACAGTAAAAAGATGAAATAAAACGAATGACCAGAGAGTTCGCAGTTATTTCCACCTCTCTTTCTCCTTCTCATTCCTTCTTCCCCCCAACCTCATTTCAAGCAGAGGAGCAGCCTCCCCCTCGCCTTTATCGCCTTTTCTCCCCCTTCCAATTCTGCCACTTATGCAAGTCTAATTTTCTTTAAAAAGCTTATTATAAGCGACCAGTGAGCAGCGTGAGGATTTAACTGTAAATCAAGTTGATCTGTCTGTGTGTGGACATTTTTATTTACTCCTCTTTCTGAAAAACAAATAAACAGAGGATCCCTCCCAAATAAAGCAGCTCCCCACTTAGATTTGAACACACTTTAAAAGAAATCTCTTTTGTTTTAGCCATTTTTATTTCCTGTTTGTTTCTGAGCTTAGACTTGACAATGAAAACCACATGAAATTTCCTTTTTGTTCCATCAGCTTTATTTTTGGTGCCACAATATCCCAACTTCCAGTTCTACAAGTTGGGGTTGGTTTGGGGTTGTTTTGTTTTTTTGGGTTTTTTTGTATGCATTTATTACAAGGTTATTTTTTAAAGTAAATTCATGGAAGTTTTCCTCCAAAATAAGTAAGACTTTCTAGAGGACTGGATGTACCGGGATGATTAAAAAAAAAAAAAAAAATCTAAATCTTTAAGCTAAATTAATTGAGCTATAAAGGTCAGTCTGGGTATGGATCCCTACCTAACCAGGAAGAAATTCCAAAGCGATGGACAATGCCTGCTTTTTGTGTCCTGTTTAAAGGATTTTTGCATGTCGGGTGGGTTTTAATAACGGTGTTTAGAATACAAGTTGCTTTAGCCCTAGGCCATGGTAGGAGGCTGTTCCTGCTGCCCCGGAGCTGCTGGTGGGGTTTGCTGGCAGGGGCTAGGTGAGGCAGGGCTGTTTCTGGGCGCAAGGTCCCCGTCCCCAGCGCAGGCGGGCTGGGAGGTGGTGTGACCCAGCGGCAGTGTTTCGAGACAGCTCACTT
>NW_009260182.1:7480920-7484259 GCF_000687185.1 Egretta garzetta | reverse complement strand
CCGCTTTGATGGGATCGCCGGAGGGCCAGACTGGATGAGTAATTAGGGCTCTGCAGCTTGCTTTCCTACCCACCCAAACTGCCTACCTCCCAAGGCTCCGCATGGGATGCGGCCTCTAGCAGATGGAAAAACTAAGGATTTAGGGGGAAAAAAAAAAAAAAAAGACAGACTTTGTATGCAGCCCTTAGGCAGCACAGTGCATTTCAGGACCCTGAAATTCAAACCTCTTGTTTTGCTGCTTGTCATGTCTGTGGTGCCCCCGAATTTAGGGACACAGGGTGATTTGTCCTGGCCCCAAGCGGGGCACCTGGGCAAGGGGCTGTGGGGACGGAGGGCTGCCAGCCCTCCCTGCTTGCCCAGCCACCCTTCCTCCTCCTTGTTGCCCCCGATACGCACAGTTTGACCGTTCACTGCGGGCAAACGGCACGAAAATGCAGGCAATCTGTGGGCCTGATCCTGCCGGCACAGGCCGCTTGCAAAACGCTGCAGGATCAGACCCGGCAGTGTTTGCAGTGGGGAGGGCTAATCGCCTACCTTGGCCCCCTTCAAACAATGTCTGGGTAAACAGGCTGACCTTCAGGGCATGTTGCAAGGTCCATAAAGGCAGAGCAAGGGGGAGCAAGCCCCAGCATCCCTCCCGGAGCCACCCTCCCCCTGCCCCAGCCCTAGAAGCCGCAGTATCCCAAGGAAGAAGGGAGGGATACTGCAGGCTGAGATCATCCGCTTGTTTTATTTACGGCAGCCTGCGTCTCTCAAGGGTTTTCCTACCAGAGAGCTTTAAAAAAAAAATTAAATATAAATTACTTGGTGGGGGGCAGAAAAAAAAAAAAAAGACAAATAATCAGGAAACCTTACAGCCGGGCACAGCAGACATCGGCTCCCTCCGGCACTGCGGGTTTGCACTGTGAGACAACACATCCCCGGAGTGAGCCAGCCGCTTCTGGGCTCTTGTTGCCTTAACTGATATTGCCGCTTGTTGGCCATGGCGGCTGGTGGGGCCATCACAGCACCCTTAGCAGTTGCTACTTTTCCCTTTGCAGCCCTGCAACCCCCTGGGCTCTGCCAGGTTGTTTTAAAACAACGATCAGCACCACCCCTTCAAAAAAAAAAGCTGCTTTCTAGCTGCTGGTTTTGCCAAGTTTTGTCACAGAACAAATGTTTGTGATCAAGTCGAACTTCTCCAGAAAGGATTCCTAGCAGAAGTGCTGACGGATGGCAGACACAGGCAGCTCTTCCGGGGGCCCCCCAGCCGTAAGGGTGTGACGTGCCGACGGCATGGTGGGATCCTTCCTGACCTTCAACCCCCTGCATTGCCCGCTTGATTAGGGGCTTTCTTGAGCTTGTTTACTAATTGTGGGAATCATTTACATCTTCGGTAATGTCTGAGTCATCTGCTGCCCTCCATCTGCATACAAAACTCCTGACAGCAGCTGGAGTCATAGAGCTCCAGTCCTTGATCTCACTATCTGAGCCTCCCTAAATTGGGCCAACTTTACAGCCACAGAGATACAGAAATGACCCTGCCGTGCCGCTGCGGGTGCAGCCCCCACAGGAATCAGGCCAGTTTTCTTTGACTGCCGGAATAATTAGTCAAAATTCATACAATCGCCCAAATAAATACAGCAACGCATACCGATCTGCTGATGCCAGCCCCTGCTGCCCTTTGCTGCTGCGCAAGCAGCACGTGCCCAGCACCCAAGCTGCAGGCAGGCTGCCTGCGCCTCTCACTCCTGCCCAGGATCCTACTTTGCAACTGTCTCATCTTGCTCCCAGCTCCACTTCTGCTCAGCTTGTGGGTGCAAGGGGAGATTGCAGCCCCCTGTAAGCTGGGGCTGTGCAGCTATTTCTCCTGTGCAGACACAGGCAGATCCTGCAGCACTGGCATGAGTTGCTTTGGAGCCAGCCTGCTGGGGCTGCAGGAGCAGGCGAGGGCAGGCTGGGATGAGCAGCATCCATACGTCCAGGCCAGGCAAACAGCGGTGGTCTGCTTTAGCAGGTCCTTTGTTTCAGTTGTGAGATTCTCCCAGGCAGAGTTTCTTACTGAAATGAGTCTCTTTTCTCCCTTTGCCAAAGCAAAGGGATTAATTTCTCCGAAAGACTTTTTTTCCCATGTGCTCACACTCCCAGCACTCCTGTGCTGTGGAGCCTCACCATGCCAGCAACTTTGTACAATTGCAATTCGTTCGGCAACACTGAGCCTTTGCTGATTTATTTTGTTCCAGATGCCTAACAATCAAAATAAGCCATAACAAAGCACGGCTTTATTAATATAACTGCATAGCCTGTCAGAAAGACAATCCCAGTCCTGGCTGATGGAGCCAAGGTGCCGAAAGCCCCGATGAGGCATGGGCATTCAAGGGATACCAAAAACCCAGCCGGACATGGCAAGACCTGCTGTGCAACGCTTACAGGAGTGCAAGAAGCATGAACATTTAGTTTAGGAAAAAAACACATTTGCAGAAAGTCTGGCAGGACTTTCCTTCTGTGTTTGGATTAGCTCTTTGTTTCCAAATTTTGGGCACCATTTCCGAAATCAACCAGGTAGGCTAAGGACAGCACTGGAGTCCAAAGATACTAATGCAAATAGCTTAATTTAAGCCAAGCCCAAGCATGTCGCCCTGTCTCTGCAGACCCTCACACTTTAGCTCAGCAGGGTCTGCACTGGTCTGGGGGCCGCAGACGCACCCGTCGGGGAGGACAGGGCACTGTTACAGCAGGGTGCTTCCCTAGTGCGGGGGCATGGTGCGGCCCATCAAATAAGCGAACGGGACACATTCCATTGTGGGCTTTTTTTGCTGTGGACATGGGTATGGAGCTGTCAATCCTTGGGACGTTTCCATTGTGATAATCCTCCAGAATACGGATGCTCTATTAACCCTCTGCTGCCCAGAGCAGAGGTTTCGGCCATCACCCTGCTCTGCAGCCAGAGGCTCCCGTGGGAGGAGGAAGCAAGCAGCTTGCTCTCACCTTGCAGGCTGCCACCAGCCCCCAGGGAATGCATTAGGCAGTGTCCAGCAAGGCTGGGCATTTTCTTAGCACCTCTTATCTGAGGATCTGGAAGCACTTAAAGGAATTTTGCTTCGTTGCCTCTACCAGCTCAGACAGGCTCATTAACATCATTTCTGAGATGAAGGATGGAGTCCCAGAACAGCCGAGTGGTTTTACCTACATCATAAGCCAAGTCAGTGACAGCGCCTTATCTCCCTATCCTTTCCCTGCCTTGTGTTAACGGGAACTTCTCCGTGGAGCCATGCACAAAAAGAGAACAGAGTGGAAACAGCCTGGATGCCCTCCTCCAAAAGCCAGCCTGTGCTGCCGGCTGTGGGCAGGAAGCCTGGC
>NW_009260182.1:7479436-7480803 GCF_000687185.1 Egretta garzetta | reverse complement strand
TCCTGCTGATGGAAGGAAAAAAAACCCAAACCAAGCTTCAAAGCAGCACACACTGCTATGAAACCACCCAGCACCGGAGCTCAAGGGTTAGTGCCCAACTGCGAGGACTAAATCGAGAAATAAAGTTTATTATAACCCGTGACTCAGCGCTTGCTGGAGGTTGATGATCCATTTCTGAGTGTGCGCCCAAAAGCGCAGCTCAGCCAGCCTGGGGCTGTGCACAGCCTGAAGTTTTTGGAGGCAGGCAGCTTGCTCTCCTGTCCTGTAATGGCTCTGTGCTCTGGGTCACCGGTTGGCTGCTGCTGTTTATCTTCCAGTGATTAATGGTCGCTCTTGGTTCCTGCTGCAATTCCATTAAGATTAGAGACTTAAAGCTACACTGAGATGTTTAGCAGTGGGTGACCCCGGTCTCCCCATAGTTGTATTTCTATAGTCTTGAGGAAACTGAGATTAACTCTTGTCTTGCATCCCATCCTTTTTGCTTTCTTTTTTAGAGCCCCTTGCAGGCAGCACTCGTGTTGACCGGCAAAGAGAGCCTAGCTCTCAGGTCGCCCTGTGATTCATGCGCTGTGCACGCTGTGGCACTTGAAATCCCAGCCCACAGGCACTCTGATGGCACCATCCCCTGAACAAATGCATGGATCGGGAGAACAAAATGCTCTCCCAGGAAGGGACAGGTGTGGCCGCAGCCCTTTCCCCTTTGACACGGGGCAGAGGAAGAGGCAGGGGCTGTTCTGCCTTAGCTCAGCCCCTCCTGGGGACCAAAGTTCATCTTCCTGAAAATGTACAGTTAAATAAAGTCCCAAATGTTTATCTCTGCCAAAAGTACGCCAGTACGCAGGGAACATGAGCACGAGAGGAGTGAAACAATCGGCCAGACTCCATCGGGAATCTTGTTACTCCCAGCAGTTTGACTTCTGGGATTGATGGAGCAGGAGGAGCCAGCTCTGACCCTAAGACATCTAGTGTAACATCATACCTTCGCCTCAGGGGATGGAAGAAAGAAAAGACACCGCCCCCCCGCAACTGATTGCAGAGCACCTTTCAGCCTGAGGGATAACCCTGGACCCTTTGTGGAGATGGGCAATCCCACGCAGAGGCTGCGGCTACTGCGGCCCTGGCTGGAAGCACAGGCAGTGGGGGAAGCTCACGGGTCTGCGGGGCCATGCTGATCTGCCGGAGGGAGCCCGGCTGGCTGGGCTTTCTCCCTGCCCACAGGTCACCAGCAGTCCGTGCGCTGCTGCCCAGGGATCCCAAGTATCAGGTCCCTGCTGAAGCACCCCTGCACACCCATGGGAAGGCAAATAACATCAAAGCAACCCAAGAGACAGCTTTTCCCCTCCAGACCAACCTGCCAAAGCAGGTTC
>NW_009260182.1:7478778-7479419 GCF_000687185.1 Egretta garzetta | reverse complement strand
TAGCGCAGGGCGTTGAGCAGCACGCACTTGTCAATCTGAAGGCAGCTCTCAGCAGGCAATATCCACATCACAAAAGCCACCACTATAATTAGCTTTACTTGGCTCGCAGTCAGCCTTTATGTTTCCTTCTCACCCCTCCAAAAAAAACAAGCAAAGGCATCTTTGCTCCCTGCTGATGGAGCAGCATGTTACCGAGAACCAGGAGAGAGGTCATGGGGACCCTTGCTTGCTCTTTTTGGGTAAACAAGATTGCCCTCCTCGTTTAGATGCGCCCTCCTCCTCCTGCCCCAATGGCCCGGGCTTGGGCAGCCTGGCACTGATGCAGGAATAGAAAGGGGGTGAATTTGTAAGGAGAAAAAGCCTAGAGCCAGAGCTGTTCTCTTCCTGGTGCCCGTCGGGCAAGGACAGCAGCTCCCCATCCAGCTGGGAGACCCGCGGAGGCGGCCGCTGGCACCGTCACATGGGAGCCAGGGAGAGGATGGACATGGGTAGCGACTGGAAGGAAAGGTGTGTTTGTTACACATTTGGGAACCTTTATCTTGGAAGCAATTACAGGTGGATGGAAGGAGTTACAGGTGCCAGAGCAGGCTAGGAGCCAGGGCCAGCTTTACAAAACTGAAACCTCTGAGTAAGCCTGTCTG
>NW_009260182.1:7440800-7478733 GCF_000687185.1 Egretta garzetta | reverse complement strand
ATGTTAAAAGAAAGTAAGCTGAAGACTCAGATGGAGATGATAAATTTGATTTTTAAGGTGCCAATTTCAGTAACTCCCTGAGACCAGGCAAACAACTTAGTAGAAATGCCATGAAGGTTTAGCGTTGACTTTCTTAATGTCTCTGCCTACAGTGAGATCTAGCCAATGTGGAAGAAAGCTCCTTTAATTAAATCTGAAAGGGCTGTATAATCTAGAATAATACCTGCAGCCTTTTGTGTCAGTGGCATGGGGTTGCCTTTGGGTAAATACATTGGTACAGAGCTCACGTGCTGTCCCCATCTCAGACCTTTCCTGTGGTCCTTCATAACTGTGCTGAGCAGATCCCCCTCTCCTTTTGCTTCTCTGTGGCCTGCTCACAGCAAGCTGAGGTGGCCTTCCTTGATGCCACCACGTGCAATAGCTATGTAATTATGTAGATACATACACAATCTCTCTGAAATCCTCCTAGTTTTCAATTCAGTTCAAAAAGCAAACTTGTTCTGAGCCGCAAGTCCCAATTACAACTTGAATATGGGCCACACTTTAAAACCAGTTTTAATCTAGGTGTCCACTGCATCTCTGAGGCAGGCCAAGCACTCTGTGTTGTGCCCAGCAGCTTGAATAAACCTCATAACCACTGCACTGGTGCGGTTCAGGATGGGGTGTGAATTTTCAATACCGGGACTGGATTCCCCTGAGCCTTATACCTTGTGTTGTCATTTACACCTATGGAACCAGCTGTAAAATACTCCTCCCTGGTTTTCCCATGTCCACTCTGGTTTGCACAGATGAAACCAATGCAAGATGTGCAAAAAGAGTCTCAAAGCAAACAGGACCCTGCACAGGAGGACCCTGTCCTTCAGTTACAGGAAGGCAGGAGTCTGAATTCCTCCTTAAATCTGGTCCAGTACAGAGTCAAGCCCTAGAAGAGAGGAAATTGTGCTTGACAGATGCAATCATATGCAAATGGCTGTAGAAGAGGGGAAATTATCATCTACAAACATTGGGCAGAAATTCCATCTGCCGCCGCCTCAAGAAGGGCTCTTAATAAATTCTGAGACAGCAAAGTGACACACATCTTAATCAAGACTTAATCCATGGAATTAATTCACTGCGCGTTTCTGCATAATTCTGAGAGTAATGCTAAAAGCCATGGCAATATCAGCAGCAGATGGACTCCCCCTACTCCATGCAAAGGTATTAAAGAAAACACAGCCCCTGTCACATCACTTCGTGTACATACACATGGCAAAAAGCAACAGGGCTGTGCCCTGCTGCTGCCAGGAGCTTACACAGCCGGCGGACATCAAAGGTCAGGCTTGCCGTGAGGTGGAAATGGAAACCAGCCTCATGGCAAAGATAGAGCCCCTGCCGCTTCTCTCCCAAAGGACAGGAGAAGCCTGGAGCAAGGCAAAGGTCTGGGAAACCGGGACCAGGTTCCTTCATTACACGCCACTTTTGGCGAGAGCTGATTGAGGCCGGTGTCAAGACAGATTCGCCAGTGCCCGGGAAAGGCTGGGGATGGAGGTCAAGCGAAGGAGAGAGGGGAGGGAAATTGCTGGGGGTTTCATGAGCAAGATCTGCTGGAGAAATCAGGCAGAGAATGATTAGAAATGGCTCCCTGCCCTCTCACCACGGCCTGGGAAGCACGCTGCAGGTATGGGGGTCAGCCTTGCCAAGGGCCCTGGTGGCAGCCCTGCTCAAATTGACAGGAGGTTTTAGACAGATCTGAAAATACATTCTTAGTCACTGTCATCCACCTCCAAAGGAGGTGCAACAGCTATGTGACTAATCTCTTGTTTACATGTCTAAACGCTAGCGCAGTCCAGACGAAATACTGCCTACAGCAGGCTCCCTCCCCGACACGCGTGGATTTGAGGGGCTGGGCACTCCTTCACCAGCTAGAAGCCTGTCTTCACAACTGACCTCCACCTGCAGTTTGGAAGTCCCAAATGCCTGGTCCAAACCTCCCTAAACTTGAGGGTCCCAGATCCTGGCATGGTGCATCAATGCTGTTATGTTTTAGAGCGAGAGGCTCCCTAGCTGGGAAGGTGCGGTGTTAGCTGGGGTGACAAGAGTTTCAGGAGCTGCCGTGGTCCCCTCGAAGCAGTCCAGCCTTCAGAAGCTGTTACACCTGCATTGGTGGCAACACATCGTCCTGCATACAGCAGGGTTATTATCTGAAACTCAGATTAAGGGCTAAAACAGTGCCTTTGCAAGGTGATGTGGCTGGGCTTGTAGCACTTGCTGCTTTGTGCCTGCCTCTCCATGAGCATCCAGTGTGGTCCAGAACAAAGCTGTGCTCTCAGCTGAGCTCTTCTGGGCAATACAGGTGGAGGGTGAGGGGGCCCTGAGAAAGAGCCTGATGAGAATAATTGATCAGAACAGAGAGGTGTAGAGAGAGGTGGTGGAGGAGTCCCAGTGGTGCCTGCAGTTGTGGGGAGTAGACCCGCCAGCTTCCCAGCTGGGATGCTTTCAGCCCGGGGAGGTGGCTCACGGGCAAAGGACAGTCACTTGAGGGAATACGGGGAGCCTTCAGCAACAATGACCTAAGGCTGGAAGCAAGCTGCTGCTGCAGCCAGGATCACGCATTCCCAGGCACCCAAGGGTGTGTAATGTGATTCCTGTGTTAATTCAGGCTCCAGAGGACCTTACTACCCCAAAGGAGTCCACTTGCACTGCTCCAGGTCCCTGCTGGAGGCAGTGGCTGTGCAGGCAGACGTGCCTTCCTATCAGTGTCACATATGGGAGTGCTTTGCTTTTGGGATGTGTGCAGGTACATCTGCGTTAGTACTCTCTGGACAGCTTTACTTGGGCTTGACTGGTTTGTGGAGAACCAAGGGAGAAAGAGAAGGGAAGCTGGGCAGGGAGGATGGGAGAGGCGGGATGTCTGGGGAAGGTGCTAACAGCCCTTGGCTGGCCCAGAACCACTTCCTCAGATCTCCGTTACACAGCATGCTCCTGGCGTTGCTATTTCAGTCTGAATGTCACCTATAAATTGGAGACTCTTTCTCTGAAGGCTGCAAATAGAAGTGTCACTAGATGATCTTTGATTTATAGGGAAGCTCAGCAGAAAGCCTGGCATGTCCATTTTCCAGCCAGGAAACTCAAAGGGGTCCAAGGATCACACAGGGATCCTTTGCTTTTCCTAGACCTTTCCTCAAGGGTTGGCAAATCCCTCCCGGAGGGGGTGGGGAGAGGTCACACACAGAGATTCATCTCCCTAATCATCCTGTGCCTGCTCCTTTTTCAGATTCCTCCTCCTCCGCCACCCATCCCTGCCCCATGGATTTCAACCTGCTGGCAGACGCGGAGGCTCGCAGCCCAGCCTTGTCTCTCTCTGACTCTGGAACCCCTCAACACGAGCATAACTGCAAAGGGCAGGACCACAGCGGTGAGTGCAAGGCTCAAGATGCAAGAGAGGCCCTGACCCATCCTTGTGGGTGGATCTGGGTGGCCAGTGGCTTGCAGGAGCCAGGGACATGCTGAGCTTCCTCTTGTACCGTGAGCCAGCACAGTGCCATGGTGGCACGGCCACCCCAGCAAGCAGGGGGAAGGCACAGGGGTGTGTATCGCGATGACAGCCATCAGGAGGGTGACAGCACCATCTTGGCGATGGGGGTGCAGGGTCCCGGCTGCAGGAAGTCTCCGCTGATAGAGGGCACAGCCCATGGCAGGCAGGAGTCAGGCAAGCCAGGTCACTGCCCAACCAAGATTTTACTGTTTTCACGTAAACCGGGTCCCCAGAGCAGGAGAGCTCTCCCCGCAACATGGGAAATCTCATCCAAGGCAAAGAAGACTACACCTAGTTATAAACTGACACCCCCCCCCTTTTTTTTTTTTTGAACTCTGTTTGAATTTCTTAGGTTAAAACTTTTCATGCTACGGGTTAACCTTGGGCTACACTTCCCAGGTTCAGGCAGTAAGAAGGAAGAGTGTTTGTCTTGCTTCTGCTTTAATTGAAAAAGCCTGGTCAGCTGTGCCTTGGTACAAGGCTCCACAGTGGGCTGCTGCTGTCCCAAGGAGGTGCCTCTGACCACTCCCAAAGGCTGAACAAACCCCAAGCCTACGGGATTCTTTATCAGGCACTGAAGAAGAAACATCACCATTCACACCCACTCAGAAATCAGCTACCAAATGCTATGGCATCTCCTGGATTTTGCATCTGTCCTGTGACTGCTCCATCTCTTGTTGCTCTGGATGTGGCAGGGCGATGCAAAACTGCCCCTGCCAGTGCCAGCATGAGCGGAGGCGAGGGCTGGGGACAGCCTGCTACTCCCCGTGTAAAGCCTCCAGGCTCACCCGCGTGCAAAAAGCTAATAAGCATAATGATGCAGATTAAAATTCTTCAGAGTAAGTATTGTGAAGGGAGTTACGCTGGGATAACTATGGTCAGAGAATCCACCCGCTGAATTCCCTGCTGCACACGTACCTTAGTTGGGCACATCCCCAAGCTCAGTGGCTCCTCGTCAGCTGCTTTGGATGCATGGCGGTCGTCTCCATTCAAGTGGCCTTCCCGATCGAGCCCACCCTGGCACGCCACAGAACTGCCAATTTAGGAGCTGACTTTTTTTTCCATTAGGCGTGAGCAGCTAATTCCAGCTATGACTGCAGTCGTTTCATTGAGTGGGCGAACGTGCACGAGATATATTCCACAACCTATTTTGGGTTGACAATAAATGCTGGGTGCCTGGCTACCTCACTCCCCACTGTCTTAAACGGTCTAGAAATAAAGCGGTTCTGGGAGGTGGGTGTTTGCCAATGCTACCTGCACGCAGAGGCTGGCAGCTTGTGCATTTGTACCAGAGAGGCCGATGGCAGCCACACATCACCAGTGTCGGGCAGAGCAGAGCATGCCACCAATGCGCTTCTGGCACTTCTTGCCTCTCCTGCAGAGAGCAGCCTCCCTACTCCTCCTTGGCTCCACAGAGCAAGAGATCCTGAGGAAGGGAGCACAAACCTTGCTTCTCTGTGCTCAGCTTCTGGAGATCCCAAGTGTCCTCCGATGGTGTGGTGTGGTTTGTGACACCCCCTTCTGTTAGGTTGCATCAGGCAGCCACAGGTCAGGGGGAAAGACTTCTTGCCTCTCCTGCAGAGAGCAGCCTCCCTACTCCTCCTTGGCTCCACAGAGCAAGAGATCCTGAGGAAGGGAGCACAAACCTTGCTTCTCTGTGCTCAGCTTCTGGAGATCCCAAGTGTCCTCCGATGGTGTGGTGTGGTTTGTGACACCCCCTTCTGTTAGGTTGCATCAGGCAGCCACAGGTCAGGGGGAAAGCAAGGATGAGGAGGGAGGAAGTGAGGAACTGCCCTGCATCTCCCCATATTCTGCTCCTCAGCATGGATTCAAGGCACTGTCCTTCCTGCGGGGCCCCTTTTTCCCCTGTCATTGCCACACTTCTGGTGCCCACTGCAACATCTGAGCTCTGCACTATTTACAAGAGGGCAATTCTTCCCTGCCTAGAGAAGAAGCAGAAATGGAGATGCCACTCCCTATAAGCGGTGCTCAGGAAGAGCCACAGGTAGCAGGTATGGAAATGGAGAGGACAATAAGAGGAACGTGTAGCTGCAGAGATTTTTCTAGGCTCAAAGTCAGGATTCCTACATCTCCTTGGACTTCACAAGATTTATGGAAAGTTCTACACCAGAAGGTATGAGAAGATGAATACCAAAGCAAGATGGTGAGCTCTTCCACCCAGATGTAGCCTATAAGCCAGCAGCACCTTCGCTCCGTTCTCCTTCCCTCTCAGTGTAGTTTCTTCCTGTGTGAAGAAGGGCAGTCCTGAGCCGGAGCTCCCTATTAGGGCACAGCCTCCTGCTTTGCAGCAGCCCCTTCGGAAATCCGCATTTGTCAGGGGCTCCTGTGGGAACATATCCCCTGTATGCATCAGGCTCTTAATTAACCCAGACTTAGCAGATGAACAAACAAACCAAATGTTGTCCCTTCATCTGTACTGAGCCATTCCTAATAACTAGCTCAGACGTGGTGGCATCACTCCCCTTTTAATCTGTTTTAGAGATGGATAATGTGGGAAATCTCCCTCTTCCAACACTGGCTTAGAGCGCTGAGCTAGAGAAATCAGATTTATCTCCTTGGCAAGAACCACTATAAAAAAGTTCCACATTAAAAGCATGCTTCCAAGAGTTCTGCTGAATGTGGGATCCCCAGGTGAAGATGCTCATGGGAACGAGGAGAGTACCACGAGACCACAGCCAGCTCCTGCCATTCCACTTTTCAGGTCCTATGGCTTCGTCTGTTTCAAGAGTGCACAGGGAAAGTTCTCTTGGGGGTAATGCCCTGGATGGAAACACGAGCTGGTCCTGGCACTGGGAACAGGAGACAGCACCTTCCTGCTCAGCAGAACCAGCTTGTGCCCTGCTGTTGTGAGCAATAGTCAGCTTGCTCTCCTTGCATTAGCTTTCCTGCTGGTGGACAGCATTAAACATGTCACAGAAGTGGAGGCAGCTGGTGGGGATCCTGGGGGGGACCCACATTGCTTCGGTCAATGCAATGCATACCTATAGAAACAAGCCTTTTCTGACCCTACACAGGCTTTTCTCCATGAAGAGCAAGTGCCTCTCCTGCAAATGCTCTCTGTGCTCCCTTTGGAGGAAGGCAGGTGCAAGGAGGGTTTTCCCCAAAACAGCAGTGAGAGCTTTTGGAATTAACATGCTGCCGCAGGAACGGGGTAGCGGCACCAGGTTCCTGGGACAGGAGCATCTCCCAGGGCCGGGCCCTATTAAAGCACCTGCTGTTGGGTACAGCACTGCCCTGCAGCAGAGCCCTTTCTCTGTCACGGCTCAGATGCTTTTCAGCCTCTCTCTCAGGCTCTCTCTTTTCCATGTAGTTTTTATGGGGCATATTTTTCCAGAGCACATCCATCTGACTTGAGGAACATTTTTTTTTTTTCTCCTTGCCCAGCTCTATTCTGGGTTACTGTTTTCTTGCTTCCCTGCTTGTTAAGGGGCTGTACAAGACACCTTCCACATTAGGATTTTTCTGGACTTTGAAGCCTTTTAAGCTGGCTTCCACTTAAAAAAACATGACTAAACAAAAAAGTCCTTTTAATCTGAATCTCAGCAGAGGGATGCCAGGATTTTTTAAAGGTTCTTCTCCCTGATGCCACAGTATTGCAACTGTTTACAGTAATTTCTACTTAGTTTAGCTGAGAGTTTCCCACTGTAAAAGAACACCTCCCCTCCCTGCTGAAACTGGATTGTCAGTTGGAACTGCTTCACCTTGCTTCTAGATCAGAGGAAGGAGTAGTTGAATATCAGAAATTATTTTCACGGGAATTATTTTCTTCTGTGGTGACTCGTCTTGGTTCCCAGCAGAATTAAACACAAGCTAGCTTTCCTCCCTGTAGCTGTCCTCCATAGATTGCCAAAGTGCTCAAATGTGACATTTTCTTTTGATGATGGAAGATATTTATATTTGCATTCTGCCCATTTGCAGGGTACCAACAGCCCCAGGAGGGGCTGTGGCACAGGAAAGTACCTGGCTGCCCACCTTCAGCCACAGCAGCCCAAAGCTCCGCATTAAGGCCTGGGCTTAATGCCTAGGAGGAGGCTGAGCTGTACTTTTCAGTTAGGTACCAGTGTGAACACAGGAGAGTTTCAACATGTTCATTTAAGGGGCAACAAAATGAAAGATGCTGCCTCTAGGAGTGGGATCTCCAAGCGAGGAGGAAGGCAGGGGCAGAAGGACAGGGAGATGCTGTAGTACTTCATGGTGAGGTCTGAGAGAGGCCTTTTCCTACTTTTTTAAAACAAAAATACATGAACCTAAGTAAGAAGGGAGGAAGGATAAAAATTTGTGCTTCTCAGGTTTAGTTAATTTAAGAGCTTCAACTTGCTATCATTGGCAATTTCCCATCACTTGTCCACAAAACCACTACTGGATCTTTTGCTGTGTCATAAGTAGCCATTTCCATTCAGTTTTTCTAAAGGGCACCTTAGGCACAGAGTTTTAAGTAGAGTAGGGAACTGCTGGCCTGGGTAAGTTCTGCCACTATCACCCATCCTAAGTGTGACAAATTAAAGCCAGAGATTGGAAGTTTGGAAAATCCAAATCCTGTCACTTGCAAGCTGACAGCCATTCAGCAGTTAAACAAGGACAAGCCGTGCTGCATCAAGGGGCCAGGGTTTTTTTGGTGCAGGGGGGATGCCTGCTCACAAGGGCAAGGAAGGGAGACAGGAGCACTCCTGTGGCCGCAGCCGAGGGGGACCTCGCTGAGCATGCACTGGTTGCCCCAAGGACAGGCTCCCCAAATGTATCAAGCCCCTCAGTTAACTCATGGGATTTCTCCCATCTTTCTCTTTCTCACACAGACACCGAGAAGTCCCAGCAAAACCAGACGGACGACTCCAACCCTGAAGACGGCTCACTCAAGAAGAAGCAGCGAAGACAGAGGACGCACTTCACCAGCCAGCAGCTCCAGGAGCTGGAAGCCACTTTCCAGAGAAACCGTTACCCAGACATGAGCACCAGGGAGGAGATTGCAGTCTGGACCAACCTGACAGAGGCACGAGTCCGGGTAGGACTGCAGCCCTCCTGCCTTCCCGGGCCCAAGCTTGTGGGGAGCAAGCTGGCGTGATACAAGCCACCAAGCTGTCCCTGAACCAAGGAAGGAATTGGGGCACTAGAAAATTTCCCTGTCTTGAAAACACCTCAGCAGGCTCTACACCCGAGATTTGACACATCCAGCCACACACATACCCCATGCTGGTGGTGCCTTCCCCATCCAGTGCCACCTTGCAAAAACACAGGACGATGCAAAGCCCAGGCTCTGCCCCACAGAGCCCTACCAGCTGGCTGCCCCGACCCAGCAGATCCCTTCCTTGCTGTGCCGTTGTTCCCCAGCCTTAGCCTTGCTGGAGGGCAGTCTTTGGGGTTCCCAAACCACTGTGTAGTCACAGGCATAGTGTGGCAGGGCTCCAGCTGGAATGAGAGTTTCTCTCTGCTACTAGAAATATGAGTTAGCAGCACCATGAATAGCCTTCCAGCGGCTTCCACGCTCTAGGAAGCTATATTGTTTGAGTCCCTCCAACAGTAACAGATTTTCCTCTTAGAAGACAGACTTCTAACACCCCACCCAAGCTGGTCCTGAGATGAAGTCAAAACAAGAGAGGTTATTTCCTCCACTCAGCAGCTCTCAAACCACATCCCCCAAATATTTTACTCCCAAGTCACACAACCCCAATACCTCCTCCTGGGCTGTGGTCAACTTGGAAATACAGCAAGTATTTTCCTCCCTTTTCCCCTGTATGTAGGACATCCATTTGTTGAGTGAGGTGGGTTATTCTGTGCGTTGTTAAATGGCAGTGGTTGGGTTTTGATCTAGGTGGTGATTCTTACTGGGAGATGAACCTGCAGCCTAGACATTTTGCTGCAACCCTTCCCTGATGCTCACCTTCCCAGCTCCCTGGGGCCGGGAACATCCCCAGCCCTTCAACAGCTCTTGCCTTGCTGGGCAGAGAGACCGGGGCAAGGCCTCTTCCAGGGACAGCCCAGAGCAATTCCCATCCCCTCCCTCCCTCTTTCTCTCTCTCTCAGGTCTGGTTCAAAAACCGCAGAGCTAAGTGGAGGAAACGGGAGAGGAACCAACAGGCCGAGCTGTGCAAGAACAGCTTCGGAGCCCAGTTCAACGGACTGATGCAGCCTTATGACGACATGTATTCCAGCTATTCCTACAACAACTGGGCCACCAAAGGGCTCGCCACCAGCCCGCTGTCAGCCAAGAGCTTCCCATTCTTCAACTCCATGAACGTCAGTCCCCTCTCCTCCCAGCCCATGTTCTCCCCACCCAGCTCCATCGCCTCGATGACCATGCCTTCATCCATGGTCCCTTCCGCGGTGACCGGAGTACCGGCCTCCAGCCTCAACAACCTGGGAAACATCAACAACCTGAACAGCCCAAGCCTCAACTCTGCTGTCTCATCCAGTGCCTGTCCTTATGCCTCAACAGCCAGCCCCTACATGTACAGGGACACATGCAACTCCAGCCTGGCCAGCCTGCGGCTGAAGGCCAAGCAGCACGCCAACTTCACCTACCCGGCAGTGCAGACGGCAGCTTCCAATCTGAGCCCTTGCCAATACGCTGTGGACAGGCCCGTATGAAGGGCTGCCCTCCACCAACCAGAGACTTGACCTTAGCCTGACAAAAGGAGACCTTTAGCCCTACAACAGCGTACGTCCTGCAGAGAATGAGAGTGAACATGAAAGAGCAAGAGAGCGAGAGAGAGTGAGAGCGAGCGGCGAGCAGGCAGACGGACCTCTATGAAGATTTGTCTAACTATCGTATGGTGAATTTTGACTGTCTCTCCCCTCCCAAACCCCTTCCCTTCTGGCCCACCAAACCTCCTCCTTCGTGGTAAAGAAACCAAAACAGTCTACTGGAGCCCCTTGGGGAAATAGGAGCCCTGACATGCAAGGTGCCTGACCCATGGGCAGCAGAACCAAGTGTGTTTCAATCTGCCCCTCTGAGCTCCCCAGGGGTGAGCTCCCCAAATCCCTGGAACAGCACAGGCAGCTGGACGCCACCCCACAGGGAACAGCCTGGGACAGGGCAACACAGGGGCTGCCATTCAGTGCACGGCTGACCCCTTCTCCCTGCACGCGTGAGAGATTTCAGCTAAAGACGTCTTGCCCACTTATTTATCACACAGCCAGTAAGGAAAGCCTTGTCTCAGTCAATTGGCATCTCTCTTTATAATGCATACATATACATGGCCCTTCAGACTTGAAGCCTTTAGGAACTGGGAGTTGTAAGGATACAAAATATGTGTGTGTATAAATCATATATATACACACAAATACATATATAGACATTAAAATACGCTTTTTTGTTTTGTACAAGAAATAACCTACAAAGTAGACCTTAAAACCAAAAACCCCATAAAGCAAGCACAGCCACCGAGGCGGCGTCCTGCCTGTCATGCTTTACTGCTTCAGTCATTTCCAGTCAGACAGGAACACCTTTGCCAGTGTACATCCAAAGCATCCCCTTTTGCAACAATCAGCTCCCCCTTGCACATCTCCTTCCCTTCCCTTCTCCAAATCCCATTTCCAAAAAAGATAATAAAGTAAAAGTTGGCACAATCCCTTTAAGGCTTCTGCCTGTCTGGTTATTGAGAGCACAAACCTGTTTCTGAAGACTCAGAAATCAAGCTCCAGCAGCCCAGGTGATAGTGCGCATCTTTGGGAGCACCAGCATAAGGCATCCTGAGTTGGAACAGGGGCCTGAGTTTTGGAGGAGCCATCTCTGTTCCTCGCTTACAAGTGAAACACCTGGCTCCTCAGCAGACACAGTATGAAGGGGAAAACAAGCCCCCTCCCTGCTCCCTGTCTGCATGCACCCACTGCAACAGGAAGGTCAAGCCCCTCCTGGCTCAGGCTTCCCTGCCGTGCTGGATGGGGCCAGCGCCTTTGGGCTCCCAGCAGCCCAGGGCAGGAGAGCCCTTCCAGGCACTCCCACTCTGAACAGCAGTCACCAGGGGAGAGGCTGGCTGCAGCAACCTGCCCTGCTAGCCTGCCCCTGCACAGTTTCCATTGGGAAAACCATAAGCCAGAGGTGACTTTCCCAAAATGTACATGCACCAGGGGGACCTGCTGCTTCAGCAAATGCAGAGGGATGCAGCAGGTTCCTCCAAGGGCCCAAGGAAGCTCCATGCGCAGCAGGACATCCCTACCCAGTGCAACCTCCTTTCTCTTCATCAGGCACACACTCCAAGGAGAAAGCACAACCCCAATATTTTACTTTTATCTTAGGAAAAAAAACCACCAAAGCGTATCACCACAAGAAACTACCTTACTTGGATGAATAGGATAGTCAAACCTCACATAAACCAGTTTTCTGCAATGTTGTTAGCATGGGGGAGGAAGCAAGTTCTTTGCTAAGAGGGATCCTCACTAGGTCGCAGTAAGAGGTCCCTCACAAGCAAACCATATGAGCAGCTCAGTCATATTGCCAAAGCCTATTCCACAGGGAGCAGTTGCTGCTGAAGGTATTGGCAAGCAGATGCTGAAAGCAGTCACAGATGTCAGCCCAACTTCACTGTAACAAAATTATTCTTTGCTCTGTGCTAATCCAAAATGATGGAGCCAAGTTACCCTGCACTGAAACAGCTACTGCTAGAAGCACAACCCTATCTGCAACATGCATTCAGAGATCAAGCATAAACACATAAAACATAGACATAGCACATCCAAGACAAGACCATTCATTGTAACCTGGATCCTACCTTGCCACTGGGCACCAGTGCTGCTGTAGTAGCTCCAGTGGTTAGTCTCTGTTGGCTGCTGGAGCCTCCCTCCTTCCCAACAACCACAGGCTTCATCTTGGTAGTGCTGTGCTTATCTCCCTTCTCTGCTATGCCTCTTCCCACTAAGGGAAGAAAGAATGGCCTGGGCTTCTCTCTAATATCATCTCCTCCACTGAGCCTGACTCGCAGCTGAGTCCAACTCCTCTCCCTGATAACCCAAGCCAGGTGGTGCCAGAATCCTCTCCTAGTTCTTGATGAAGGAGCCAAGCTCTTTACACAGCTGGTTCTTCCCCTACACCATTTCTATGCACTCTTCCTCTCCATGCCATGCTGATGTCAAGCACAGGTGGGAACACGGCAAAAACAGAACAAGAATCTCTCAAAGATGCAGCTTTGCCTGGAGAAGAAATTGTAGGGGAGACCCAGCTTCCCTTTCACTTGTGTGGTGTGTCTATGGAGGGAAAGAAAATTCTCCCTTCTCTTCTTCCCAGCTGAAGCCAGGAGCAACATGAGCTTCTCCTTCCCTTTTAACCTGCTCTAGTAGATAAACTTTGCCTTGAGCAGTTTCTGCACAGCTTTGGTTGTTCTCCTCATTGCTATGATGCTTGTGAAGGTCCTCTACTTGTCCCACAGAGAAGATGAGGTTTCGTTGGGGTGGGGGTATACAAGGCTGGCTGCTGCTGACTGTTGCACGATTCAGCTGATGAAAGATGTGCCCAAATATACAGAACAGAAGGCCAACTCCAGCACACGGTTCTCATAATCCCCTGTTGGAGCCAGTGGGAAAAAGTCAAGACCTAGTTTAGGTGCTGATTTTTTCAGCCTGAGGTTTTCCATGCAATCATTTCAATTAACATTACACCAGACCAGTCTGATTTCTGAGCAGGACAGGCTCAGTCAGTACCCACAGGAGGCAAGTGGTGCATGCAAGTGTGTGGCCAGTGGCTCTGCAGGCTGGCTAGTTGGTTCAAGTTTCTCCTTCCCAATCCTGTACGGAGAAGATGGAGAAGATGGTGGGGTCTGTTTCTGCAGAGGTATTGCACCATGTAGGAATCCAGACCAGAGGGCAAACCACGCACCAGCTCTGAGCTGACAGCGCTTTGTACAATGGCACCAAGTAACTGACACAACCTTGGGAAAAGCTTAAAATCTGCAGACACCAGAGGTAGTCAACAGTAAATAAAGTGAGCAAGTTGGCAGCAGAGAGCTCTGGGAGGGGTCCCATGATTTCCAAATGCCACCTGCCTTCCTGATGCAGCTGAGCCAGTGCAGCCTCCCACATTCAGCTCCCTCCCTGTGGGGCTAGGCCATGGACATCATGCTGTCTGGTCCAGCACAAATACAGCAGGTGTCCTACAGACCTTCTCCGGGACCCCTCTCTCTCACAAGTCTCCAGTACCTCCCTAGCTGTATCTCCTTGGTACTGCAACCCAAGCAGGTGTATTTTAGCAGGGTCCTCCTTATTCTAAAGACCTGTTAGGCAAGTAACTATGTCACTGGATACTTCCCAATCTGCAGATTTAGCAAGTGCACATTCTTCTCCATCATCCAGGTCATTAATGGAAATGCTGAACAAAACCAGACCCGGAACAGATGTCCCTGAACTTCACTCAACAGACCCCTTCCTTTTCAACAGCGAACCACAGATAACTCTCTGGGTATAATTATCCAATGGGTTTTGTACCCAACATCCCATCTACATCATCCCTAAGAGCCACTTAAATGGCAGCCAGGGCTCTTCTTCATGATGCCCTTACCCTGTCACAGAGGAAAATCAGATTATCTTGATCAGATTCTGTTCTTGACTGGTCCATATGGCTCTTGCTCATCTCCACTGCTTACAAGTAGTGAGATTATTTGCTGAAGCATTTTTTGGGCGGCGGGTGGGCGAGGGGATTTAACTCCCAGCAGTTCTTGGCTTTTGACCCCAGTCCCCATTTTGAAGGGGGGGAAGGTACAAAGCTTGCATTCAGTCTTTCCATGCCTCACTGTCCCCCAGTAGTTCTCAGAAATAACATCAACTATTTCTGGAACTGCTTTGCGTAAAGACCACCACACCCAGATGGTCTGAAAAATTCCCGTTTATCTAAATACCCTCTTGCTTGTGCTTTGCTTATCCAAGGCCAGGCTTTTAGCCCCCACCGCCGGCATGCCTTGCGCTAGCCGTTCCCCTGTAGCTATCTTTATTTGAAGGCTGGTGTGAATCCCACCCAGCAGCTGGGTCCCCTCGGTGGCTGCCGCCAGCGTGGGCCCTCTCTGCTGAAAAGCAGCGCACGGCCACCTCGGCTTAGCCTCCGCTGTTGGGACAACGGGGACTTGTGTTCCGACATCTCATCCTTGGGGCACGCTGGCCTTTGCCACGGCCTCTCGATAGAGCCCCAAGCTGCGGGCTGGACGTGAACATTCACGCTGCTGCTGCAGACACTAAAAACCGGGCTCAGGTGGGCAGGCAAGAAGTGGATCTGCTTGTTGCCTTAATGGCCCCGTAGGCCGGGGCGGGGGCACTTCCCTCACGGCCGCGGCAGGGCGGAGGGCAGGCCCCGCGGGCCGGGCTGGGGGCGGGAGCGGGTGCGGTGGTGTCGCCTAGCGGGTGCTGGCACCCAGGGCAGGCCGGGGCTGGCCCCGCGGCCCCTGCCGGCCGCAGCGGTCCGCCGGCGCGGGGGAGCCGCGCTCCCGCCCGCGTCCCGAGGACAGGAAAAGCCTCCCGAAGGAATCCTCGCCCTCTGCCGGTCCCCGCCGGCTCTCCAGCCCCGCTTCACCGCCTCCCGCAGCCTGGGGCTCCGTCTCCTCCTGTCCGCAGCACCCCCTGCCCGGCCGGCGCGGAGCCGCACCCTCCGGCCGCCCCGAAGCCAAGCGGCTGCCGCTGCACAAAGGTCCCCAAAGGCGCCTTCAGCGGGGCCCACGGCTCCCCCTGAGCAACCACTCCCGCACAAGAGCGGCAACTAATTGCTGTCTGTCCTCAAAGTAAAAAAGAACAAAACCAGACAAAAACTCAAGATACTTCTCCCCCCACCCCCCCCCCCAAAAAAAAAAAAAAAACAACCCAAACCAGGCCTGCTGGCTATTTCAGCTCACCAGCAACATGTAAGATGGACTTTTCTCCACAGAGTACGAGGAGGAGTCATTTCCACAAAGTTTCAGGGAAAAAGCTCTGGCCTGGGGAAGGAGGACGCTGTTGCTAGTTCCCGGAGCCCTAGCAAGCACTGCTGCTTTCCTTGCAGCTGCAGCTCAGCACCCCAGACAAGCCTGCCAAACAGCAGCAGTGTAAACAGGAGAGAAATCAAGGTCTTCCCCTGCCTAGGTCTGGGCAATTTATTGTTAATTCTTGTTTAGCCAGAGAGAAGAGCAGAGCAAAGGGGCTGATGCTGGGCCCATGGTGTGCATTCCCCAGGGAGGGTGTAGGGAGACGCGATAAGGCAGCGTTGGAAAGGGGATGCCCTCCTTCTGGGAGGAGGGATGTGGCCATTTGAAAAGCTGCAATGCCTCTTGGAGGGGGAGAGAGGGTCCCTACAAGACACTCTCGGCAAACCCTCCTTCTGCTGGGGCGATTCTTGCCCCATGAAAGATACTTCCCACCCCAACAGCCTGCACAGATGGACCAGCAGCAGAGCTCTTCCAGAGGTGAAGCCTTCTGGAGATGCAGAACCCTGCCTCCAGCTCCCCGCTCTGCTCTCTCACTCTCCTCCAGAATTGGGGACCATGGAGTGGGCAGTGCTGTTTTGAGCAGAGTTTCCTTACCTTTTCCCAAGGAGAGACTTGGCACATGCAGGATCCAGGCAGTCCCTGGGAAGGAGGCAAGGCACGAGGCAAACCCAAGTGATGCAGAGAAGAGGAAAAAGCAGAACCATGGCTCTGAGATCTCCAGCCACCCCCCCTCTCCTCCTGCTATAAGCCTGCAACAACCCGCATCTCACTCTGGCATGCCACCTGCTGCAGGGCAGACACACGAAAGGCCAATGGCACATGCTCATCTGAAGGCTGTTAATGCAGAGCGACCTCCTCCTAACGCCCATCACACTTGTTCCATCAGGTACCCAAGCTCCAGGCAGGACTGAAACGTTTCCCCTTTCCCTCTCACCCTGCCTCACCGCAGTCATCCCGGTGCAGAATTGCCCAGTCTAGGCAGTGTTGTCTGGATTGAGCAACAGGGAGTGAGAAAATGAGTGACATGTGCAAGGCTAAATAGCCCTGTTCTCTGAATAACATTTGGATAGAGCTAGAACCTGTCAGTAGTACCAGGCAGTTCTTAAAAGGTGTCTCTAAAAAATGGGCAGCAAAATAACCCTGTCTTTGTACCATCATTCTCCTGCCAATGTAACTACTCATACTTTTTTCTTTTTCCCTCCCTGTATCAAAGCATACTGGAAAGACAACCCAAGGACTGGTGATTGTCAGCAACTTTGATACATTCAACCAGTTTATGCTACCGGCCAAAGCTGCAGGAAGAGCTGGGGGAGACCCCGGCACTATGCTCAACACAGTGCTGGGTAACCCCTGAGCCTGCCTGGAGCTGAAGTCGGCAGGGTGCTTCACAAGTCTGCAAGCACAGGAGCACCCTCTGGCACCAGTCACCAGAGCCCGTGACCCCATGGTCTCCAGCAAAGGGGCTCTCAGCTCTTTGGCCATTAGAGAGGAGCAAAAACCCACAAAAGCGCAGGGAGGCATCACCCACCAAGCAGAGCCCTTCAGTCCCCAACAGCAAGAGCAGGCAGGAGGCTGGCTATGCTCCCTCCTGAGACTCCTGTTAGCTGTTAGCTCTCCTCCCCTGGGGAAGCAGGGCCCTCAGGCCCAGGGAGAAGAGAGGATCCCCTGCTCCTTGGACTGCTTGTCTGCCTGTCTGCTTCCCCAGTCGCAACTCAGCTGCATTTCCTTGCAAGAGTCACCCAAATAAGCTGATGCAAACAGTTTAGGTTCAAATTCTTCACAGTACCAGAGGAAACAGTCCTTCCTTGCAGCTTCCCGAACGGCATTTGACTGGCAGTCACTAGAAGACACAGCTCATCAAAAATGTCTCTTCTTTACCCTGGCAAGAGACAGCCATAAGAAGCAGCTCTCATGTCTGTACAATGTTTTGGCATGGTCCTTCCAAAGGTTATGTATGATGATGGAGAAGGTTGGACATTTTAGAACAATTTTGCATAGAGCTAGACAAAGCGTTGTCTCCTCGATGCATATGTACTCTAAAAGACCGCCTCTGGGGAACACGCTGGACGGGACCGCCTTCCTCCTGCCAGGCAAGACAGCATTCCCCAAACAGGACAAAACCAAAGCAGACCCACTAAATGGGAGGATGAGGACTCTCAGAAGGGTCTACTTGGAGTTCTTACTAGTGCTCCAGGTTACATCTTGCTCTCTGACCTAGTTGCTCTTACCACCGTGAAACATCTCCAAAGAGAAAATAACGTAAGGGATAGCTAATGTCCTAAGGATTAAATAAAATGATGGTGACATCAAGACCTATTAACCCAAAGATGTCATCACCTGCAATCACCCTTCAGATGAATGCTATCACAGCTCTGAGCTAAGGGTTACAAATCCTATATGAAACACCAATGATGAAAGTCGCTTCTAAGGAGCTTTCTTGTTGGTTTTGTGGTAGCATGTACCATTTTAGAAAACCTTTTGTTCTTTGAAGCCTATAGGTAGGCCAGATGGTGTTTGGAAACAGTGATTAAGACAAGTGCATTATGTGAGTAGCTGGGGTTTTGGCTAGAGTTGTGATGCTTTCAAACTTTGTTCTGAAGACAACAGTTGAATACACATGCAGAATCCAGGGAATCTGAGATCGGTAGAGAAATTGTCAGTTTAATCAATCTCTGTCTGTTTTCACAGCTGAAAATTCAGAAGCTGAAGGAGACCAGTCTGATTACTTAACAAGTTCTTGAACAAATGTATGTACAAAAATCCTGTTGAAGGGACTCTGTTTAAGATCGAGTGTGTCCTTTAAACAACCTGATCAGTTATATCTTTATCACAGAAGTCTCAAAGTTCAGGCTGAGTTTAAAAAAGACATATATAGGCATTCATGCCTGTACCTATTTGTGTTTTCTGAACTGTTCATTAAAGAGAGATTTTGTACAAAACAACATTTAGAATTTCTCAACCAGAACAGGTTTGGCGCTTTAAACAAGAGTAAAGTAAATCGCAGCACAATAACAACATCATTGCATTAACCAAATTGTCACTGTGAATTGTTGCCTACAGTTGTTGACGGTGTGTAAGAGCTCTCCACCCTGCATTCTCAAACATACAAAGCACCTTCTCCTTTGCTAAGCCAAAAGGATTATCCCCGGAGTTGTTCATGCAGCCAGACCTTGCCAATGGCCCTATGTTGGCCCCTCTCCACTTCGTCATTCTCCTGCTCCAAAGCCCACTTAAGTCATCTGCCCTTACAGTTATTAGAAGTTACACCAATACCAGACACACACAAAACATTGCCGCTTTCCTCCAGTTGAAGTCTATCAAGGCTGCAGAGTCTTGGTCTATTTGCCAATCTCGGGCAAAGCTGAGAGAGCAAAATGAAAGTTCAGCCCTTTGCTTTGTAAAACCCGCTGGCTACAGAGGTGGGGCTGAAATGCTGTTCCTGTAACCACAGCAGAAAGTGCTCGTTTCTGCCTTTTCACAACAGTAAAGTAAAATTTAAAAAATCAGCATTTATCCTACTTGATTCTGTCTCAGGGGCTATTTTGATCCCTGGCAAAGCTTTGCTCGCTGCCACCAATTACTCGCCTTCTTTTTTGCAGCTTTTTGGAGAACCCCTCATGAAACGTCTTTGGAAAGTCCTGCTAATGAGAGCCCACACTCCTTTATCTGAGAGCCCACACTCCTTTATCTGGCACTGAACTGATACAGAGGTTTCCTTGAGTGGCAAGGTATGACCTGCAAAGGAAGACAGTCTTCAAGCCTTTGGTTTGACATTTGGGGTTTTTTTCAATCCATTTGGTGCAAGGCTTACTGTAACACAACTTCCCTGATCAGACTCACTACAGACTCAACACTCTTCTTACCATATAGGTGCACCATTTGCTACTTGGCAGTCCTAACAAACTGTGGATGGATTGTAATCCCAACACTGACTGTGAAAGGCGTCTGTGTGCTGCCCAGAAGGCCTGCAGTTGTTTCTTCAGGTCCTCCCCGCTCCCTAACCCAAACAACAGGCAGGGGAATGGTGGCCCATTTGACTCAGAGGAGCTAAGGATGGATGAGACAGCAGCTTTGAATCCAGAGCTGAGGCCTGAGAGAATGCACACAGGTCTAGAGGTGGGGGGTATTATAAAAACATGCTTCTTCTGAAACAAGAACATGGCCCCGAGACCACCTCAGCCAGACCTGGGACAAAAAGGGGGATATTTTTACTGACAGGCAGTTGCGGGCGGCGGCAGCAGCACAGGGTCACGCGCAGCTTGAAGGGCTCTCCTCCCTGCCAGCTCCAGCCCTGTGCTTGTCGTGGTTTGACCCTGGCTGGATGCCAGGGGCCCACCAAAGCTGCTCTATCACTCCCCTCTAACCGGACAGAGGAGAGAAAAGTAAATCGAAGGGCTCATGAGTCAAGATAAAGGCAGTTTAATAAAGGAAAAAAAAAAAAGCAAAGCCTGCACGCGGTAGCAAAAAGAAAGAAAACAAGCTTTTATTCTCCAATTCCCATTAGCAGGTGATGTCCAGCCACTTCCCAGGAAGTAGGGCTTCAGTATACATAGTTGTTCCTTCCCAAAGAGAAAACGTCACGGAAGACGAATGTCCCCCCTCCTCTTCCTTTTCCCTTAGTTTTTACATCTAAGCTGATGTCACATGGTATGGAATATCCCTTTGGTTGGTTTGGGTCAGGTGTCTTGGCTACGTCCCCTCCCAAGATCTTGCCCCCTCCCAGCCCACTGGTGGTGGTGGTGGTGAAATATTGGAGGCACAGCCTTGATGCTGTTTGAGCACTGCTCAGCAGTAGCCAAAACACTGGTGTGTTATCAACCCCTTTCTACATACCAATAGAAAGCACATCCCTATGCTGCTTGACCCAATACAGTGCTACCTGTAACTTCCCACTCCAGCCATGCTGCTTACAATTAATTATTTCAGACTTCCTCTGAGATCCCTCCAGGCCTGATCCTAATTCAGCCAATTTTTTTACTTTCTGTAGTTACTTTCAGCTTTGTTCATTCATCTCCTGACAAAATACATCTTTAGCACCACCTCTCACTTTGCCCTTCCAGGGGAACAAGTGCAAGAGAAGAGAGCAAAGCAGTTCATTTTTAAGATCACCTTTTACTAATCTCTGTCTTTTGTTCTTGCTGAGGCCCTTAACTTCTTGCCAGTTTAGTTTTAATGAAAATTAACCATTCAACCCTTCTTCCCGGTTAGTTTAGATTTTAAAAAGACTGGCCTCAATAGCAGTCCATGCACTTCGCTGGTGAGTTCAGGGCACAGCCATTAATGTATCCCTGCCTAGAATCCAAAACCCAGCATTACCACTGCTTGAACTAATAGATCACTTCACCCAAAGCTTTTAACTCCAGCTGAAGCCTCTGCAGAGCTCGTATCATTGGGATTATAACATTGAGTTTACCACTTGCAGAGCATGTAATGTTGTTTCTATTTCTTTCTCTTTTTTGACAAGATACACAGGTTAATCTGTATTGCTTTCAAGGATGGTTTAACTAGTATTCTTCTATTACTTGATATACTTTTCTAAGAGCAGACATTAGACGTACATCCTTACTCTTGTGAACACTGTCTTTCTGTTTCCAATAACTCCCCAAGCTTCCTCATTCTCTTGGATTTCATAAAACCAAAAAGTCATCTTATTTCCTTTGAACTACTGCTAAATGGTTCTACCTCTCACTTTGAGCATACTCACCTCTTCACAATCAAGCGGGATCACCAATAGCAGGAGAAAATTCAACTCTGCAAAGCTCTTCCCTGAAATTGCAGAGTTTTACATCAGCACATGGTTTGATCTCAGAAGAGCTTGCCTTACAAGAACACATATAACTGAATTCAAAGGCAACGGGGGTTAGGTTAGTCAACAGCATTGCTACCTTAGCCCTGGTACAGGTTTATTAGTAAACAATAATTCAAAAATTTTCCTTAAGAAGATTGCTACATGGCCATTAATGCTACAGACACCACCAAAGGTAGCTGTAAGAAGCTGAGGCATAACCAGCCCCAGCTGCAACCCACCTTGAGTCTTTTATAGCAGCAGTTGAGTGGCCCTGCTGGAGGTGAACAGGCTCAGCTGGAGGGTGAGAGGCATCTTACCCAGCAGCAGTCCCTGAGCAAGAGGGAAGAGGCTGAGAGAGGAAGGAGGAGCTTCCTGACCCCCAATAGACCCCTCAGCTCTTTGGAGCAATTTGCTGCCCTTAGCTGTCCTGAAAGGCCCAGTGCCCAGCTCCTGGCTGGTTGGCTGGTGCAGGAGCACCCGTGGCACATGTAACATCTCCGTGGCGTTTGCAAGCCTTCAGGGAGCCCTTCCAAAGCATCGCTTGGGAGGGATCATGGGTCTTTCTGTTATATGAGATCATGCCCTGCCTGAGCGCCTGGGAGAACAGCTGCTTTCCATTGCTCTGCCTTCGGGACTGCTTCCCCCGCTCTCCGGACAAGCAGAGGCTGCTATGAGTGTCAGGGCCCTGCATGGGCTTCCCCCACCCTGCAGTTTGGCTGGCCCTGGCGAGGAGGTGCTGCCCCACTGACCTGGCCATCACACTGGGCTCCCTGAGCCTCGCAGAGCAGCTGGTCCTTCCTGCACCCTGACACGAAGTAACCCATTCACATACCCCCCTGCACCTCTAGAATGATGCACGTTGTGACCTGTAATTTATGCTACATCTCTACTCTCTGAAAGGCACCAAATCTGATTTACAGGCCCCAAAGTGTCAGTGCATCCACTAAAGCCTGCCAAAAATTCATCACTTCACTGTCCAAATGTTTTGCCCTATTTGCAGGTGGAATTTCTCTCACTTCCAGTACCAGGAGATAGCACAGACCACCTGAGGAGCTGCTGCTGCGGGTCCTGCACAGCACAGCATGACCAAGCAGGCTTTTGCTGTAAGCCAACCACAGCAGGTCCTCCCCATGCCACCATGCCTGCTACTGCTCTGCAGCTTACCTCCATCTCCCATCCCTGCCTGACACCACTACCTACACGGGACCATAGGAGTACCCCATCAGGTACCACTGGTGGCTTGTGTCACATTGTCCCTTATGCACCTCGCTGTGAGCTTGTGCCAAGCTTAGCAGCAATCTGCAGACTGACACTGGGGAGAGTGGTGCTTTATTTTGGAATATCCCTTCCTTCATGTTGTCCCTTGGGCTGAAACCACAGCAGCAAATAGCTACTGCCTGGAGATGACTTGTAACTCCAGCAGCCTGAAACACTCTGGCCCCTGCAACACAGCTGGCGAGCCAGGTAATCCCCACCACTGAAATACAGCTCATCCCTCCAAGGAAACCTCCGTCCTCAAATAAAGGGATTGGGACCTTTGCAGCAATCAGGTAATTCCCTGCTCTGAGGAACAGGGGTGGTTATAGGTGTCAGGAGCAAGCCCTGCTGTGCAGCTCCACCTGCCATGACACAGCCCCAGAGAGGTCCCTGCGGGGACAGGGGGACTTGCCCACCTCAACAGCAGTCTCGATGGCAAATGGCTACTGCTGGGAACTGGATACCTACAGAGCCTGAGCTCATTCTCTTCCTCGGTGGGAAGTATTTGCAATGTGGAAGCATTGGAGGAAGGCATTGCCAATGAACTCAAGCATCGAAGAGCATCATGGAGACCATAAGACCGTAAATCCATGGGCAGAGTCTGTCTATCAGGGGCGAGTGGCTGGGGCTGAGCCATGCACAGGTCCCTGCATCGGCCAAAGAGAAGGGTTTCCTGGCATGGAGATGCTCTTTGCTCACTGTCATTTAATGATGGGGTGAGTCAAAATCATCATCTTCATGGAGCCTGTCCTTGAGGCTTTCCTCTCACAGCCAAAACAATTTCATACTCGCCTGCAGAGGGAGATGGCTCCTCTTTATTAGCCAAATTTTGTTGACACAGTTTGATGCTGCCACCTTACCAGGCTAGAAAAACCAGCCACAAAGCTGACGTGGCCCTGCTGTGGCCCATGAACAGGCTCTCCGGTAGGGATGCTGCCAGGGGATGTGAGGACCCTCCCACATACAAAAGCACTGGGGATGAAGCAGCAGTAGCTTATTAGCTGTTTGCCAAGTCCCGCAGGAGAGCAGCATTTGAGGCAGCGCCAGGCCCTGCCGTGTGCTCCAGCAGTGGCATGGCCACCGATGCTGGCCTAAGAGAGGGGTTGCAACAGGAATGGTGAAAGCGTTTGGCTTCACCCCTTTCCCATTGCCAGCAAGGAGCTGCCCCCAGCCCAAGGCTCGGGCAGAGCTGCATGGCCATCACCTGGAAAACACACTCATTTGCAAACCCAGGGTGTCTCCAATGCTGGGATGGCTCCCACTCACAGGGCTGCCGTGCCTCATGCGTTGAGCAGGTTTGTGAGGAGCTGCCGGGGCTGGGCAAACCTGAAAAGCTGGCTCAAGAGTGCCCCGAACACCTCCCTGCCTGGGGAGCCACTCGGGGCCCCTCGCAGGGAGCTTTGCACGCTGTAGCGAGACTGCTGGTGTTTTGGCATCCTGCTCAGGCTGCCCCGCGCCTTGCCAAGAGCAAGACAGAGGGGCAGAAGGCAGCTTTACACTGCGCAGGGCTCAACTAGGGTTGCAGCTCCTGGGTGAGGCTTCTTTAACCCTCCAAAAAGTATTGACTCACATCCAACTTTTCCTTGAGGGGGGGAAAAAAGAAGGCTTGTTCCCTGCTTGCTGCCTCCTAAACCACGGTTTTAATTTCCTAAGTTACGCCACAGCCCTACCTGCCTGCCTCAGTGCCTGTGACAGGGGAGGGCACACAGTAACTGAGAAGCACCTTGCCTGCAGATCGGGTACCAAGCTGAAAGCAGAGCTGCCTGAAGGATAAAGCTCACCTACATCCCTACCCCCACCAAGGCTTTTAATGTGTGTGACGGGCTACTCATTACTCTTAAATGAACTTAATAGCTAACTTAAGGCTTTGTTATACTTTCCTTCTGTATTCAATACTGAGAGAACAATAAGGAGAAAAGTAAAGAGAGAAAGCTATGTGTTTAATAGGAAGAAAGAAGATTTCCAGCTTTATTCCCATCCTCTGTAAAAGCTAGAGGAGCCCTTGTTTTTAACGAATATATCCAAATATTCCCAGAACCAACCCCCCATAACTCTAAGAATGGCTCCTGACAGTTTCTGAGCCCATACACAGCTTTTCCTGGGGAAGCCTCTTTTCGCTTCAGGGATGCTTTCTGAATGTCCATTTCTTACAGGATCCTTGGGCAGGTTTGTGCTTTACTCCATTAAAAGTTCTTGCCAAATTGTTTAATCATTTTTCAATACACTACATATATTTTGACTCCCTGGATAGACATGCCTCCTAACTCTGCTATACATTTGGAAATGAAAGTAGTCATGAAAAGCTCAAGGAGTTAAGGACATATCTGATAGGAGACAACATGCTAATGCTGCATGTGGTGCTTTCTGAAACTGTGAACGGCAAGGCAGCAGCGTCCTCAGCAAGCTGGAAAATAGACTCACATCTTTGTAAGCCCACACAGGCTCCTTGGGTCTCAAACATTTCTCCCTGCTCTTGCTTGCAAGCAAAACAACGTGCAGGTCTCTGCCCCCATCAGGCCACGGTGCCCATTTCCTCTGCAGTGCCAGCACTGGTGATCCGCATCTGGCCTGGAGGATTCTGCTGGGCAAGGCTGATGCTGGTACCCTCCCCTGCCACTTCTCCGAGGCCAGAGATGACTGCTGTGGGGCACAGCCAAACTGAAGGAGCCCCTCGCCTCCAGTGTGTTTTGCCACACGGCTGGGCTGTGGGGCACAGAGACAAGCCACTCGGCTGTGGCATCAGTTTGCAAGTACAGGGCATTTGTCCTCTCACTATTTTTTCTTCTCTGTATGTTCAAACCAATCCAATGCTGTCACCAAGCCACAAGTTTCCCCACGTGCTCAGCCTAATCTAAAAAGCCAAACTCTCACAGCGGTAGCAGTAACGATCTCCCTCTTCCACCCCAGAGATGACAAAGTCACGTGGAGACCGTAGCAGCAGTGACAAGAAGAAAAAGTGCTTTAATCTTGCTTGAACAACATCCTGAGAGAACTGTCACATGGGGGAAAGAATATAACTTTATTTAAAAAAAAATAATAATTTAGCTCAAACACAAACAGGATTGCAGAGGGTTGATGGAAGCAGGAAGAACAATATTTACCCACAGAACTTAAACCAGACCAATTTCATTCTCTTGTAGATTATACTTTCAGTGCCCTTCCCTGTCCCCAGCTCTACTTCAGGTCCTCACCTGCCCATACAGGAATCCTGACTCCTGGGGCTCCTGGTAACAAGGCAGAGGAGAAACGGTGTCTGCCACACATGAAATGCTATTCCTACCTCCAGAGCCTCCACAGCGATCCAAAAAGCCAGAAGAGCAACACCAGCATCTAAACCAACGTGCAATAAAAAGGGAACAACTTGCACTCCTCCCTGGAAGTCTGCCTACCCATGCCCCATTCCCAGCGTCCTCGCCAAGTGCTTCCACCCATGCCCAAATTCGCGTCCCCGCCCACAGGTGCTGTACACAGAGGTGTGCATGCAGGACTTTGCAACACTCCTCCCTCCCCATTCTCTTCTCACCCAGACCTGCTGATCTTTCACCTCTCTCCGTGCCTGTGTGCCGTACATTTCTTGGCACAGCAGCAGTTCGTTTCACAGTGACGGGATGTGCCCTGCAACATGCTGAGCCACTACTGCAATTTCTTCTCTTCTGTGAAGTGGCCTTTCATGCAATTGCCGTTCTGATACACGGGGATGGCCCCCTTCCTTCTGCACCACACCACAGATTTGTAGAGAAGGAATCCAATACCAGCCAGGCACAGCAGGAGAAGAGCCAAGATGTCCAGGCAGAAGTACTCGTATAAGGAGAGGTCGTAGACAGCAGGGCGAAGATACGGTGCCCCGTCGTGACGAAGGATGTACTCCAGCCAATACACTGTCCTATTGAGAGCGTGCATCGGCCTGTCCAGGTGCAGAGCCGAGATGAGCTTGGCTGCTTTTCTGTAGCTGCAAGGGAAGAAGACAAGAAGTTACCCTTCTGACAGGAGCTTTGTACTTGCAAAGTGGTCAGAGGTGTGAAGTCCCAAATGATACCTTAGGAGAGTGGTAAATTCCTTCCAGAATTCTCTTCCTATCTGCCTCTGAAAGCCGCTCCGATGGCAATCATGAGCCACGGCGGCACAAGCCAGAGTGCATTTACTTTGTGTTTCGTTAACAAGACTGGTGGTTCAGCTCCCAAGTCCCTGCTCAGTGGGTTCATGTGGACTGTTGCTTTCTGAGGGGAGTTTACACCCAAAGACCTCACCCAGCATCAAGCAACAGTCAGAGCATCTGGTTGTCAGGAGGAGGAGATGGAGCATTACCTGCAGTCCACTCCCTGCCCTAACTGTTTCTACAGAAAGTGGTTTGGACAAGGCCAGGGAGATCCCAAGGCGAGGCTGTGATCTCACTTTCCCTGATGACAGGCTGGCATTAAAAGGAAAGAGGTTTGTGCCTCAGCATCTTGGAAAGCTTTCTAAGAAAATTACAGTCAGAGCCAAACAGGACTCGATCATGCTCTCTAACAGCAAACAGTGGAGTATCTCCTCCTGGACGCACCTCAGGATTTCAAGGCACTGAGACGCCTGGCCTGCTGAGTGATGCTTGCAGCTCTGCTTGGTCCAGAAGCCACCACAGGCTGCGTAGTGGACAACACAAAGACGTGCTGGTCCTCACAGACAGCCTGTACCAAGGAAGAGCTTGATGCTTTTGGATGCCTCACCTGGGGTCAGAGATAACTGTGGCAACCGCCTGGTAAAGATCCTCTTCTTTTACACTGCTCCAGTCCATGAGGATACCCATGCCCTTCGCCTGCACCCTGGTCATGATGTCAAATTGATCCCCATAGAAAGGGAGTCCCACCACTGGCACACCGTGATAGATTGCCTCAAATACGCCATTCATCCCGCAGTGGCTGACGAAGGCTTTCACGTTGGGATGGCCTGCAGGCAAAGAAATGGCAGCAGGTCAGTGCCCTTCATGCTGAAACAGGGCTACCGGTGGCTTCCTCAACACACAGTGCTGATGTATGTTCAGGGAAAACAAGGCATGCTGAGCAGAGAAGACGCTACCCTTTGGGAACACATCTGGCTTTCGGCAGCCCAAAGCTTGCTGGCTAACATCTGGAAGAGGAGGGAGATAGGGGCCAAGGTGCAGCCTCAAGCAGGTGTTAGGCCAGGACCATGTTTTGTGCAGATCCGACTCGCAACAAGCAAGAGACTTAGACCCACACAGGTGCTGCTGTCCTTGTATGCCTTTGCTGTGGTTTGGGCTAAACTCCAGGGATGTTGCTAGCAGCGCGCACACACACACACACACGGAGCCCAGCCTTACCTAGCAGGTCGTTCTGGGGCAGCCACCCCATCATCAGGGTATTCTCACCCAGGTTTCTTGGCTTCTGCCCAAAGTATCTATGGGAGGAGATAAAGGAAGGGGGGGGAGAAAGGAAGAAACACACAGAGAACAATTATACGTTCAATCAGATCAAGAGGTGGAAAGCTAATTTTGTGTTTTGAGATGAATCACCCCTCAACACTGATTTTCATCTAACTCGAGTTAAGAGGAAGCCCATTCCCTCCTCACCTCCACACCACCCTCTGTGGGAGGCGAGCGAATGCGCCAGCCATCTTCTCCACCAAATCACTTGGAAGAGCTCGGATCCCGATGCCAAAGGAGACAACAACAACACCCGCATCTGCTGCTTCCACCCAGAGGCGCAGACCCTGCGGGCAAAACACACACAGTTGCCTTGAAGTCTTGGTGGAGAAAGGTCCTTCCCACTGTTGCCTCTGCCAGTAGAAAGTTCTTTGGGGAGGATAAAGCCAAATCCACCTGGAGCACAAAGCTATGTGGTTTTCACCAGGCAATGAACTTGAAAACCGCTGTGATTTCTGCACCCAGCCAGGCAGAAGTTACTTGAGCACCTGCTGGGCTGGGAAGCTCTGCAGGGAGGCGCCCAAAACTTGCATTTCATGTCATTACCTCCTGGTTTGGAGGCAACACAATTACTTTTTGGCAAGGAGGGCTCTGAAAACAGAGAGCCCGCATAGAAGCGGCCAGAGCCGAGAAGGAAATTGGAGTAAAATGAGGAAGGCTATTTTCCATCACCACTGAGGCAGGAGGCCTGTCAGGGTCTCCAGCTGTAGGCTGATACAACAGAGGAAACATCATGCAGGTACAGTCAGGAACAACATCTCGCTGGAGATTCCCCACAAACTCTGCAATGCTGAAGGCTCCTGGAGGTGGAAGAAGGGCTTCTACCCATCCCTGATAGCTACTGGCAGGATTTAGTTTTTGGTCACTAGGCAGAGAGGTAGCTGCAGCTACAGCAAAACCCACAGCTGTTTGTCCTTCGTGTAGAGGCTGCCTGTAATGCTACACAAACAGCTGTGTGTCTAGAACAGGATCCACACTTTTTTCAAGCAGGGCCAGAAGGCTGCAGGGAGAAGAGATCAGCCACTGCATCAGCTGTGCAGCAAACACCAACTATCCCCTTTTATGCCAGGCTGGGCTGAGCCTATTTCTCATTAGGGATTCTGTCCTGCTTCAAGTTTCCCATCTATCACAGTCAGGAGCATTTTAGGGAAATTTCATAAAATCTGTTTTTGAATATGAAAACTTCCATGAAATAAACACAGTAGAAGAACATGAAGGGCAAAGAAATAGTTCTTCCTGTTATCAAAGGAGAAAAATAAGTTGATTAATTCAGAATATCTTACTAGTAGTAGCCTACAGGTTGGAGGTTCATGGTACAGAAGAGCTACAAAGCACATTTCAGTGTTACTCTGTGGGGATATTTGTCCTTTCTTATGTGCTTCAGGGACTCAAACCTATCTTTGCAGAAATGCTTAAAACAACCCAACAGCCAAGAATCAAAAAGTTTTCAACTAAGGAATTTTGAGTTCTCCATCCTCTTAGATTTCACATCCTTTGAGCAATAAAACCAGTAAAACTGCTAAAGAGGAGAAAGTGCTAGTTTTACTTTTCTAAATAAAAGTACAAAGACTCATAAAACAGATGATTATGTTATCCATTATAATTGGGTCTTAACATTTGATTTTCAGAAACAACATTAAAGTTTCTAGGGAAGCACAGTTGACCACCAAAAGTTCTCACCATCTCTCAAATGCATATCTATATTTCACTGAGTCCTAATTCGGGGAACTCGCACCATAGTGTCTCAAACACGAGGAAACGAACACCTTAATTACGTAACTCTGCTCCAGTTCAGATGGGAGATTCCTTAAACTACACCTCAACCTACAGAGGCCCTCTCTTCCGCTGGCGTCCTGTAACCTGGACACAGGCATGCCTACCTGCTAGCAAGGCAGCCACCACCTACTGCAGGGCTCCGGACTTATCTCCATCATTCTTCCCTTAGGCGCCCTGGGATCTGTTCTGGAAGCCGGGAAGCACATGAGTAATGCCCCAGCAAACAACTCCCTTCTTTATAAGGCAGGTGTGTACATGGCCAGGTTGGACCAAGACAGTGTTTTGCAAGACCTGTGAGGTAGCCACTCTCTGACACAGCTTTTGGAGCACCCTACGCATGTTGCATTACCTACGTGCTGTGCCTCATGGGAGAAGGTGATGTGCAGCCATACACATCTGGAGAACTTCTGTTCTAAAGCCCCTGACCTCACTTTTTCCTCTTAATGGGAAAAAACTGGCACCCATGGTCTCAATCAAAGCTGCCATCAGAGACCTTGACAGGCCTCTAATAATTTGAAACTTTAATCTTTTCTCCATTTCAGTCCCTTAGTCGGGACACTAGGACAACCCGACTGCCTGTGTGTCATTATCCAGGTCTATTCCCCGCTCAGTGTTTGTAAAAGTGGTAAGGCAACGGGAGGAACAGCAGACAGTTCCTGCTCTGTTCCAATATTGTCTTCAGTTGGAGGCTTTAAGAGCTTGTCCCTCTGAATTTATTACTGGGGATAGCGAGGCACAGGCCAGAGAAAGCCTCTGGGATGCTTGGGGAGTTTTCCCTCAGGGGAAAAAGGGGATGATACACTTTGATTTTGTACATTTTGGGATTCCACATTGAATTTGATGAGGGAACAAACACAGCTCTCTCCTATGGGTTCTCAAGACTACAAGCCTGAGGGCAGAAATGCCCTGAGAGAAATGGGACTAAGGAGGAAATTCTGGATTGTCATAAACCAGTGATGAAGCAAAGACTAATTGTTCTTCCCATTTCCACTTCAAGAATAGGAACAAACAAACTACTCATGATCAAGTCCCAGGGGCAACACTGCCAGTTTAGGACTTTCATACGCCATTTTACATGGACAGTGAAGCCAAATGCCACTTCAGGGTGGACAACTTAATTCTACACCCACCCTGCAACCCCACAGCCCTCAGCGTTCCCTGTCTCCCTGATGCACCCAAGCACCAAAACACAGCAGCTTTCCAGACTCCTGGGGCTTCAGAGCATTTACAAGGTTCTTTAAAAGAAGATTTGCACTGAATAACCCCCCAGGTTAACGTGCAATCACAGCTCAGAGCATTCCCGCACTTACCACTGGAAGGGGTTTTGCAGGCTCAGCAAGGATCCCCCCTGTGAAAATGACATGAGGGAGCGTCGGACGGGGAAAGTCCAAAACCACATCGTTACAGAGGAAGAAGAGACTAGCTCCATGGACAAGGGCCAACATGGATGTCTTGGGCTCCACCTTATGCTTCTCCATGAGACGTTCAAACTTGGGCAGGATGACCAGCTTTGTAGCCACGCGAGTGATCATGTAGACTAGGAGATTCCAAGTCCTACCAAAGAAGCCCATCCTGTCTGTCATCAGGGAGTTGAACTCGGGGACATAGGCAATGGGGGAAGTGGCACCAATCTCTGCTGGGAACCAGAAACCAGTGGAGATCACAGCATATTTGACATGGAGGATGTGGGCCAGGATAAAGCCACACATCTCATTGGGGTCCACCAACAGCAGGTCAAATTGCTCGTGCTGAAGTTTCTGCAGAAGGGTAGAGTTTCCCAGCACCAGGTCACAGTTTTCCAGGTACTTCTCCAGAAAGGAAAACACCTCCAGAGAGGTCATCTTCCCTTGGAAGACCCGCTTTATCTTCTCCTGCACCCAGGCATCTGCGCTCTCGGTGCTGAAGATACCCCAGTACCTCTGCACACGGAAGCCAGGCAGGTAGGCTTCCACATCCCGGCCCTCATGAAGAAGTAGCACAGGGTCATGGCCCCGGTCAGTCAGTGCCTCTGCCACTCGTATGAAGACTCGCAAGTGGCTGTCAAAGACTATGGTGGGCATGATCAGCACCTTGGCACAGTGAGACGGCTCCAGAGTGAATGCAGCCATTAGCAAGAGAAGAGCAGCAGGGCATGGTAGCGCCATCATCTTCATCACTGCAAGGAGAGAAACATGCCATTAATATAGCATGAAATGCTCTGCCATGTACTCGGGCAACCAACAACTAGGATTGCAGCTGCAAGCCAGAAGCTCATGAGCTGGGAGAGAAGAACAGTCTGGAGTTCATCACTGGGAAAAAAACCAAAAAACAAGAAACAAAATACAATAAACAAAAAAAAGCCACAAAAATAAAAGACATTCAGATATCAGGGTGTATCAGGGGAGTTTTCCAGAAATTCAAAACCTCTCCTCTGTGCTCCTAAGGCTCAAAAGCTGCTTTGCAGAGAGTTAGAGAGGGAGAGCAGCTGGAGGAGCTCTGCTGGGTCACAGCACCAGCAGAGACACTCGCTGCTCAACCCTGGTCACCGCTCCAGAACCAGCACAGATGGATTGCATTTCCGTTTCTGCCCAGCCAGAATGGCTGGTTCCCCCTGAGCCCTTGATGTCTGCGCGAGCTCGCTGGGAGGCCTGCAGAGCCCGGTGGGAAGGCCGAGAGGCACTCTCTGGCTCTGGCCCTCGCAGAACTCCAAGCCACCCTGCTCAGCGCAGACGGGGCGGGAGCGAGCCCAGGTCCCAACAGGACCCTCTGAGAGGGCCCACAATGCCAGAGAGCACAGCGGGCGTCTGAATGGAGAGCTGCTCTGTGATGGATCAGCCATGGGAGGATGGGGAGGCTCCAGGGAAAGGACTGGGAAGGGAAAGCAGGCGCCAGGATAGTGATGCACTGGAAGAAGGCAAACCCAGAAAGCAGCCCCAGAGATAACGTGCAACACCCGTGGCACACTGACACCCCTTAGTCACACTCCTACGGCTGCCATCCCATCCCCAGTTTGGTGAAACACCCAGCATTTCTGTTGTGTAAGGGGTGTTGCTACATCACTGGAAGTGAATGCACCTCACCCACACCTTACATTATTTTGGGAGAAGAATTACGTGATAATTATTTGGGAACAGTCAGAAGCTGAGCCGTGTCCTGAGGACCCAGTTCAGACATGCTAGGAAGAGGGCGGGGGGGGGTGCAGAAGTTACAATGTGAACAATTATGAGTGGATTTTGGATGGCCCCACACACTAAGCCCCTGGGGGGCTGCAGGGATGGGGTAAAGCAGAATTTGGTCCAAGATTATTCTGCCAGCCTCTCCACTGCTGCTTGATCCATTAAGAGGCAGGAAAGTCCTAGATAAGATCCTGCTAAATCCAATCTTCAGACTCCCCTCAGCAGCTGGATATCTCTGGCCAGAGACAGCGCGTGGGGGTGCCAACATGGGAGAGTAAAAGTGCCATAGTCATCCCATCCCCCCTGTTGCTTTCCTGTCCTGTCTGGGGACAGGACATAGGAAAGAAACAGAGCAGCCGCTGGCTGAGACCCTCCCCTGTTTCAAAGGCAACTCCTGCTAGGGCTTGGACTGCCCCCCTTCCCACCCGGGGCCGGCTGGGTGGCTGTGCCGGCAGGAGCAATGAGGAAAGTGAGGAATGCTAGCAGCTACTAAGGGGGTGGCTGGACCCACAGAGAAAGAGCTCCAGGAGGATGATGGAGACAAAGGTGATGGGCTTGAGAGAAGACAGCAGAAGCCCTGCAAGGAAAATAAGGATCTGCCCAGGATCCTGCCTCCCTACCAGTGGGAACAGGCTGGCTCGTGCCAGCAGCAGTGGCCACTGTGGAGCTACAGCCCATGAAGCTGGTCTGGTTCTCAGCTTACTTGAGAGGCCCAGAAGGGATTTACCCTGCTCAACACTAGGGGAGGCAAAGCGGTTGGCTATGACAGTGTGTAGCAGATCCAGAGTGCATGCAGCTTCCAGGGAGAGAGGGAAGGACAGCAGCCCCATACTGCCGGCCTTCTCCAGGGCAGTGGGGAGCTCGGGACAGGCTGCGTGACAGGAACAGGCATAGGTTGTCCTGGGGCACCTGGTGGGTCACACACACATGTAAGCATGCTGAGAAGAGCAGAAGAAGTGGTTTTAAATGTAAGGTAGGTTATTTCCTTATCGGGCAACAAACAAAAGGTGAAAAAATGGTGCAGGTAAAAGCAACAGTTATTTAAAGAAAACATTTGTCACCCATCTTCAGCAAGTACCATGTCCTGCCATGGACCTAGACGCCAGGCATTGCTGAGACCCTCAGCTCTGCCGGGACCCTCCGGGGGCTACCAAAATCCAGATGACAAGCACGGTGCCAATCTCAACCCTCAGGCCAGGGGCAGATGCTGACACAGGAAACTTGCAGGCTGTTCTTGGCTGCTTCATTGCTTCCAACATCAGGTACAATCCCTAAAGGTGCTGGCTTAGGAATCCCTTGTCCCTGCCCATGCAACAAGGCACCAGGCTGCAGGAAGGGACCTTTTTTTCCTACCCCAGCTCTTGCCACCAGAGCAAATCTCTGCTCTGTCCATGCCCAGAGAGGTACCCTGGCCAAGGAACCAGCTCCAGCCCTACATCTGTGCTGGATGCATCAGGCAGGTTTTCAACCAGGCACATCCCTGATTTTTCGTGCTCCTGGGATATAATGAAGGCATAACTACCAGCCCAAAGGGCAGCACTCTGCTGGCTCCATCCCTTGTTCAGCCACTACTCACTGTTAGGTTCTCAGTTTGACAGCAAAGGGGAAAGACTACCTAAAATCTTATGCACACGAGGGCTAGATGAGGGAAGGCTCAACATCCATCTGCTCACCTCCCCACTTTACCTCTTGCCAACACTGGACACTCAGCTACGGCTGCCCACGAGCTTTGCAGCAGGGCCCTCCAGCAACAGTGGGTACTGCAGCCAGCGCAGCTCTGTCTGCAGCGTGGGGCACCGGCTGCAGCCCAGCCCTCTGCAGCCCCCAGGAGCTCAGCTGCCTGCACCCATTGCCGGGCTGCAGATAGGTGGTCTTCCACAGGAACCTCCGACTGCTGGGCACGGGAACATGTTTCTGCTGGGAGGTGAATTCACAGCCTGCGCCTCAGCAGAGGTGCGAAATCCAAGTGAACGCCAAATCCCACACTAGATCTGAGAGGAGAGCAGACAGCACCACCTCTTTTGGCATCTGAAGTCCTGGGCTAGGGGCTAAGTCAGATAAAAATTGCAAGAAATAGCACTGCCAGTGAAAGGGGAAGGCTTGTAGAGAGAGAATGCAGCCTTCCCTGTTTTCATGACAAGCGCTCGGTAGAGCCATGCCGACTGACTGACTTACACAGAGGAATCCCCTTAACACCACAATTAACACTAACAGCCAGAAGTCAGGGTTCAAGAAAACTATTAAAAAAGCCCATGCCACAGAGTCTCTAAGTCTCTAAGCAGCATGCGGAGCAGGGCAGGGCAGGCACCTCAGCAAGAGCCAGGACCAGAGGCTGCTGCCTGAGGGGTGGGCAGGGGGAAGCCCTCCCATGACTGCCCCTGCCGGCAGCAGCATCCCTGCACGCCTGGCCACCCTCAGCTGCTGGGAGCTTGCATTCAAAGCCACAGCAAAGTGTTGAAATTGAAACAGGAGGCAGCAGAAAGGGAGCAGAGAGAACACATCCCTCTGAAATCCCCCTGAGAGTTTGCCCTATTTAACACATTTGATGGGGTATGATTTTCACATCAGTGGAAGATCACATCAACTTAAGTAACTGAACAGCTACGGCTCTAAAGGTAGATGCTTCTTGAATTCAGGCACCTTTTATTAGGTTGAAGCACTGAAACCTCCGACAGCAAGCAGTCTAGGCAGAGAAGCCCATGAAGAAAGGGCAGTGAACAGGCTCCAGTTCAAGAACCCTGCTGTTTAAATCTCTCCCTCTTCTCCTGTATTTTGTATTACCTAGTTCCTACCTAGGACTTGGAAGCCCATATCCATGTGGCTGAATTATTTCTCCTCCTAGCCACTATCCAGCTCTTGCCCATAGCAAGAAGAAATGTTTTTACTGTAAACTTCTCAAGAATTAACAAAGCAGCACAATTCATTTGAAGCCAAAAGGAAAAGGCATCTTCACTTGGATGCTCAAAACTCTTCCTGGAATAAGAAACCAAAGTTTGCCTCACGTGTTGGGTATGATCCAGAAAAAACAGGATCATCTGCTACCATCAAGTTGATGACAGTCAGCCCAGTTGTGGCTAATTTATGGAAGCCAAAACTCCGTGCAAGCAGGCAGGTATGCAGCTCTGAGAGCAACTCTGCCACTGCAGGAAGATGTCAGGCTGCAAGCAGGAGCTGCCCAGGGGAATCTCTAGTAAAAACCTAGAAGATACAATGCTGTACAAAGTAAACTTAATAAAGCGTGTCTTGAAGCAGGGAAGTCGAACCATCAATCGCATCCAACCCAGCGCTTGGTGGCCTTCTGTGCTCTGGTTTTGGATTATCAGAGACTCCTGCTTCACCAGAGCCACCTGGGTAAACAACACTAACACTAAAATACTAATATTAGTGTTGCGGAATACTAATATTAGTGTTACGGTATAGAAAACAATGAACAAGGAAAAAAACCTTCCCTTCAAATAGAAGCCTCCCCAGGCAGCCTAGAGCCCTGAGGTTTTTTTTAAATATTGGTGGCACAGATGGCCTGCTCAAACCACTGTACCTTTCTAGCGTTTTTCTTTTGACATCTTTGTGGCGGTCCACAAGAAACACAGAGAATGAAGAAAGCCCAGATCCCCAAAAGACCAAAGGAAACAGCCACAGCAGTGATCAGGTCAGCATCAGAATAACTCATACTTTGCACCACACTCGGTGCTACTGCTTCCACGCAACGGCTTCAGAGGTGCTCTTCTCATCCTCATCCGTTTTGGACAGACTGATGTAGTTCCCAATCAGTTCCAAACTTTTGGGACCTTAGGCCATCTTCAACATCCATCCTTCAACATCATCAGAGTTTTATGGAGGAAGCTCTACAGGCAAGGTGGAATCTGTGGGCCAGCAGGAGGTTGGCAGTCTGTAGGTCACAGCCAGGGAACCATGGTACTAAAGAAAATACTGGTCCATAACAACTGAGAAAAGGAATAAAGATCTGTATCTCAGCTTGCCAAGGCATTTGAAACTACACACCTCTTCAAGAACTTGAGCTGGGGGACGGTATCAATACCACACATCTGCTTCCCCACCCAACCTCTCATCGCACATTAACTCTCTCTGGGTGGTAAGCGAGATTCCCCCCACTCCATATCCACAGGCTTCCTGGTGGTCCTCTGGAAGGGGCAGACACCACGGTGCTCTGCAGCAGCAAGTTCTTCCAGAGGGCCTTCTCCCCTCGCTTGCAGCAGGGTTGCACGACAGAGCAGCAGCCGGTACGAGGCTGTGCTCCTCGCGCACGGTCTCAGCTCTGCAGTGTGGGAGCACTTAAGAACACTATTTGTAATCCCCAGACACAAGAGACTAGAAAGGCTTGGGGCCGTTTCCAAATATTCACGTGAGCCAGAGACCTTCGGGTGAAAGCATGCAACAGTTCAGCACACATTTTGGTCTTAAGGAGGGCTTATGTCTGTACGACAGTCAAGCTGAACAAGTTCTTGAGACTGCAGAGAAAACTGGAGAGATCCAAGTGCACCAAACTTTAGAGAAGTGGTCAAGATGGATGGGGAGGAAAAGTCTTCCATTTACCGCCCTGTCATTTCAGCTTCTTTCTGCAGAGAAGCGCCGCATTGAAAGAAGTCATTAAACACCCCAGAAAGTTGTGAAACCTTGTGTAGGAAGCACTGTGGATTGATAAAGTCCTGACAGACAAGTCCGATCACATTTGACAGAATTACAGAAGCAGAGAAGCTAGAGATGAGTCTTATCTTCAGTAAAACCATTGACGCCCTCACGTAAAAAAAAAAAAAAAAATCAAACCCAAACCAAATGAAACAGCTCCTTGGATCTGAGCACACCGGAGGAATAAGACCTGGCTGAGCCGCCATAAACAAGGATTGAGGAGGGATGCATAGGGAGAGGAGGCAGAACAGGAGAGGGAAGACACTCCTGAGATCTAATCTCCCCGAGGAAGGTGAAGCAATTTACACAAAAGCGCCCAGGTGCCAAGGCTCTGATCCTGCACGGTTAGGCAGATGCTTAACTCGTGCCCTTCGGTAGCCCGGCTGAAGTTACCCGGGCTGTTCGCACCCGCGTCCCGGCCGAGCCGGCAGCCGGGAACGCAAACCGTTCCCCCCCGCTTCCAGCAGGAGGGGAGCCGGCTCCCAAAGC
>NW_009260182.1:7427878-7440316 GCF_000687185.1 Egretta garzetta | reverse complement strand
AGGCAGCAGCCGGGACAGCAACAGGGAAAGGCTGGGGCACGGGGGAGGCCGGGGACGGTGTCCCAGGGCCCCGTCCGGGCACAGCACGCCCGAGGGGGGAAGGCCTGTTAGTCCGGTTCCAGCATTAACCCCAGCTGAAACTGCACCGGTGATGTGCAGGGAAACCAGGCCTAAGCGCTCCGCGAGGCGTTGCCTTTGCAGCAGGACGGCAGCAGAGATGTAGGTTAAGTCCGCCTGGCAGCTGCAAAACCCTGTGGAGGGAGCAGCTTTTCCCAAAGTGCCAAGCACAGGGAATTTCACAAAGCATTTCCCTCCCCCAGCACTCGTTGCACTTGCTCAGTCGGGCGCTCATCTGCAGCAAGGCTAATGACATCTTTGCATCTGCTGCTGAAACTTCAGCGTTACGCCTTCTCCTACAACACCGTGTTCCAGGTGGAGGGCTGCGGCAGGCAGCGCTGCTTGCAAGCAACCGACGGCCCAATCCGCCCCGTGATGCCATGCACCCCCTTTCCATAGAGGCGTAACTCAAAGGGTAAAAACGAGCATTACAGCACACAAGGCCTTGCCTGTTAATAAGTTTCTTTTCCCTGCACACATGGTCACAGAGCAGGAAGAGATCACAGGGGAAGCAGAAATTGCTTCTTTTAACCAGGTATATATAGAATTTTCCTGTTACACCTATAGCTTCTTATTCCCCCGGGCTGGCACTACCTAAGTCACGTTGCCAGCTGCCACACAGCCCACGTGGCAGCAACGCTGGAGAAGACGCCAGATGTTCTGGTGCGAAGGGGCTCAAGCAGCCTCAGTTTGTCTTGGTGTAAGTAAATATTCTTCCACTCGTTTTCTCCAAATTCCTCGCCGAGTCACTGGACCGCCAGCTGCACAGGCCCCCTCCCACTTCCGAAGGCCTGTTACGCACACGGGCGCGTAACCGAGCAGACAGGAACTGGCTGCAGAGAGGGGTCACCAGGCTTACCCAGCCAACGTGGAGACAGTGCTACGCCACCCCCAGCACTGCTGCCCTCCCGCTTCCCACCTCCTGTTCCACACCTTGAACCACCAGATCCACTCAGATTACAAAGGCAGCAATCTTTATTTTCCGAGACATTTGTGTGCCCACACTTAAAATACCCCAAAAAGATTTTTAAAAAGTTTAAGAGTTCCAAATGTAAGTTCCTGATAAACAGAAAAAGAAAAGGGCAAATGGCAAGTCACAAGCAAGACGACTGGCAAATCCCCAGGCAGAAAATACTCTCTTCCCATCTCCCTTTGGCCTCTAACCTTTAATTCCTTGTAATAACCGTGGTCTCCTGGGCCCCTCAGCACTTCAGCCTGGCACCCAGGCACAGGAGTGACTGTGCAAGCCAGAGGGGAAGTACTAAAAAACGTTCATCAGAACAAGTTGCAGCTCATGTATATGGGGGTGGCTCATCAAGTCTCATCCAACCCTCAATTAGGTGACACTGCTTTCCACACGAACGTAGCTTCCCATAACAACAGGACTCTTCTCGTTGGCACCGTTTAGGGAGGGAATGGAAACACGGCAATCGGGCCCTGCAGGACCGCCCTTGGTGGCTGGCAGTTTCATGAGATGGGGCGAGCAGTTCTCACAGCCCACGACCCCATTTCCCAAACACGCACTACCGCTGTTCAATCCATGCCGGCCATGGGCTCCGCAGACTGCGCTACAAACTAAAATCAGCTTAACCCACCCAGCAAGGGAGGGGAAAAAAAAAAAAAAAAGTAGTTGGGGGAAGCACTTTCCACCAGAAATAAGGAGGCAGTCCCACACCTGGAGGGAAAGCAAGTCCTCCTCTCAGCAGCACTGAGCCCTTACATTCTCTCAGCTGCTCAAGAAAACTCAGTTTAGGCTGCATGTTACTGCACTTGTTTGAGCTCCCCATACCGACCACGTACTTGTAGCTAACCCTTCAAACCTTACAGCACCAGGCTTTATTTGCCTTAGTGCTGTGTGGAAACTGACATGTTAGTTCTTGAGAGAGATTTAACAGATGAAAAACAGCTCAAAGAGCAAGTGATCCAATCCAGAGAAGAAAGTTAAGGCATCAATGACACATTCACTGCGACTCCTAACAAGCTGCATGGCACATGGCTGCGAGTAAGCATAAGCTGGCACGTTTTATGTTCAGAGAGAACAAGGAGCAATGCCACGCTGCAGTCAGAGCCTCTGAAACAAAAACACAGAAGCAGCAGAGCTGGGTAGAAAAGAGGGCGTTATCTCCTCTGCCTCCTTACCCATTCCCACTGAGCCAAGTGTCACAACCTCCGTGCAGTCAAAGCGGTTCTGCACATCCGTGCTCCCCGGCTACCTTCCCAATGGGAGCGTTATCTGGAGTGCCACAATAGTGCTACAGACCTTGGCCATTCTGACACAGCCCCCAGCGTGCAACTGCAAATACAGCTACTCAACCGCTAAGGTGGATTTAGACTCTGCTTCTCCAAGTACTCTGGTTAGTGGCCTCAACAGGAGTGAAGGAAGAGGAAGGTAGGAATTTATTGCAAGGTGAAACCATAAAAGAAGGAAACAGAAAAGAGGAACCCTGTCACACTGCAACTGTGAACTGGAAATGTCAGGTGGGGGTGGGGATTACAGCCAGAGGGTTCAAATCAGTTGTTGCTCTTACAGTAACTAGCCAAAGGCAAGTTACAATACTTGCCATTTCACAGGTATCCGAGTTAAACTGGCTAAAAAGAGAAGTGGGAGGTTAAGATACAAGAGAATGATTCCTCTTTCTTCTACTAGATGGGCAGGAAACAGAAATGAAAAATCACTGCCAGCCTTTTAAAATAAGACTGTAGAAAATTTAAGTCTTGGAGGTCACTCAAGTGGTGCCAGTAACACCAGCTCAAGGATGATTCCAAATTAGGGGCCTAAGCCAGAATTAGAAATAAAAGGGGGAAACATCCAACCATTCTCCCGCATCCCCACACTGGCGCTGCCTGCCCCACAGTGGGCTAGGGGAGGTAGCATTCCAGGCAGGCTTGACATCCATAATGTCCACATGCCCATCCAAGCCATTCTGGTTTATAAATTCCCAAGAAAACATTCTCAGTCACTTTCAAACTTGACAGAATTGACTTGGGTCGATATAGTGCCCCCACGATAGCTGCCTCGTTTTTTCTTTGTCTTCTCATGGCGGAAAGATTTGCCTTTAGTGAATTTCAGGATATTGTTAGCCTTCTCACCCCAGTCACCAGCTGCTCCTTTCTGTGAGGGATGAAGGGGGAGAGGAAAAAGAAATTCAGGGCAGTACCCAAGAGAGTAAAAGCAATGCTTGGCACTTCATCCTACCCAGCAAACACCAGTACATTAATGCTGGAGCTGACACCACTCTCCCACACACCCCCTGCCAGCTACTCACCCACTTCCTAACAGCGCCTCCTGGTGGAAAAAGTTCCCACCAAAAAGACTGCCCACAAGCACACCGAGGCTGCTCTGCTGACGTGTATTTGCAGAGGCCAAGTGTTACCACTCTGGACACTACCCATAGCCCTACCTTTGCCTCAAAGGAGTTATCAGCAACACGGGCATCCACCTCAATCTCTTCTTCCCTTACACGGCGGAACGGAGAGGCTGGCTGTTAAAGAGAAAGAAAACGAGATACAGTAAGCACATACATGCACGTGATATTCCCTTAGTGACAACCTCCTTCCCTCCTTGCCCTGCAAATATGGAGTCCTGTTCAGGTCACCTCAATCTTTAGTAAGTGTTTCTCAGATTCCTAATCTTTCCCTTCTTCAGATCAGGCAGCTCAGGGATGTTTCTGTGCGAGCATATCCAATCAACCTTTGCCAGAATATTACTATGCACATATGTGGACTCCCTAGCATTCTCCAGACAAGGTTCAAGTGCTTGAGGAGGGAGCAAAAATACAAACAATCCTGTGGGCCCAACCTCCCCCCAAAAAAGCCTACTTGTTCAGGAGGCAGAGATGCTTCTCCCACCAGCCATCACAGTCCACCCTCACTCACCCGTTTCACCTTGGGAACTGTGTGTGGCGTTTTGGCTTTGATCTTTGCCTTTTTACTGTGTGGTGTCTCTGGCTCCTGAACATCTTCCCTCTTCTGTTTCTTCCTGATCGTGCCTGTTAGATGTACAGCAGTAAAACCAGAGGGAGTAACTGCAGTGTTGGGAAAGGTAAGGACATCTCTCCCCCAGAATGCAAACCCAGTGTTGACACAGGCATGAGAATCAGTCCCTGCATTACCTCACCCCCAAAACAGACTGCTGTAACAGACACTAATAGCCATTCTGGGTCAGCAAGAATTTTGCCATCCTATCCTAAAAAGATAATTCTGTGGAATGGGTACCTCCATATTCATGACCTAGTGCACGTGAGAAAATTCTGTTGGTTAAAATTTGCCAGTTCTTGGAGTCACACAGTGTGCACTTGCACACATCGTTGAGCGCGTTCAAAGCTGTTTTCCTCCTGGAGGCATCAAGATTGAGATTGTGCATTGGGGCATCATCTATGGCCGTCCCACGTAACACAGACAAGGTCCTCCAGCAGTCTGCCTTGCTGTCACTAACAACCTTGTGCATGCACAGACAGCGACTGGCAACAATCGCACAGAAACGTACTTCAGGTTACCACAAATTCCATTGCCAGCAGATATGCAATACAGACAAAAAGTATCACAGCAAATTAAAAACTAGCCCTTCCCTCTCAGTACTGCACCAGATGGTGTAACCTAATAGGACACAGATTAGACCAAATATTGTTTAGGAAAGGCTCCCATTCATGCTTAGCTCAGCAATATTGCCTGACAGACCCACTTCCCAGACTGTAGGTAGTACCTCCATTGACTTTTCCAGTCTCTTCTTCAGAGCTGCTTTCACTGCTGCTACTGCTGCCACCAGCTGCCTTAGACTTCAGGTTGTTTGCTGCTGGTGTGGATGTTTTTGCTTTCCCTGTGGAGGCAGGGGTCTTAGAATTGTTCTGTGCCCCTTTTCCTGCCTTTTTGGGCTTCTCATCCTCTTCACTGGAACTATCAGATGAGCTGCTGCTACTACTACTAGAAGCAGCTGCCTTCTTCCCCACAGTTGCTTTTGCCACCCCTGGAGATTTGGTGGCTGGTTTCACTGCTGGCTTCTTGTCTTCTTCTTCGCTGCTTGAACTATCAGAGTCAGAAGTGCCTGCTTTGGGAGCTGGAGTAGAAGGTTTGGACACTGGCTTACCCACTTTGCCAGCTAATTTAGCTGAAGCGCCTTTCTTCTTCTTCTCATCCTTAGAGCTGCTGGAGCTGCTGTCTGAATCAGAGCTACTTTGTGCTTTCTTTGTGGCAGCCTGTGACTTCTTTGTTGCAGGGGTTGCTGCTTTAGTTGTGGGCTTCACAGGGGCCTTCTTGTCTGAGCTATCAGAGTCTGTAATAGAAAGGAAAAGAATAATGAAGGCGAAGCCCCATTCCTTCAACATGAAGCTAACACACAGGCTCAATGTTGACACACAGTGCATTTCATAAGCTGCTTGAAACAACATTGCAATGGGTATGCCTGTCCAACTGTACCCTCCTACCCTGCCTAGAAACACAGAGGTCTGAGCAAGCACAACATGCAGGTGGAAATTCTGCTTTTCTCCTACCCCAGTACCTGAGCTGTCTGAGGAGGAACTGGAGTCTTTCTTTGCTTGTCCAGGCTTGACAGCTACTTTTGCTGGTTTGGAAGTATTCTTTATCACAGGCTGTTTAGCTGGGAGCTTACTCCCTACCTTCCTCTTATCATCTTCAGAGCTAGAATCTGAACAACACAAAAAAAAGGATGTTCTTTAAGTTAATAAGCTTCTGGTGCAAGTTACTTTAGTAATAACATGTATATAGCTCATGGGGAAGTGAAAAGCAAAATGGTTTGTGGCCCGAGGCTGAGCCACTAGGTAACTGGCAATAAGCAGCATTCAATGAACACTTGAATGGTTGGGGACAGCATTCATCTTCCCATGTATCTTCTTTGCTGGGAGGAAGTGGAAACAAGCAGTTTAACTTCTACACTAATGCATGCACAAGGAAGCAGATACTGGAGAATAATGTAGGAGAAGAGGTACAGAATAATGGACTGGAGAAAGTACTGATGTCACCAAGAACAAACTCAAGGAGAACATACATCGAGGAAAGAAGCTAAAGATCAAAGAACGGGCAAGAAATTAGGAGATAAAATTGACAAAGCAGGGAAAGTGAGGCAGCAGCACAGTATCTCATTTTAGCTTTCTATTTCCTGTATCAGATGTGTTTAGCAGTAGTCTGAGGATGGACTGGAGACTCCTGCATACAAGTATGCCTTTGTATTGTGTGTCACAGCAATCTGGAATGCTAAGCCAGATCTTTTCCAACATTTCTGAATACTTTAACAACAGTAATCAAAACCCTGTCAATTTGTGAGAAACTAGGCAACAAAACCAGAAAATGCAGAACTCCTGCCACTTGTTGAAGGGTCACACAGCCTAGTGCTAGCTGTCTGCAGACAGGCAGGCAGGCAGCTGCCGCCCACAGTCCATGCCGTGGCACCAGAGATGTCGAGATATACAACAGGAGCACCTTGAGCTTGAAGAGGAAATGTAGCACATTGGGAACTTACAGGGGAAATACAGCACTGCAAACCTTAAACCTGATCAACAGAAGACACAAAGCACACTGCCCCCATTTCTAGGGTCACATTAGGAGAAGGCGTCTTTTGAGTCTGTTTTGAATTTGGTACACCAATAACATTTTTTATTTTGGAAACTTCTCCCAAACACAGTGGGATAACGGAAACCAAAAATCTTAAAGACACGGATCCTCGAAAAGTGTAACCATTAACCTTCCTGGAGAAACCTGATACACGATGCCCCACCCTTTCCATCCAGCAACATGCAGACCTTTCTGCACTTGCCAACGGCCTCACTGGTGTCCCACCGTCAGACTTCACTCTGCATAGCAGGCTGCTATTTTTCACTTTCACATCTTGTTAGCTATGGAGACTGTGAAGCTTTCAAGCTCATACGCTAAGGCTCTTAGCAGATACACCCCTTACACAGCAACCTGGCCAATAAACACATTAACACAAAAATCAAAACTTTACTTCTTGAATTACCTGAGTCACTGTCAGAACTGGATTCAGCCTTCTTGGTAGTCACAGCCTTGTTTTGGGGGCCAGGGACTGGTTTAGCTACTACTGCTTTGCCTGCAAAATCAAGTTTAAAATGAACAGGCCATACTCACATCAAAACCTTTATCCCAAGATCCAAACCTTCCCAGATGTGAAAAAGCTCCCTTCTCAGTGCACAGCCATTCAGCCAGCACATTGGAAGCCAAGCAAAGATCTGGCCAGCTGCAGTAACAGGCCTGGCTTACTCCCACTAAACTAGATCCTGATGACTTTTCAGATCAACACGTGCAAAGTAATCCAACCTATGCACAGTTTGGATTCACAGGCTGTATATACAGTGTTGTTTGGGACGTCTTCATATTACTTGGAAGCTTCCAGAGAAGCAAATAGCAACATGAACCAAAGTCAAATGGCGTTTTCAAGGAAACTGAGATATTGCTAAAACATTGCACCATGTAGTACTTCCTCTGCAGCCTCCTCTCCTCACAACATACCTGCTCCTCCCTTTGGGGGCACCTGCTCTGCCTCATCACTACTGTCTGAAGAGTCACTGCTCTCAGCCTTTTTTGCAGGAGCCTTGGCAAGGCCTTTCTTCGTCTGCGTAGCTTGAGGAGGTGGTACAGCACTGTACTGACCTGTGAAGGGAGACACAGCATTCAGATGCCTGCGTGATAATGCGAGCAGCACATGAGATGTCAGCTGTAGTTGGAATAAAACACTTCCACTATTTGGTTCCATTTATTCCCATTCTGTAGCTACAATCAAAGATACTAGCTTATAATTTGAAAGGTTACACCCACCCCACTGCTACCTCCTGTTTCTACTGAGAGTTTAACTCTCCTCTTGGGGTTCAGCTGACCTAACCATCTCTGCAGAAGTTTCCTCTGCTCTTTTAGAAGAATGGGAGCTTATGCTGCCAAACTTTTTCAGAGGGAAAAAAAAAAAAAAAAAAAGTTGATTGTTTTCATTTACTGCCTTCTCAAATCCTCTGGTTAGAGAACCAGATTGAGTTTCGATGCTTGATCCACCACTCAGATCAGCTCTCTGCTGGAATCCTAAAAGCACTATACTAGATTGAACAGAGACCCATTCAGCCCATCAGCTGGATTGCAACTGAACAGCTCTGGATACTTCACAAAAAAAACGTAAAAAAGCTTAAACTGCTGCAGTTACAGAATAACCAAACCACTGGCAAATTACTTCCCAAATCCTGGCAGACAGGGTACCTGCCGGAAGAAGGTACTTAAAGGCTACCTGAAGACATGCAGCAAACCTAGCAGAGTCACTCTGTCAGTCTCTCTCACTCCCCATCCCTTGCTGAGGAAGGATCTGAATTGTAAGCTTAGCCCCAACAGCACACATGAGAGCTGCTGTACTTCTGGTTCACCATCCCACCACCAGCACCACCTGGAACCTTGTGTGCGGCAAGACTTGTCTGCGCCCTGCACGTGCTTCTCCTGGGACAGCGGGACTAGCAGAAAGCATCCTCCCACGTAGCAGCAATGGTATTTAGTACTTACCAGACTTCGGCTTTTGTTTTGCAGGTGGCTTTTCATCGTCTGAGCTGTCAGATGAGTCCTCACTGCTGGAACTTTCCTTGGCATGTTTGTTTTTCCCTGGACACGCTTGAGTGGCTGCAGGTTTCGGCAGAGGTGATTTCTTGGGAACAGTCTTCTTATAAGGAGGAAAGAAAATACATGTTTAAAAAAGAAGCCACAGGAATCTTGCGGGGACAGCTGGATGTGGATCTTGTTTAACTGTATGCCTCACTTCAGAGCAAATTTTGAAGACAAAGGGAGAAAGATGAATGAAGATTCTCAAACGTGCATTTTAGGAAACATGAGTATCATGATCTTTCTGGCCATTCTGCTGTTCTATGTTGCATGAATCCCTAATGAGAAGCTCCTCTGACTGAGGTGTACAGAACTGACTGAGATTGTAGCAACTGCCCCTTGATTAAACACAGCAATGATGTGTTGCAGAAAACATTTTTAAACACTCCCTAGTGGAAAACTCAAAGCTACAGATAGCTAAGCACAAGACAGTCATGCAAAAGTGAACATATAATGGAGACTACAAGATATGGATATGACACGATAAGATGTTTTCCTGTAAAAGGAAGGAGCAGAGGAAGCAGTAAGGAGGTATTAGGGAAGAAAGCCAGTGCATGGAGAGGTGCTAGAACACATAATACCACCGTATAAAGAAGGGGGTATAAAAGCCACAAATGCTGTGCTCAGCATCTGTGTAGTCCATGCCTTTGTCTACACATTTCACAGTCCCTGCAAGATAGACAGTCTTGCTAGACTTCTACAGTGTTCATGAAGTTGTTCCATAGTCTAATTTACCTTCTTTGGTGCAGCCTTTTCCTCATCAGAATCTTCACTACTGCTACTACTGCTTGCTGCTTTTCCATTGACCACCTTGGTGGCCGCCTGGGCAGCTTTACTTCCTTTTAAGATAAGTAAAAAGGGACATTAGAAAATATGCTATGGTAGATAAGGGGTTATTACATTCAGCATAAAGTATCAGAGAGAAAAGAACCACGGGAAACCAATAGGGCAGATTAAGGCAGTACTGCAAAACTGTTGTTTTATCCCACTGCAAGCTTAGGCAAAGTCTTCAGAAAACTGTCCATTCTAGCTCATTGGAAGTTTGACTCATAATACACAGTAAGTGGTACCCGATTTAGGTGTTGCTGATTTTGGAGGCTGTTTCTTTGGTGCTTCTTCATCTGAGCTACTTGAGTCAGAGCTGGAACTCTCCGCTTTCTTCTGAGGCTGGATTTTGGTTCCAGCTGGCTTCACCACAGGTTTTGCGCTTTTCTGAACAACAGGAGGGAAAACTAATTAGCCCTTGTAGCCATGAAAAGAAAAAGAGGCTAATACGTGGGACACATGTACAGAGACTATAAACAACTGTCTTTCACAGAGGTCACCATTTTTACTTAGAAACACCCCTCTGCCTAATGATTAGGGCCTGAAAATCCCTAGATAACAATTTTGCTCTGGCAAACCTCCCACAGCCCATGGGAGACTTCCTTTGCACCTCAGTCTCCAGTTCTGCTTCCTCAAAATGGGGCAGCTCTGGGGCTGGCACTGTTTTCCTCCTTCTCCCGATCACTCTAGTTTGTATACTGAAAATACTGACTGGGCAACTCTGGTCGCTCTCCTCTAGTATACAGTGACATCATTGCTCGTCCCCCACACTTCTCAAGACATGACTGCAGCAAGAAAAAGGAAATATTCTCCTTTTATATGTACACATATATGTAGAAAAATATCAAAATTATTTTAACATATAAATAAATCTTTCTCTGCAAAAAAGTAAGCCCAGGCAGACCTAGGATAAAAGCAAGGAGCAGACTTGGATATGAAACAAAGTGGATGCTGAACATGAAATCAATTTTTCACAGGACCAGTCCAAATGGCACAGTGTCCACTACAGAATTGTCTTCTGACATTGCACCTGCAGTAGTCTGGGCACTGCATAGTTCAGGAAAAGCAAGCCTAATTTCAGAGAGAATTCTGCTGGTCAAATTTGCTATTATCCATCACCATCAAACATGTGTTAAAGAGGCTAGAAAGAAAAGCTGACCTTTGCTGGCTTCTTCTCCTCCTCCGAGTCTGAATCGTCACTGGAGTCCTCACTGCTACTCTCTGCCTTCTTGGCTGGAGGAACTGCTTTTGCCTTGGGCACAGCTGCTGCTTTAGCTGCAAATAAGGGACAGCACATCGATGATAAGTTAATTCATAACTTTCATGTACCTATATCCTGCACTAGTGTGTACCAGGGCAAAAGGATATACCAAGGTCATTAAACCATGACTGAAGTACGTAACAATGACTTTATTTCTTGAGCAGGGTGCAGCAGAAGACTCCAAAATAGGTAGGCAAGAGGATAAAACCAATTCTAGATTTTATCTTTGTCATGTACTCATTTAAGTGCAGACTTCAGTCACCAAAAAGGACACCCCACAAGGAAACTGTCCCCACAGAGATAACATTAACTGGGTCCGCACACCTTCCAGCTTACAAAACCCCTCTGAGCAAGTGCAGACTTGTAAAGAGAACGACTGCAATGCTGTTTTAAGGTTCCAGACACTTTGCTTAACACGTTTTAGTCAAATCTACTCCTTCCTGGTTACCAACTGCTTTTTAGTAACGTGGAGCAAAAGAAATAATCAAATAAAAATCAGATCTAAGTTCAAATTCAGCTTTAGGATGGCTCAAGTTGAAGACCAGTTTTCTTTCTGTGTCTCTCCTTGCCTACTCCTCCTCTCCCATGAATCTACTGCTAGATACGCACAAACTTGCATATACTGTGATTAAGGCAAGGCCTAAGAACAACTCCAGATAAAAAGGGAAAAAATACAGCTCACCACATACAGTGGAGGGACATATTTTTTAACAGCACTAGGGACACAGGCTTGAGAGAAAGGAGGGTAGTAACCTCACATAGGCAGCAGGTGAGGATGCTTGGCATTTCTCTGGAACTTGAGGATACAGCGTACCACATCAAACAGGTCACGGGGCCCACCAATACAGAAGAGCCTGATAAATCCTACCCGTGCTGGAGTTGTGTCAAGTTACGTGTATTTTAACAAATGTGAAAGCACTTTATAAAACCTGAATGGGTTTTCCTACAATAGCAAGATGAGAAACCATTCTTTAAAGCTCTCAGTGAAACTGAGAGTCCCTGGAAAATAGCACAGAAAAATCATGAGGTGGCTACCTCCCGTGAAGAGAGTACCAGCCTAATCTACCTGCACTCAAACCCCAGTTTCACTCGATGTTTAAATCAACACATAATTTGAAAGTGCTGAAGCAAATAGGAGTAACCCTGCCAAGACATCATATCAGCAAGTGCTTGGAAAGCAGAATCTCAATATAGACAAGGTAATGAAGGTGCTACTTCAACAGCACCTTCAAAACTCAATACAGCCCAATGCCTTCACCAGTCTCAGCCAAAAGAGACAAACTGAATGTCTAAAACCTTCTAGCAGACACAAACCCTGATGTGCTTAAAATATAGGTGGATAAAGAGATCACCCTTAGCTAGGATGGACATACCTTACCTATCACGGGCAAAGGACCTGCCAGAAACACGATCAGTCAATACAAACCCAGTCCTTGATGGCTGCTGAAGGACATCTAACGAGCCTCTAACGAGCCGAGCTCTATGCCCAGCCGAGGAGCCGATGCCAAACACAACCCCGGCCTGCCCAAGGGCCGCTCACAAACCCCACCTGGCTTCTTGGCGGGGGGCGTCTCGTCCTCCTCGCTGGAGCTGTCATCGCTGCTGGAGGCCGGCTTCCTCTTCGCCTGGGGGCCGTTGGG
>NW_009260182.1:7423415-7427218 GCF_000687185.1 Egretta garzetta | reverse complement strand
TCACTCTGCTCCCCCTTGTAACCCTGTTTAAATACGGCCACCGAAGGGACAGCGGTAGGGAGCGGGAGCAGCAGGGCTGCTCCCTGGAGGAGAACACGCGGGGAGCTGAGGGGCACCCTCGGCGCTGGCAGCGGCCAGGGCGCAGGCATGTGCTGACAGGGTTCATCCGTAGTCCCGGGAAAGGCGAGCTACGAGCCAGGGCTAGGACCCACGCGAGGAACCTCTCCCGGAGCAAAGGGAGACTGCACCAGAGGAAGCGCTGGGGTAAAAGAAATGCCTGGGCCTACAGGGGCTGCCTATAAGATGGAGCCAGAGGGGGGGTAAGGTTACTTACAACACAGGCTTGAAGGGCATCAGAGAGGTAAAGTTGGAGATATGACCTGAAACCCACATATAGATAGGATAAGCAAGCATTGAAGATCCAGGCCTGAGCTTAAATGGAGCTCCTGAGCCTATGGGCAAAGGGTGGGTGTGGAAGCCCCAGGTGAGGCTGATCAGGAAAAGCGTGGCCTGTTAGTGTACTCAGGGCCCTGGTACGGAGGTGATTTCATTCAGCTGTTGTGTATTGCCGTGGCTTTAAATTAGTCATTTCTCTGGGGAAGTTTGGGTGTTTGGCTTTTTTTTCTTCTTCTTTCTGTAAAGCTGCAGGTTTGCTCTGGTGAATGTAGTGCTCTGTTCTCCTTGCCTTTGTGGTAAGGCTTTTTTTTGATTCTCTTCAATAGAGCATAGTACAAAAGCCTGTCAAGGGCAAAGGTGGAAGAGAGTCCTGTGCTGAATGTCCTGAGTTAGGGTTGCCAGGGTTAAGCAAGCAAGAGTAGGTAGGTAGTGTTACACTCTTTACATTTCCCCTACCTAGCCCTCTGCTCTTAAACATTTCCAAATACTGCTGCTGCACAGGGGCTCTGTCCCTCTTGTGTGCAATTAAGTAATGCCTGCTGAATGCATGGTCAGGTAGGCTCTGTGCCCAGCAGAGCACGCCCGGTGCTGGTGTCCCTGGAAGGTGCCACATCTGCAGTGCTGGGGAAATAAAAGCAGGTCGTGTAGCGGTAGATTGTAGTGTAAGATTCTGTCATTTGGCACAGGTGCTGTTGCCTGTAGTGCAGAAAAGGGATGTTCAGCTGAGGGCTTGTTAAATACATATACTTTGTTTTCAGATGACCCTGATCTGGCCTGCCCTTGTTACGTATGGAATAACTCAGGTCAGTGTTGTGGAAAGGAAACTGTTTCCAGGAACCAATATTTCTTTCGGTTCTTGTAGCTTCCATCTGCAGTAAGCTACAGCTGCAAGCTTCATCTGCAAAGCTCAGCACAAGTTTTGTGCTTCTGTCTGTATCGGAGAGGAAGAGATGCAGCTGTTGCTGGTAAACTGTCCTTACTTTAAGTCCTGCTGTGTGAAGTAACTGCTGTGAGGAAACAGGGACATTACTGGCTGTGTTTGCTTTGCTGGCTCACTTTGCTTCTCTTCTGGTTAGCAAGCATCTCTTCTCTTGCCAGGCCTTCGCCAGTTAGGTCTGTTCCCAGATGCTGTGTGACTGCTTCCCTTCAGAGGTGCGTGTGGCTGTCCAGGTGTGTTCCCCTGTGTTGTGCCTGCAACTCTCCAGATGACCTGGCAGGGCAATAACCATGCACAGAAAGCTATTTTGTTCTTGTATTCCCCAAGGCAGTAGTGGGAGAGCCTAAGATCTAAAAAGCAAGCAAATTCAACTGATTTATGCTACTGCTTGTGAATTTGGTCCCCACACCTACTCCTCACAGGGCTTTTTGGTCCTTCCCCTTGGCTGGCATACGCCTTCCGTTAAGGCTGCAGGGAGAGGTGTTCACCTCAGGAGAGAGCATTCTCATGAGAGGTCTCTGCTCTTACCACTCTTTTCGTGGCCAAGAAAAAGCAAAGAGATGGCATGGGTATTCAAGCACTTGCCGAAGCCTTTCCTTGTTACCCCTCAAAAATACCTAACAAAATACCAATGGCTCCCAAAAGAGCAATCCAGTACTTTTCTTTGGCCAGGGATAAGACAGATCCTTGAAAATAATGCTGCAAATGCAACTGTGTTCACACACTGCAGTGACTTGAAGGGAGGAAGGCTAAGACTTGTACAGTCAATTTTGGGCAAGGGAGGATGAAAAGCTTATTCTATTTCCTCATTTTGTTCTTAATTCATTACAAGCTGTGTAACTGTTTCCCTTAGGCCAGCCTAATGTTCTAGGGTGTGAAGGGGCTTTCACCTCAATTTGTCATCTGAGTTTTCAGCTGGGGGTTGCTGTAAACAACATGCTAGCAGTTATTTTGCTTAAGCTCCTTTGGGAAGGCATATTAATTTCACTATAGCAGCTTAGGAAGTTCAAACCCTAAAGAGGTTTCCTGTGGGCTTTGCATTGGTCAAATAAAATATATTGCATCCTAAGTGATGCTGGTACATATGGAGAAGCCCCCATAGGTTCTCACTGGGCAGGAAGCTGACTCTGCTAGTCCTTTGTATGATACCGCAAGGCTTTAAAGAGAAAAAGAATTTAAAAGCTTGTTCCAAGGAGCATGCTGAAAGCCTCCTCTAACATTGGAGACATGATTTTGGTAACTTTATTCTGGAATTTAGAAGATAAACAGCTTTACAAGGGAAATAATGTGGAACAATCATTATAAAGTCAGATACATGGTAACCATCTGTTTTACTAGTTCTTAATATATGTGTATTAGTCCATAATAGTAAAAGAATTTGGCTAGAGACTCTCGTTTCTAATGAATAGATTTTTAGTCTTCACCTAAATCCCAAGTAGAGTCTGTATTTGCACCTCTTTCAATGCCCAGAAGTTCTTTATTGTAACTTTTCAGGAGAATTCAGATCGGAAAGTGCCGGTTTCTTTGCCTACCTGCAGTTTCTCATAAGGCTCTACCACCAGGATGTGTTTTTTATCCTAGTGCTTTCTTATTGTGGGAGCAAACACTCCGATTCTGGAAGACAGGCTGTGGCACACAGTTTGTAAGCTTGAAGTAGGTTTTGGAGGTAACAGGAGAGTTTGACCAACTTGTAAGACAGAGTTGATTTAGTAGGAAAGAGTCGGTTCTGTACTGTTTGTAACCAGCTCTGTGCTAACATTAGTGACTGTGACGTTAAGTAAGCTGCACGCAGAATGTCCTCTGGCTGCTCGGGAGTGACTGTCTTGACTGGGAAATGAGATTGCAAGGAATCTGCTTTTGCTTTACCTAAGTGCAACGATGAAAGACTTCACTGGTTCTCAGCAAATAAATGTTTCTGAATGCAAATCAGTGCAAGTGGGTTTTCCGAGTTTGGAAGGGAATGGTCTGAAATGATTATTTAGGCAGAATCTGTTGCCTTGTCTTCAGCGACAAAATTGAGTCCTCTCTGAACTCCAAGTGTTCTTCTGCTGCTTATTTTCTCTGTGCTCAAACATGGGCGTGGTGATATGGAATCTGGTACATCTACGTTAAAAGACTGCATCTTCTAGAGGAAGACAGAGAATACCGGGTTGCTTAATTCTTTTTATGAATAACTTCTTTTTCCCTGAGGAAAAAACAAAGCCCCTTGCTCATAGGGGACAGAAGTCAAAGCCAGTGTTAAGGGTGTGCATAAAACAGGTCTCGCTTGTTCTCTTCCACAACCATTGCTCCAAGTTTCTTGTGACTAAGGGTAGGGAGTTTCTCTGTCAGCGTAACCCATAACCTTTCCTCGGTGTCGCGCCGTTTCCTTGGCCGCCTATGGAATCGGTGATTGGAGCCGGCGGGAAGCGGGAATTTCCTTCCCGCGGCGGGAAGCTCCCGCCGCCTGCCCGGGAGGCGATGCACCGCC
>NW_009260182.1:7405634-7423046 GCF_000687185.1 Egretta garzetta | reverse complement strand
TGCTTGCAGCCAGGTTGCTGCGCTTTCCGCCGAATCTCGCTTTGCTGGGCTTGTGCTCAGGGCAGGTGCGGGCAGAGCTCCCCTGTGTCTTGAGCGCACTTCGGGCTGGCAGCCCAGATACCTCTGAGGGAGGGTTTTCTGTAGAGGAATCTGTCCTTGCTCAGCCTTTACCACCTAGATGGTTTTCCATGACGTTTTGTAGAGAAGTCAGCTCTTCCTAAATGCTGCTTTCTCCCCCTCCATTAGCATACTTCTTCATGCCCCTTGCCACGGTGGCACAGGATCCAGACAAACTGACCTAGGCTGCCATCAATGAAAATGTTTTAGCTAGCGTATGTGCACGTAAAACCGGTCAGAATAGAGCTACGAACTCCAGGGGAAGAGTGGTTTAGCCTGTGTTGTGTAAGTCTCGCTAGTGCCCACTTTGCAAGTTCCCCTCCCTGCGGGGAAGTGTACATGTTTTATCTAAAAAAGGAAAAACGTGCCATTCTCAGGGTGTGAAGTAACGTTACTGTTTCACTGACGCGTATCTCCTTGTGATGTAAAAATAAGCTAAACTGAGCCCTTGGGAGACCTGTGGGCAAAACTACTTTTCCCCTTACAAACAGGTGATTTCACAGAGACTCTTAAAAGTAGAACAACTTTGGGTTCACATATCATGATGCAAATCTTGTGTTCCTATCACTGAAGTTTGGTTCGCACAACTTTTATCTACTCTGATTCTGCTATTTCCTTTTGCTTGTTTGCAGCACTTTATTTAAGGCGAAGGTTTTCTATTCCAGTCAAAGAAAGAGGTCTCGCTAGGATGTTAATAATTACTGCATGTGATCACTATTAATTTGTTATGCATTCCAGCTAGGCAAAGAATGCATTCATTTCCTCATACATCACTTGAATACACACACTTCAGACACTGAAATATGAAAGGTGCAGAGGACTTTTGTTAAAGGTCCACCAGCAGCTTCTAAGACTTTTCTGAAGCATGTTCTCTTTTAAGAATTTGATTATTAAGACCCCTTGGGTTGGGTTTCATTTATATCATAGGCAATTGTCTTTCATAGGAAGTGGATCCCCTCTGTCCAGGATTGATATTTTGGACTGCTGTATTTGTGTATCCTCCATACACATGAATCCCAGAGCAAGCTGATAATGGGCTACATAGCACTTTTTCATTTAGTCAGAATTTGAGGTGGAAAATAGATTTCCTTGCCACTGCATATAATCATCTGTGTTGGAGTAAAGGATTGGTCTGTCAGTTTTTTACCTGGTCTGTGGACAATGAGAAGTCACAGTCTGTGTAGGAGAGGGATGCGAAAGGTGACGCAGAAAAGCTGTGTATTTTTAGAGGCTCTGAATTTGCTTTATGGGGACCCACAAGTACAATGGAAAACTATGATCTGTAAGTTGAAAAAGGTCAAACCTTGTGGCTTGTAGAGTGAAATAATAGGTAATTTGGGAAGTGTTAAGTGGGCAAGATGCAGGCTTACCCAGAGCTGATATGCCAGCTTCCTGCAGTATTCTTTAGCTATTTCAGAGGTAATCAGAACCTTACAATACATCTGTAAACCACTATGCCATGTTTGCTCTGAACTCCGAGATTGTCACCTCACTACTCCCAAACATGGTCTGAAAATGAGCCTGATTTGTTTGCTTCTCAGAGAGGGACTATGAAGGCTCCAGTGGATGGCTATGAACTCTTCAGAGGGGATAGGGAAGGAAGGAGAGGCGGTGGGGTAGCCCTGTATGTTAGGGAGTGTTTGGATTGCGTAGAGCTTAACTATGTTGACAACAGGGTTGAGTGTTTATGGGTAGGAATCAGGGGCAAGGCTAACAAGGCAGATACCATGGTGGAAGTCTGTTATAGACCACCCAACCCACATGAAGAGGCAGACAAAATACTCTATAAGCAGCTGGGAGAAGTCTCACAATTGCTAGCCCTTTTTCGGGGCGGGTGGGGGGAACTTCAGCTTACCAGATGTCTGCTGGAAATATAACACAGCAGAGAGGAAACAGCCTAGGAGGTTCCTCAGTGTGTGGAAGACAACTCCCTGACACAGCTGGTGAGTGAGCCCGCTAGGGAACGCGCCTGCTGGACCTGTTGTTTGTGAACAGCGGGCTGGTGGGTGATGTGACAGTTGGAGGCTGTCTTGGGCACAGTGACCGTGAAATGATAGAGTTCTTGATTCTTGGAGAAGTAAGGAGGGGGGTCAGCAGAACTGCTACCTTGGACTTCTGGAGGGCAGACCTTGGGCTGTTTAGGAGCCTGGTTGACAGAGTCCTTTGGGAGGCTGTCCTGAAGTGCAAAGGGATCCAGGAAGGCTGGACATTCTTCAAGAAGGAAATACTAAAGGCACAGGAGCAGGCCATGCCCATGTGCCGAAAGACGAGCTGGTGGGGAAGACGACTGCGCTGGCTGAACAGAGAGCTTTGGCTGGAACTCATGGGGAAAAAAGGAGAGTTTATGACCTTTGGAAGAAGAGGCAGGCAACTCAGGAGGACTACAAGGATGTCGTGAGATTATGCAGGGAGAAAATTAGAAGGGCCAAAACCCAACTAGAACTTAATCTGGCTACTGCCGTAAAAGACAATAAAAAATGTTTCTATAAATACATTAGCAACAATAGGAGGGCTAAGGAGAATCTCCATCCTTTATTGGATGCGGGGGGAAACATAGTGACAAAGGGTGAGGAAAAGGCTGAGGTACTTAGTGCCTTCTTTGCCTCAGTCTTCAATACTCAGACCAGTTGTTCTTAGGGTATCCAGCCCCCTGAGCTGGAAGACAGGGATGGGGAGCAGAACAAAGCGCCCATAATTCAAGAGGAAATGGTTAGTGACCCGCTACACTCCTGAGACACACACAAGTCTATGGGGCCAGATGGGATCCACCCAAGGGTACTGAAGGAGCTGGCAGAAGCGCTCACCAAGCCACTTTCAATCCTTTATCAGCAGTCCTGGCTAACTGGGGAGGTCCCAGCTAACTGGATGTTAGCAAATGTGACGCCCATCTACAAGAAGGGCTGGAAGGAGGATCCGGGGAACTACAGGGCTGTCAGTCTGACCCCTGTGCCAGGGAAGGTGATCTCACCCTGAGTGCCATCATGTGGCACATTCAGGAGAACCAGGTGATCAGGTGCAGTCAGCATGGGATTACGAAAGGCAGGTCCTGCTTCACCAACCTGATCTCCTTCTATGACAAGGGTGACCTGCTTAGTGGAGGAGGGAAAGGCTGTGGATGTTGGCCACCTGGGGTTTAGTAAAGCCTTTGACACCATTTCCCACAGCATTCTCCTAGAGAAACTGGCTGCTCATGGCTTGGACAGGTGTAGTCTTTGCTGGGTAAAAAACTGCTGGATGGCTGGGCCCAAAGAGTTGTGGCGAGTGGAGTTAATTCCTGTTGGCGGCCGGTCACAAGCGCTGTTCCCCAGGGCTCAGTATTGGGGCCAGTTCTGCTTAATATCTTTATCAATGATCTGGATGAGGGGATCGAGTGCACCCTCAGTAAGTCCCCATCCCTGGAGGTATTTAAAAGACACAGATATGGTCCTTAGGGACATGGCTAAGTTGTGGGCTTAGCAGTGCTACGTTAATGGTTGGACTTTATGATCTTAAAGGTCTTTTCCAACCTAAATGATTCTGTGATTCTACCGCTATAGGATATTTTATTCTCTTGCCATGGGCCTTCTGTGATTTTGACTGAATTGCTTCATCCCCTTTCATTCTGCGTACAGTTTATAAGCCAGGGAAAGCTTTGTATCGTGTTCTGTCTCTGTGCTGTTTAGTCTGTGGGCCTTCTACCTCAGTTAGAGGGCTTAGGCATTTCTACACCACTGGTCTGTAATCTCATCAGTCTGTTACCATCGCTGTATAATGGAGTGTGCAACCAAGGACTGAAGAGGCAGTTACAGCTGGAAAGGAGTCCAAAGACTATGTTTTGTCTCTGCAGACCTGAACAGAACCACACCTGGATGTTTTCCTGTGAAATAAATAGTTAAACATGCCCTGCAGTATTATTAATAGTGCTGTAATTTTGTAAACGGAAGCAAAAGTCACTTTTATACCCTAAGTTTAGGAATGCAGAAACAAGGTACTGTTAAAATTTAAACTAGATTGCACTTCAGAGTGTGAAAGGTTTTTGAAATGGTTGGCTGGCTCAAATATTTGTTCATCTTGCTATTGTATATACCATTCATGTCTTACTTGAATTGAAGGCTTCCTTGTGTTAGTTTTTCCAAAACCAGCCTGTTGAACACATTGTCAAAGCATCCATCTAAGGTCAGGGTTTAAAGAAATAAAATGCTTGGTGTTGACCCAGTGATTTCCTTATATATGTACAACAGGCAGAATATACATTGTACTTTGAAGTGTGCTCCGTGAGTTTTTCTGTAACTGCTGTGTGAAGAGTTGTGGGAAGACCTCCCCAAACCATTCTGTGTTCTCCATTTATTACACTTTTCCCCAAGGTCTGGACAGTAGTTGGTGCTGCAAAGGGAGGTATTTGGTTCGACAAATAATAGCGTGATCCAGGAAAGCGAATCCTGTGTCATTCTTCTTTTAAGATAGGATATTGCAATTTAAACTATTTCTAGATTTTTGTTTTCTTTGAAACAGTCCCTTTGCTGACTTAGTTATTTAGCTCTTCAAGAACCATTTCCAGTATTTTCGCTTATTTACATAGAAAGTTTCCTTGGCTCTAAAAGTGGAGTCAGTAATTTTATTTCTCAGTTCCCCTTTTAAAAACATTGTTCCTCACTTTATCCTAGAAGTGTAAAAGGCTATAGCAGTTGAGGTAAGAGGGCCTGGGGAGTGCTGGCACAGCTCTGCTAAGGGGCATGGTGTGCTGGTAGAGCAGTGTTATCTAGAGATCATAAACACAAGGTGAAGTTCCTTCCTACTGGGTGCAGAGACTACACTGCTCTGGGTGGTGGTGTCTGTGCAGATATAAATGCTGTCAGGGAACTTGCAGAGCGTCTGTCAAATTTGCATCTTTTGCCTACATATTGGAGAAGGGAGGCTTCTTGGATACCTAGTGCCCCTACAGCACAATGCATAAAATCAATGACTCCCCCCAGTGAGTCCTCTCCAAGCACAGCTGCTTCCTTTCATTGAGACTGGAGAAGGGCCTGTTTGCTAACAGGTTTAGCTGCAGAAGCTGTACTCTTTTAAAAAGTGCATGGTAGGATTAGGCATTTTACAGAGCATCAAAATGCCCTGGAGGCCACTGCTGCTTTCTCCAGAGTCCGGAGGTGGGACTTCAACCAGAGAGTGCCAGGGTAGGACTTTAGGAGCTTTGGGCACACCTCAGACAGTTGCTGTGTTGCTTCCCCATCTGATGAGGTCGGGTTCGGCCAGCTGTGCTGCAGTGCCTGGGCTCCATTCTCAGCAGATCGTGGTGCTGCCCTTCCCCACTCTACTGCATGTAAATCAACACGTGGCACTGGAAGCAGAAGTCTCTGGTACTCCTCCCTTTCTAGAATAAAAAAACTGACCTCCTGAATTCTGCTTGTTTTCCTGTTTCTGCTCATGTGATTGTCATCTTTGTCAGGTCGTGTTCAGCCAGAAGTGATATTTTGGCAACAGTGGTGTTCCCACTGGTGTGAACACCATCTTTTTGCACAGTAGTTCTGCACTCTTAGCTTATAGGTCCCAAGGCTTTGGGTCTGTTTTTCTGCTTTATGAGTTTGTTGGATCCCCTCCATTGAGAATGCTGTCTCCTACAAGCCTCCATCCGGGGTTCAGGAGGTGTATTCACACAGAAACATGCAGCTGTCCTAGTGAACACTGCTGAACTGCAGTGTTCGTGTTCTCCATAGCTAGGACATCCTTTTGCTGCTGGAGACTTTCCATTTATGCAGGTAACCATAATGCTATTGGTTGAGCACAGAGCACATCTCCATGCTTTACTTCTCAACTGTACTGCTTCTGCTCAACTGCAATTTAAAGTTGGTAATTGTATGGTTTAGAGCTGGGGTGCCGTAGCCTAGACATCATTTCAGCCTTCATTTCTTAATGAAGATTCTGTGGAAGGTGACAGAATGGAGTCTTTGGAGGCTGTTCAGTTTTGGATTAATTTTAATAAGGTGACTGCAAGACTGTCATCTTCAATTCTGGTAAACTCACTTTCTGCAGATGCTCTTTTTGGCATGCCAAATTTTAGGCATTGCCTTCTACTTTAATTAGAAAAATCTGCCTTTGTTTGCTTGCTTCTGGATGGAGATGGGTTGGAAATGCTGACACTTTAAAGAGTCAAACTGGAATATTAGACAATTTGCTAATAAGATTTGAAGTGCTCAGCACTGAAATTTACTGCAGGACCAGAGCTGTAATCCTCAAATTTGGGTAAACTTCTTCACAGGTAAATGGGAAAATTAAATTCAGACTTAAAAGTTTTCTTGAGATTGGTTGGAGAGCACTGCATCACGTCATATTGGCTCAATCTGCATGTGATCGTCTTAGCAAGCTGGAAACAGTTTTAAAACTGCATAGAAATGCAGGAGTGTGTAAGTAGGAGCTCTCTCTAGAGGATTATGGAATAAATAAACTTTGGCGATCGTATTTTGGGCGCTGTATTATGGCCGCCACTACTGTATTAGTTCTTTCCCTCTGAAGAGACAGTTTGTCATGCCAAAATGGTTGGGAAACCTTTGCGTGACAGTTTGGGGGGAAGGACTGTATCACGGACTTGCAAAGTGAATCATTCCTGAATGATAGGATTGCTGTGCGGCGAGCGCTGGGGCTGGTGTACTCTTCAGTTGCACGCACACTTTGCAGGCTGTTTGCTTTCTACTGCAATGAGAGCAAAAGTCTTAATACCATGGAAGCCGTAGTGACTTCCTGTAAGTGTTGTGGAACCTCATTTAGATAAAGGCCATTCTTATTTTAGGTGTGCTGTGTTTAGTGTGTTCTCCACTTGAGCATGTAATGGTCTGCAGTTGTGTAGCGGAGACCCTATAGTTGCCTAAAATGTTTTCACTTCACAAAGGTGAACTCCCCTTTTCAAGCTAGTTTGTTTTGGAGGTTGGGTTTTTGTGGGTTTTTTCCTATCAAGATGTTTTAAATCTGTAAATCTCCACATGTGGTTTGTTTCACTTGAAACTACATAGGAAGCCCACTTCTTCATAAGAAGATCTTTGAGAATGAAAAAACTACTTAAATTTTAGTGCGGTAAACGCAAGTAGGAGTTCAACCACCCTTAGAATGGCTCTGTGGCTGTGAACACCTCACTTTGGGTATATCTGCTGTTCTTTGGAAGTGCTTTGGAGCTCCTGACATGAATTATAGGGACAGCCCTGTGGGGTTTTTGCTGCAAAGCTGTGGGTCAGTTCTTGCTTGGAATTTAATCTTCCTCCCTGTGATCATCTTGCACCTGCACAGGAACCCCTGGAGGATATGATGTGCTGATTGTGTATGCAAGTGACGCCACTGAATGGTGTGAGTACCTCCAGAACCTCTTCCTCTTTACTCGGCACATTCGAAAGCATCGGATTCTGAGCTACCAGCTGGAAGGCGAGTCTGCCATCTCCCACCAGGAGCTGGACCTGTTCAACAGAAGTCGGAGCATCATCCTTTTGCTGTCTGCTGAGCTGGTGCAGAGTTTTTATCTCCCTCCCGTCCTGCAGAGCCTTCAGGAAGCTTTATGGCCCCCGTACAAAGTAGTCAAGCTGTTTTGCGGTGTTACGGACTGTGATGACTACTTGACCTTTTTCAAGGACTGGTCTCAGTGGCAAGAACTCACAAATGATGATGAGCCTGATGCTTACCTTGCAGCTGTCAAGAAGGCTATTTCAGAAGGTAAGGTATCAGTCGCGGAGCTGCGCTTCCTGGTCAGGGGTTGGAGGAGGGAGATGCATGATATTGTTTATTCTTATTTTAACACTGATAACATGTTTTACTGAAACACAAAACTAAAGCAAATGGTACAGCCCTTGTAAACTAGGAATTGGTCCCTAATTCAGGATTGACTCACAGAGAACTTCTCAGTTTGGAGGTTGTCTTAGGTGCCTGGTTTTGAATGCAAATCAAAAATAAAAGCTGAGTATCTTTAAAGTTCTGCCTGTAAATATTGTGCCCTGCAGTTTATTGACTCCAATCGATGGACAGTTATCTTTTCCTTCAGACTTAGATTTCTGTCATGCCAGAACCGCAATGAGTCTGTCTAATATGTATTCTCTAGCACTGGTCCTAAAGTCAGAGATACAACCGCACTCGCAACAGATCAGCTTGTTACCTATGGTGAAATGGCAGAGATAATTGGATGATTGCACTGATGGCCTTAAAAATAACCCAACCAGTCTGAAAGTGATCACCTCGTAACAAGCACAGAGGACTTACTAGTGCAGAAGTATTAACAGCTGGAGACTACAGAAACCCAATGTACTAAGTTTTAATTGGGTCTGAACTTTCCTAAACTCCAGAGGAGTGTGTGGTACTCCTTTCTCATAGTTTCTGTTGAAACGAAGGTGGAAAGCTCTGGAGAGTCGTGCTGGTCAGGATGTTTTTATGACTTAGGGTTAGAGTGTTCTTTGTCAGCCTTAGCAGGATTGGAGTCCTGTGGTTGCATCTTGGATTAAGATTTATCTGTATTTAGTGGCATAAATGAGGCAGTGCAGTCTCCTAGTGTGTCTGGTGTTGTGCGCAGAAAGGTGCTTTATTCTGGGATAGCAATGGCAATAATCATGACGACAAGTTTATCACAGTAAAAATAAATTTTGAAAGTCATGATTTTGGCCAAAACAGTCCCCTTGAAAAAAGGTGACTTGGGGATTGTGCTGACGATGGCATTCTCAGGTAACAACAGATGTTCCCTAGTAACTTTTAAAAACCCGCATAAACTAAAGTTTGCATCTCCCTTTCAAACACCCCTAAACCATCTTGGTTTCTCAATGGATAACGTATTGCTAAGGTAGTCTAGCTCCTTTGCTTTCAGCCCGGAAGAAGACAGAAAACAGTGGCTGAGCTTTTGTACTCTGAAAAGTAAAACTGACCAGAGATTAAATTAGCTTTTCTGACACTTTCTGGCAAAAGTAAAAGTTTCATTACTGTTTTCCTCCAAACTTGGCCTAGAACATGGCACCAATATTTTATTGATTTTAAATATGCTATTCTGAGTTAGGGAGGTTTAAACAACATCTCCCTGGATTACTAGTGTTAATGGTTTTACTTAATGTGCCTGAGGAGTGCCAGAGTTATTTTAGGCCAGAGCAGGAGTAAGTTCTAGTTACAGCTGAAGAGCGTGTGAGACTACAAAGGGATGTGGATCCTGAAATCTCTTCCTGGAGCCAGCTCTCACCAGTCTCTTCTGGCTTGCTGTATTCTGAGCGTGCAAAGCACAACAGGGGGCAGAAGAAAGACTCCTGCTCCCTGGGCTGCACGCAGAGCAGGAGGTCCTTCATTAGATGGACTGGCTGTAACGGGAGGTTTCACGCGGCCAAGTGGATCCCTACTAGTAAGAGGCTTTCACCCATCTTGCTTGTTCTGGGTGCATTAAAAATCAAAGAGAATTTGAGGTGAAGGGAAGGGGGCGGGTGTGGGAATGAATCAACTAAAAACCACTCTGGATCAACTGCTTCCCTCTGTAGAGAGAAGCTGTGTTTGTCAAAGGGAAGCACCCAAAATCTGACTTTTATGCTGGGAAAGCACTGTTGGCAGTGGTGTGCTGATTGCAGAGCCTTGTCAACTAAAGAGCAGCCTCCTCCACTCTCTTGATGTTGGATGCAGTCAATGAATTGTATTAAGCTGACCTGGCTCCATTCCTCCGCTTCAACAAGTGGTTTTCCACAGGTGAGCTAGCTCGCTCTGTCTACAGCTGGCTGCCCCTTGGCACCCTGGGGGCTCTGCCTGGGGATCCGGGTGCTGGATCTTCCCAGCACTTCTCAGAGCCCACCCTGGGAGGGGGCTGGGGTGAGTCTTACTGTAGCGCTATGGTCTGTTTGAGCAGCCAGGGAAGTATGCTTGTGTGCCTGGCCATTTAGTGGGCTGGCTGCTGTACATCTGTGGCAAAACTTCTTTGGGGTAAAGCACTACAGTCTGACTTGTCACTGTTGGACGTAGAGTCCTTTTCCAGCGGTGTCATCTCTGCTGAAAGTTAGCAAGTTCTGAAAAAAACTGTGCTTTAGCTTTATGTAAATGGTGTTTTGAAATGGAGATTATGCTTTGGATTTTTGTTGCTGTTTCTTCATAACCAAAACCCATCATGTTATTTTCTGTTTTCTCACTTGAACAATCATACATTGATCTCAAACTGACTTCAGTATATCTAGAAAAAATTTAACTGAGAGAAAAAAATGAGATAAAACCCCCTTCATTTGCTGTGGAGTCTGTTGCACCATTTTCCAAATAGTTTGGTATGCAGAGATTCAGAATCTCTGGACTTCTATTACTGTTACGGGAGCCCTACCTGATGTGAGCTGTCAGCTCCATGCAAGGGTTGGGCAACGTCAGACTGTTTCTTCATGCACATCAGAGCAGTTGCCAAGGCTAAGCCATCCAGAGTCACTCTGACTCTTGTGAAGGAAGAACCAGTTTTAAGGTCAGCTCATTTCGTGGCAGAAGTATTTGGATGGATGTATCAGATTCTACCTCTGTGTGGGAAAAAAATGACTAGGTGATCTCTTGCATCGTGTGATTCTACAGACCAAGTTTTGTGAATGGCCTCAAATGCAAATGTTCTGATGCTTCCTCTGAAGAGAAGACAACCCCAGATGTACATAGTTCCCTTTTTGGGTGAAACTGTGAAAACTTTCTTCTTGATTGGTAATAAAAAATTAGCATCTGCCCTATAGTTTAGTTGCAGCCAACCCCAGCATGAATGACTTAAAGTAAGAGTGTTTGTGACAGCAGACCTCTCCCATAGAGAAACATAGCCTGTGCTCTGCCGCCAGGACTTCACTGTTAGTATTTTAGATGAAGGCTTTGAAGTCAGGAGTTCTTTGAAGGTCTCAGTTAAGTCCATTCTCTACAGCAGACTGAACTTTTCCTGAGTAAGGCAGCCCTCAATTCCTACAGTGCTTAGCAGAGAAAGTTTATGGCTGTATTTGAAATTATTTGTCTGGGTGTCTTCCTCTGGGAAGTGCTTCTCTCCACACATATTCACCAGTACTTCTAACAGCAGTGTCAGCATACATTGAAAAACTAAGTCTGGTGCAAAAATGACCAAGCTTCAGCTTCCTGATAGCTGAACCCTGAATTAGTGGAGCATATGACACAGCGAGGGCAAATACCTCTCCAGAGCCTGCACACTGGCTCTGCTCAGGCTATGCTGTTGCCTTTAGCACAGGTGTTAGGCTGTGGTTTGTTTAGTGCATCATGGGAACATGACACCCCCAGCCATCACATGCTGAAAGCTATTTTAACTTTTATTAGTTTAGTACAAATTCAGAAATGAGGAAGCATTTGTCTAGCCTTGTTGAGAGCTAACTGTGTGCTGACACTGACTCTTGCTCTCTTGTAGGTGTGGCGTTTTTACTTCTACAGTTTCTCAATCCTGGCAAACTACAGAGGGCACGAAGGTTTCTGTTTGCAGGCACTCCTGTTATTTGGGGGGAAGTTTTTCAGGCTATGCAATAACTGTGCTAAGGACGTGGAAATGCTCAGGATGGCACTATACAAGCCAGCTCAGGCCTGGCCAGGGTATAGTCACCAGCCAGGGTGCAGTGACCAGTCTGCTACTTAAGCCCTCTTGTCTGGTTTGTGATACTGCACCCTGCTATGCTGCGTGCATTGGGCAGCTGGGAGTCTGTGCTGCACAGTTGGAGTCAGTGACCTTTCTCTTCCTCCTGTGTTCTCAAAGCTCACATTTCAACTTCTCCAGTTTATTTCAGCCCCTAACTATGTTGTCTTGAAAAATTTCAAATTTCCTGCTTTAAAAGTCGATGTTTCTGAAGCATTTACTGATTAATCAGTGGCTTTGAACTTTCTGTACCTAAGCAAACTCTTGCAGGGAAAAACCCAGGGAAGTTGACATCTGCTTGAGATTGCTAAGATGATAACTGAATGTAACAGCAGCTGTGAACCATGCTGTTGAAGGCCAAGTGCAGCCTTGGCTGAGCAGAGCTCTCATGCGATGAAATGGGCAAGAAAGATCAGTACCAGCAAACTTCTTGCAAAATAGGAGGGTCAGAATTGAGTGTAAGGAAGCACGTGGTGACTATGGAGGACAGCGGGTGGTTAGAAGCAAGATGAGAATTTTGCTGGAGCCCTGTAGATGAGGAAGAACTGGAATGTTACTCCACCTAGTGAGGGGCTCATCGAGAGATGCCAGAGACCAAGGCAATGAGCTTTTATTGGGAGGAAAATTGCATAACAGAAACAGCATAAGCTGTTAGCATTCTCCCTCCTGTACATATCAAGGAATTGAATTAACTTCCTGGCTTTCTTCTGTTGCACTGGTGAAACCACAAATGAAACTTCAGAGCATATCACAGCATTGTTCAGATTGGAAAGGGACTTCTTGAGATCATCTAGTCCAACCTTCCTGCTCAAGCATGGTCAGGGTAAAGCAGGTTGCCCAAGACCGTGTCCAGTCAGGTTTTGAATGTCTCTGCAGGTTGACACTTCACAGCTTCTCTGAGCAACCTGTTCCAGTGTTTGGCCACCCTCAGAGTAACAAAATGTTTTCTGGTGTTCAGATGGAATTTCACGTGCTTCAGTTTGTGCCCATTGGCTTTAGTCCTGTCAGTAGGCACTATGGAGAAGAGTCTGGCTCCCTCTTTTCATTCCCTCCCATCAGGTAAACATTTATAAGATCTCCCTAAGTCATGTTTTCTCCAGCTCTTGCAGCCTTTCCTCATATGAAAGATGCTGTGGTTCCTTAATCATCTTTGTGGTCTGTGCTGGACTCAAGCTGTACAGGTAAAGTATTCTTGGAATAGACTACGCAGAGTTTGAAGTCAGGTTGGACAGATGCGCAAGATGTTCTCAAGTGCCTCAACCCAGGGGGATGAAGTGGTAGTACTCAGGAGATTCCCTTCAGACTGACGCTTCTGTAATTATTTGATTGCTAACTTTTGCTCATCAGTGCCTTTTAGGGCTAGAGCCCTGAATTCACAATGAATTCTTAAGTTTGGCAGGAGCAGCTCTCCTGTTACTTTGGGGGTTAATGATAAATTACCTGTTCAGTGATAATATATAAATTCCTATTTGTTACATATCTCAAGATTTCTGCTGAAAGGCAGATTTTTCCTGGAGTAGCTCATTGGCCAATAGTCTTTCTGTGGAAGGGTATCAGAGTTTGTTAATTTGATTGCTCAGGCAAGCTCCATGTTAGGTCTTGATGCACTTACAACCTTCTGCTTTACCGTGTACCTATTTCAGGACACAAGCACAGTGAAATGCAGTGTTATCTGGTATGTTACCATTGTACTTGAGATGTCCTGAGGAATGACAAAGCAAATACCATAACCTAGAAGAATAGTCTGTAGCTTTTGTGGATAACTTTGAACATCCTTTCCTTTCTTCCCCTCCCCTACCTCCCTGAAAATAGTTCAGTCACATTGAACACTTTTAAGGGCAACTTTTCATTGGGAACCACAAAAGCCACTGGACAGTAACAGAGCTGCACGCTTTAGCATAGAACAGTGGTGATCTTGTCTCAGGTGCCCGCTACTACAATTTATTGAGGTGTGGGTGCTTTGTACTGTACAGTGGCATTGGCAATTGTTCCTCTGGCAGTGGCAGCTACTCTGTCTCTTGTGCTGTGCCTGTTTCTGGCAGGTAGCACTTCAGTCAGGACTACTCTATCAGCCTAACACCGAGACTTGCAGGTAAGGCAGTAGTGAAGGGGACGCTATAAACTGGGAACCACAACCTCCTTCCCTGCAGGTCCATTCTGTCCTGTATGGGAACATGTTCCTACAAGAGGGAGTGCTGTAGTGTGATTTCCAGTGCCTGTGGAGTTTGCTGTTGCACGCGGAAGCAGAATAAGACCTGAATGCTTTAGCAGCTCTTCCTTGTGCTGCTTGATAAATTTCATAAAGCATGGCCATTGAGGAACATTGGATGCAGAAAGTAATCCTGCTAGGAAGAGGCATGACATGGCCAAGCACTTTATGGGAAAGTTGTGCTACTCCCTTAAAAGATAGATCCTGGAAATAAAGCATTCAAAAAGAGTTCTGTGATTTAATTTGACATCCCTGGTCATCTTGTTAGAGAAGGATCATGAAGCTATGTGAGATCAGTGCTGCTATGAAACTACCTCCTTAATCTTTGGCCTTACAGAAGATGGTCCTTTGGGACCTGTTACAGTGCTAGAGAGCTAAAACTGTATCTCTGAGGCTCCAACTTGTGAGCAGACCCCACTTTATGCAGCTCTAACATACTGTGAAATTCCTCTAGCCCTGCTGGAGTCTCTTTACTTGTCTGTGTGAGATCCTAGATGAAATCCTTGCATTGCATTTTCCTCACCAGATGATCTCTTCAAGCCCCTCATACTGTGGTCCCATGTCCTCACAATGGAGTTTCTAGAAACTGCAGATTGGATGTGGATGCCTATGACAAGTTTGTGATCTCTGTTTGGATATCAGAAGTACAGTAAAGGAAGCAAGCTGGAGGTAGGAAGGGACAGGAATCGATGTACAGACCTAAAGGGACAGAGAAGTGTGAATCTGGGGACCATTTGGTGTATACTTCTGGCTCTCAGTGCTCTGTGGAGGAATATGTTCTGAGCAGTCCTATCTCGGAGAATTACATCCAGCATTTATTTCTGCCAGCTTATTGGAGTGGCCTTGAAGATATGAGGTAGCATGATAATCTGCTGTGCTGCAGTCCTCCCTTGCTCCTTTTTTTTCCTCTCTTTGAGGGGGCAAAATTAAGTGAATTCTGAAAACTATTTTTCTCTGCTATATTGTGTAGAAATAGCAGATATGCTTCTTTGACCCTGCTCTTTGAAGAGGAACGGGCGAGGTGTAGTCAGTGCTCTGTGTGCAATGAGAGTCCGCTTCATTATATGGGAGCTCTGTGGCCTGGCTGGTTCTCACTGCTTGTCAAGGAGAGGAAACTGTGACGCTCTTGCACAGGAGTTAAGCTTGAGAGAACATACTGGTAGCATGCCTTTCCTTGCAGGTGGTTATAAATGACTGATGCTGGAAATGCAGAGACTTCTGAGAGCTGGTTGAAGCAATCAGTGAAACTTTAACTAAGCCCCCAAGTGATACTGAGAGAAATGCATGAATGTCCTTATCTGTCTGTAGCAAACAGGATCAAGCATTTGGAATAGGCTTCCCAGCTACAGGATGGATGCATTTTTTGTCATCAAGGTGCTTCATAAAGTCCCAAGTTTATGCACATTAAAAACAATACTTCACAGCTTGTCTTTCATGACAGTATGAGATTCAAGCACTGCTAGCATAGGTGCATGCTAGGTTTCTAGGTAGAGACAGTGAAATGACAGCCCGGAACTAGTAAAGTACAAAAACTGGTGTGGTTAGGAAGTGTTGGGCTATAATAGACTTCATGCACATCACAAATAGTAATCATACTTCTCTGTAGCTTATAGTTCTGATAATCTTCCCACAGGTTGCTTTAAGGCTGTAACTAAGCCTAATTCTAAGTATCTGCCAATGTGAACTGCAAGGCTTTAGAACACCTGCTTAAAATAAGATCCCAGTGACTATCAGTGATGGCTTCTTCCAAGTTTGGAACAGCTGAAATAATTTCTGCAAAATCTTTGTAGAAGTGTATGGTCAAACCAAAGATGCTTTACAGAGCAGGTCTGAAGACGTGTGGGGCAGACTTCAGGTTGTTTCAAAGACTGTTGTGTGCTTGGAAAGTTGTTTTGCTTCTAGGGTTGTGTTTTATAGGATTTTCATGGCTGTTTGTTATTACCACAGAAGACTTTTGATGCGTTTTTTCAGAAGTTACTTGACAATAACAGTGGATCTTGAGTTTCCCGGGGGAAGTTTCATCAGTGGCATAGCCTGGCCTTAGCACGGACTGCTGCAAAAGAGTGGTCTGCCTCATTCTTCACCTTTCATCTGGCTGGCTGATCTGGTGTGGCATGGGACTGCAGGGGTAGTATTCCAAGAGAGAATATTTGAAGGAGAGGGAGGGCAGGACTGCCCTTTCAGTAGTAATGTGGCCCTAGATCTACTGAAGCCTCTTATAGAACCACACTTCCAGTCAAACAGTGATCTCCTGGTGGGATGTTTTCAAAGCAGCTGCCCAGCTCTTTTAGGTGGAATTCCAGCTTTGTGGGCTTTTATGTGAACAGTCTTTTCTGCCATGCAAGTGTTATGCGTTGTGCTTAAATTGAAGCAAATTACTGCAAGAGGAGAGATAATTAATCAGCAAGTTGGATATTCATGTTTCTTGCATGTAGTTGCTCAGGAAGACTTTAATCAGTGATGGATGTCATGTGATTCTTGGCACCCTCAAAAATCGTCAGCCATGCATATGCTTTTTCAGTATGTGTTGTCTCCTCCTGGCACAGGGGGTTGAAATGAACTATTCCAGCCCCTCTTTCTTGAGGTTTTGGTCATGTACACAGTGTCTGTTGTCTGGGTGGCCAGAACCTTGCATCTTCATCAGAAGCTCTTTCCCATCACTGTCCTGTTCTCGTGCACTCCAGCTAGTTCTTTAGGTTTATACGCTTAATCCTGTCACAGGTTGACCACTATGCCTGTGAGACCCTCAAGCTAACTAGGAGTTCAAAGAATTGTAATGAGTTGGCTTGCAGTTTCTGAACCATAATAGCCAGGCATGCTTTTAGCTTGAGGCAGGCATAGTGTGGTACTCTTGTTTGAACCTTCGTGAATGAAATCCAAGCTAAATGGGGTCAGCAACACCGCCACCATGGAATTCTGGAGGGCAGGTTTTGACCTGTTCAGAACACTGGTTGGGAGAGTCCCTTGGGAGATAGTCTTGAAGGGCAAAGGGGTCCAGGAAGGCTGGGTATTTTTCAAGGAAGAAGTCTTAAAGGCACAGGAGCAGGCTGTCCCCATGTGCCGTAAGACAAATCGGCGGGGAAGACGACCGGCCTGGCTGGATAGAGGTCTACTACTGTGACTCAGGAAAAAAAGGAGAGCTTACCAGCTCTGGAAGAAGGGGCAGGCAACCCAAGAAGAGTACAGGGATCTTATCAGGTCATGCAGAGAGGAAATTAGAAAGGCAAAAGCCCAGCTAATTTAACCTGGCCACTGTTGTAAGGGATAATAAGAAAAGTTTTTATAAATACGTTAACAGCAAAAAGAGAGCCAGGGAGAACCTCCATCCTCTAGTGGATGCAAGGGGGAACATTGCCACTAAAGACGAGGAAAAGGCTGAGATACCCAACGCCTTCTTTGCCTCGGTCTTTAATGGCCTGACGAGTTATCCCCAGGGTACCCATCCTCCCGAGCTGCAAGATGGGGACGGTGAGTGGAATAAACCCCCCATAATCCAGGAGGAAGCAGTCTTTGACCTGCTATGCCACCTGGATATCCA
>NW_009260182.1:7370415-7404569 GCF_000687185.1 Egretta garzetta | reverse complement strand
CCCCTGTACTCGGTGCTGGTGAGGCCGCACCTTGAATACTGTGTTCAGTTTTGGGCCCCTCACTACAAGAAAGATGTTGCATTGCTGGAACATGTCCAGAGGAGAGCAACCAAGCTGGTGAGGGGTCTGGAGCACAAGTCATACAAGGAGCGGCTGAGGGAACTGGGGTTATTTAGTCTGGAGAAGAGGAGGCTGAGGGGAGACCTGATCGCCCTCTACAACTGCCTGAAAGGAGGCTGTAGGGTGGTGAGGGTCGGCCTCTTCTCCCTGGTAACAGATGCTAGGACAAGGGGGAATGGTTTGAAGTTGCGCCAGGGCAGGGTTAGCCTCATCCCTGGAGGTATTTAAAAGAAGGATAGATGAGGTGCTTAGGGACAGGGTCTAGTGGTGGGATGGCAGGGTTAGGTTAAAGGTTGGACTCGATGATCTTAAAGGCCTCTTCCAACCAAAGTGATTCTATGATTCTCTTCTATGATTCTAAATACACTTTGCATTTGTAGCACGCTCTAAACATGGTCAGATGAACTGTTATCTCTGTGTTATAAGGGGGGAGGCCGCGTTTCACCCCTGAGCTGGTAGCTACCGTGTTTGCAGTAGGTATGAGTGAAATGTGTAAATGCTTCTCCTCATCCTGAAGTTCAGGGACTGGCAGCTTAGCTTACACCCCCGTTGTCAGCTGCTGAAGCAGAGATCCTGGTCCCACGTCTTGCTGATGCAGCCAAACACGTGCTCTTTTCCACTGGTTCTGCTGCGTGGGCCATAGCCTCTGGTGAAAATGAAGACAAGAAGGGGGAACAGGAAGGGGAAAGAGGGCTGTGGTAGGTACAGTTGTATTTTATACTGCTATAGCTCTTTCTCTTGTGACCATTTGCCCCAAGATGAATGCACAGATTTTTTATTATTTTTTTTTTTTACAGCTCAGCAGACTCACTAAGCCAAGATAACTCTCTGCAGTGAGGTTTGCATTTGAGCTGAAATAAAGTCTTTTCTGAACAAGTAACAGTGCTGTGGGGGCAGTGTTGGTCACGTGCTTTATTAGATAGTGGAAGACATTTTTTCTCCAGGACCGTGCAAGATCATCTGATGAGGTTTCTAAGAGCAGAATTTAGCACAATCTCAGAACAGTATTTTGAGGGATCTGTATTTGGGGAATGGCTGTCTGTTACTGGGGTTAGAGGAAAACCCGTGCTGGATTCAGACTGTGTGCTTTCCCTGAGGTCTTGCATGTTGCAGCTGTAAGAGTCACTGTTACATTAGATGCATCCAGTTCTTTACATTAAAGGTCCTGCTGTCAGCTCAGGGCTGCTAGTGAATGAACAAGAGCTGTAAGTTTGAAAGAGTTTTGCAGGAGGTCACAACTTGCAATTTCCTCTTCAATCTGTGGTAGGATTACTGAGTGTTGTCTCGTCATCCTGGGGAAATTGCTGAGCTTCTGTGAAACTTCCCTGTGCTTACATCTTTGTGGATGGTGCCTTCACGCAATCTGCAGCATTACAGACCAAGAGCATACCTTCCTGAGCTACTGAGGAAGAGGGAGCTGCAGACCTGTGATCCCAAACTGAACTATAAGAGCCCATCCAGTAGTCATCTGCAGTCAAGGCAGAGGAGGGTGAGGAGTGTTGCTGGGGCAGATGATGTGTGGTAAGCAGTTTCCCAGTTTCCCAGTACCTGTGTGGCACTGTATATGTGACAAGAATTCCAGTGGTGTGTTAATCCAGTTCCCATTTCCATCCATTGCTAAAGCAGGAAGGACTTTCCCTCTGGGATACCTACCTGTGCTTCTGCACACGAGGAAACATCACGTGAGGTGTGATGGTTATATGCACTGGTCTGGTCACTGTTGCTTTGCAGCTGACTTTGCCTCCTCAGTCCCATTTTTCATCTGACATTAATAATGAGTGCCAGGAATAATTAAAAACTGAGCCCAGCCCAAGCAGCCAACCGGAAGTTTCTGGTGATGCTTGTTCCTACACTGGATCCCACAGAAGGTGCCTTTGATCCTGTGGGTTACCTTCCTGTTCTCTGCCAATTCCCCATCTGCTTGAGGTTTTTATTTTACCACTCTTTTCTAGTGTCTGGTATTTTTTCATATTTTTTCTTATTGCTTCTGCTTCTATGTCCTCTCCACTTTTGTGGCTTTTCAGACTTTCCTTTCTTAACCTTGCTGTTCTCAGAATCACATGTTGAGTTTCCTGTTCTGGCAACCCAAGTATATTTATTGGCCACTTTCTCATCCCTACCTTCCAGTATTTACAGGAGTGGCATGGAGTTGCCCTTGGCATTGTAAACAACTTTTGGTGACTCAGCTTTCTCCAAATCCTTTTCGTTTCAAAGATGAAATTAAAAAATAACTTGGAAGCAGCATTTGGGAACACTGAACCAAGAAAAGTGATCAGATTCATTCACTTGGGTTAAATTTTCATGAAGATCATGAAAGCCTCTTGCACTCTGCTGCAAAGGCATTTTTCTCCTTTCACATCTCTGTAGTTTTAAAATATAACAAAGGAAACCCATTCCTTGAAGTTTGGATGAGATGTGCTTTATAGACGAACTGTGGAGTAATGTATGTTTTTGAGTATTAAGGATTGTCTTAGTAGGTTACAAAAGTAAAAACTGTACCTTCTGGCTTCTCACAATTTGCTGAAACGCTGGTCCTGTCAGCAGGTCTCTTAACCCAGCTGTGTTCTTCGTAAGGATCCAGCCTCCCTAATTGATGCCTGAGTGTGTGTTCGCACACTGGCTCAAGCAAAACTTGGCATAGTAAAATATGGCTCGTTTCCTTGGTGGAGGATGAGAACTAGTTGATTGTAACTTCCAGCCTTATGGGACAAATGAAATGTGACCACTTTCTTTGTAGAACTGAAAATCTGGTTTTAGGTGCTATGCTTGGGGTGAGGGGTTTGGAGAGAAGGGGAAGATGTCCCACACTTTATTTGTTCTGTATGGACAATTTTACAAATTCTGACATTTTCCTGTGTTTTTTTTCTTCTCACGTGCTGTTCTTCTGCATGCTTCTCTCCACTCTGTTGGAAGGGGAAATGTTGCGACAGTTTTGAGGGGTTATCACAAGATGTTTCACTGCTCAATGAGCTCACTTGGTAAAGTGAGCTTTACTCCTTTACCGAGGAGTTTTTACCCCTTGGTAAAGTAGGGGCTCTGAGGATCGCATGATGAAAGATGACTTCACCTGACTACTTTGTCTGAACTCTGCCTGCTTCTCGCAAATGCAGCTGGAGTTGCTCTGGGAGACTTGATGTCCTTGTCTGCACTTGGAAAAGGAGACTGGCCAGTTACAAGCTTCAGGAGCTCTCTTTGAGGGCCTTCTGTCTTGCTCTGGGAGTACCAAGGTGGAACTCTGAGGCCTCGTGAAGGGTAGTTGTCTCGGCCGGTGAGCAATGGGGTAGTCCACATGTGCAGGACCTGTAGGGGCAAGCTGTTGCCCTGTCGTGCCATTTCGTTGGTTGACAGAGTGGTCTGGACAGGCTGCTGACTCCTTCCGAGCGCTCACGTGTCCTGTGGTGTAAGGGCTGACTTCTCAGAAACCACAGCTGCCGGCTCCATGCCGATAGCCCGCCAGCTTAGCCAGGAGGAAATGGATGACAGAGCGAGCTGCGTGCGCTGTACAGCAAGAGGTCAAAATAACTGGCTGCTTCGTATTGGTTTCTAAAGCTGCTAAATGGCTCGTGAAGTACGTGGTCATGCCTGCGTTTTCCCTGGGCTTTTCCTGGGGGTGAGTTTCTGCAGGGCAGCTGTGCAGGGAGCCCAGCCGGGCAGGCAAGAAGGGGCCGGTGCGGGGCTGCTCTTTGTAGCTCAGCTACTGATGCTTCCTGGAGGGGGGCATGTTCTTCAAGGGGAAATGTGGTTGGGTTTCTTGGACCGCATCTCCTCCCCTTGCTGCTATTCTCACAAGTATTTGACAGACTGTCAAGCGTGGCCTGAGGTAGTCCTTGTTTAAAGGGGAACAGAAAGGACCTCCAGTCAAGGCCGAGCCGATTATAACCACGAGCTGTTGACCTACAGCAGCTGCTCATGGAGAAGCTCAATTCAGGTATTCACTTAACTTCTAATGAATCTGTTTATCTCCTCAGTGAAGGCCTCTCTAGCCTGGGTATCGTTACAACGATATAATTGCTGAAACTGTATATGCAAACGGGTTGTCATTACGCAAGTATCTTATTGAGTGGGAAGCCTGATCTAACAACATGTCTCTTTAGACAGTGGATATTACCAAACGCAATGGGATGGTTTCCTTTTCCAGTGCTTGCATGTTCACAAGTCAGTAGCATGTGACTGGGGTTTGCAAGAATAGCATCACTTCATTGCATTTGTGGGAAGTTGGTAATTTGCAATTTCAGAATTTTCTGAATGGAAAAACAGATGAATAATTCATACCCGAAACTCTGAGTGCCTATTCTGTCAGCTGTTAATCCAATTACTGATTAACATTGCTTGCTTCTTTCCATATTACCCAACAGCTCTGTTCTTACAGATGACCTCCTGGCAGCCAACTCTTTTACAAGAATGTGGAAGTGCAAGACAGGATCAGGCAATGCCAGAACTTCTTAAAAGCTCAAGTTATTCTTTATCTGCTAATATTCTTTATCTGATCTGTCTCTAGTATCAAATAGCATCCATAAAGCAGAGACCCAGGGGACTTGTTCTCTCCCTGTGTCCCTCTTATTCTTGCTTACTGTAGATACTGTAGCTGACATCCACAGCTTTAGGTTTCTTCTTCCTCTGAAATGGACCGTGTGCTGGGCATATATGTGGTGAGCTTAATCTTTCTGATGTAGTCCCATTGGAAATAACCAGCAGAGATCACAGAGACGCTATTCTAGTAATAGTTGCCTCTTCTCCTCCTCCCCAAAAGACAAGGGGTCTGAATATGCCAACCACCTGATGTGATAGCTATCATGTAAGGGAAGGATGTGGCATTAGTGCTTTATTTTCTCCTATGCAGCTGGCACTCCCAGGTGGGAGTAGCCCACCCTTCCCTAAGAGAAGGGTTCCCAAAACTGCAGTCTGGCTCTTCCAGCCAATGACTTTGGACAGTATCAATTAAAATACTAAGGAATTTAAAACCTCAGTCTGTTTTCTATAATATTTAGTACCACTAGCTGAATATCCACATGACCACCTTCAGTACATAGCCTTGTGTCAAAGTAGTTTCTTAGTCAAATCTGCAGATTTGTGTAGTGCAGTATTAAAACCCATTTGCTAAATTACATGTACTATTCTGGGTTTGTTTAAGAAATGTTGATGTTGGTGGTGATGCCTTATTTGAACTTCACAGAACTGCAGATCTTTGGCTCTACTCTTTCTACAGCAAACATTAAAGCAGTAATCTACTTGTACCCACGAGAGTAGGCCTACTTGCCATGTGGAGTGATTCACATACTTAAGTTAAGTGTGTGTGTACCACTATTTGTGACAAAAATTTCAGCTGAATGATTTGCTAAAATTTTGTGCCTTAAAACCTCTCTCCTGAAAGCAAAGTTGCATTTGTATAATTAATAAAATCCCATTTAAATGTATAGAAAATACATCAAAAATGCACACGACAAAGCATTTCAAATATCCTAAGTTTAAGTCTTTGGTAATAATAATAATAATGAAGAAGTCTAGATTTAAATTCCTGACTGACTGCTAGCTTCACTGTTTGAAACTAGCAGGACATGAACTTCTAATAGAAGCCTGCTTTAATAACTTTGTCTGTCTTGATTTGTGGAAACTTGATGTACCCAGAGGTTGGGGGATTCTGAGTAAAACCTGGACTGTTGGCAGCTTCACTGTATGGATCCCACAGGTTAGTGCATATGGTTGCTTAGGTCTTTCTCATCAGAACTGAGCATTTTAAATAGAACATTTCTTACTAACATAAAAACTCTGCCAGTCCAAATCTGAGATTTGATCTAGTAAATAATTTGTACTGGTCTTTACAGGTGTGCTTTACAGTAAGTGGTAAATAATAAATAACTTCCAAAGTGTTGTCTTAAATCCTTGACTGCTCCACCATTTTCCGAGGTTTGAGAATTCTGGCCATGGGAGATAGTTTTAAGAATTGATACTAGTCTTCTGACAAGGGGAAGTCGGTGACTTTCACCCCATGTTTTGGGCGGCAGGGGAAAAAAATGTGTGAATCATGTAAATCGAGAGGTAGAAACTAGATAAGAAAGCACTCTCTACTAAGTAGTTACAAAATCATCTGTTGTTTCCTTTCTCTAATTGGGAAAAGTATTTTCTGGCAGGGGTAGGAGACCTGTATTCTATTTTAATTCTTGATGGGTTTTTTTGCAGCTACTGATATCGATTCAATTTGTTTGCTTATCCATGCTGTTACTGGGAAACAGGAATGAGAACATTGTTGTGTACACACAGATTGTAGGGTTACATATGTTTGCTTCTATACATGGATCTGTTTGGGTAGAATACTGTTGTTCTTCAAGGCAAAGGCTCTGATACATTTCAGTTTTCACTTTTATAGATACAGGAGTTTATAGTTCTTGCTTGAGGAACAGGATCCCTTCAGACTACTGCCTCATGTTGTATTTTGTCAACACTGTAATGAACTTGGGAGTTGGGATGAGCAGCATAAGCAGGATCCAGAAAACTAAAGAAACTACTGAAATGAAAGAAAAGTTGGTTTTCGTCATTGACTTTAGGAGAGGAAGACTAAAGGCTGCTGCCCGTCCTACAGTGTACTCAGAGCACAGCTGGAGTCAGATGAGTCCAGTTGCTAATCATTCTTATATTAGACATTGACATTCTAATTTTCCTATCTAACGTGAGAAGGGACTGTCCATCTCAGCAAAGAGTGGAGTTGTTGTTTGTTTCATAAACATGTTCAGTGCTACTCCAGCACTTTTGTGTCTTTGTGAATCTTCCCCAGCAATCCTCTTAAGGGAAAAAGAGGAAGCTCTGTAGTTTCCCTTTCCTCAACTACATCCCCTTTTCTGAGCATTACTTTGAGAAGAATAGCAAGTTCCACCCCACCACCTCACTGGCTGTTTCTTAGGGTGGATGTGTATGATATGCATTTTCAGCAAAGGGGAGTGATGTAACAGGACTCTGTATGCTTTATTTTAGACTCAGGCTGTGACTCTGTGACGGATACAGAAACAGAAGACGAGAAAAACCCAGTTTACTCCCACAGACTTGCCATGAGTGAAGAACATGGATCACCCAAGAGCACTGGGGACCATCCGGTGGTGCAGCCTGACCGCATACGGTGTGGGGTACTGTATATCCACTCCTTGGGCTACAGTCTTACTGTGGGCTGGTGCAACCTATTACGCTGCTCTGTAATGGACAGCTTTACACGCCTTGGAATTAGTCCCCAGTTCCTTTTCTGTCACCTTAGCTCTCGGCCCCCTGTCCTCAGTGTCTCTGTTTCATGAGCTTGGTTCCCTAAGGCCCAGAAATAGCTTGCTAACATGCAGTGCCCAGTGCTGTCTAGGCTGCAATGTCACTTATTGACAGATAGTCTCGTTAATATAGCTGCTTGTCTTGTGTGCTGCGAGGCACATTCACACTCTTCCCACCCTCTGTTCTGGTGAGATTTAGGCGTGGCAAGGGGCGTAAGGTGATTGTAATGAACCAATTAACTCCGCAGCCTGGATGCAGTCTAATGACAATTCTGGTGCATGTCCTGCAAGTGACTCTGAAGAGCTTGGATCATGGGTTTCTGTCTGAAAAACATTTCTTACTATAGCATCCCCTCAGATGGAAGTTTCTTCCATTGTTTCTATTTAGAATGGGGCTGTGCTGCTTAAGGGAAGAGATTGATAGAGTTGAAACTAAATAATTTTATAAATCTAGGTTTAATCAGTTTATAAATCTAGCTGATAAATCTGGAGTTTTTTCAGCTTAATGCATGTATCTGTGCTGGTGCAAGCTGTAACGGAAGCCACCTGCCCAGTTGCTCCATGACTGGAAGATGCTCCTGAAAACCATTCAGGACTGTGAAAATGACAGCTGATAATTTATGTGTTCCTTGCATTGACAAAAAAATCCCTAGAAAGGGACTTAACAAAGTAGGTGTTTTTATGTTGTGAACCTGCATGTTGTGATGCCTTTTCTCTTAGGTGCAGACAACGGTTTATATTATTATGAAATGTAAACTAGATGGTGAAGTGAAAACTGAAGTTGAATTCTCTCCAGAGAATGCGTCGTCTGTGCGTGTGCTGGCTGAGATGGAGAATGAGTACACAATCTCTGTGGAGGCTCCAAGTAAGCTGGGCTGAGACTTTCTCCCCTCCTCTCTCCATTGCTTCCTTTCTTTCTCAACCTGCCTGTCCTGAAAAGTGCCGGAGAGATAAGGGTAAAGGTTGCAACACACAAAAAGTTGAGGCCAGGAAATCTTGAATTTACATTCTCATCTGTGATACTTGAGTGATGAGGAACTGAGCTAGACTGCTGCTCAGGGGCTCTGTTTTCCCCTCAGCAGCGGCAGGGTTGCAATGTGTAAACACCTTACTGGGAGTTCTGAGAGCAGATTGGAGCTAGTAAAGCACTTTGAACTTAACTACGTGTTGTAACCACAACCACATTAGCATTGGCAGGGCTCCAAGAGAAGGTGAGTGCCAGTAAATAATTGCATGACTATATCAGCATGTGCTTAATGTGTGATGATCTCTCTGTGATCAGAACTGAAACTATTTATCTTGGCTTGCCTTTTAATTTAGATATGTTCTGTCACTCTAGATATTTAAATTTACAAAGCTGTAGGTTGTGTAAACTTTAGGCTCACTAAACTTTAGGGGCAAGATTTTGGAGCCCTACAGATTGATAGTAGTTTCCCAGCATGCTTTTATTTAATCTACTTTGGTCTGTCATCTTGAAGAGTCATTGTGCCAGCTCAGAGAATAGAGACTAATAGTCATTATAGAAACTCCTGTAAAGTCAGTGAGGTGGATTGATTTAAAGAAGGTCACCTCACTCACATAAAAATGTTCAACGTAATCTGTCTTAAATCAAGATTTATAATTTAAACATGGACCTGGAAACTAACTTGCACTTTGAATTATAAACATGACCTTCACATTGATGGACTGTACAACTGCGTAAGCTCTGCAGTTTCTAACAGTAAAAGAAATACATTTTTAATTCCTTTTGTGCATGACTGTAACTATTTCATCATTTCCTGAGTTGTTAACAGCCAAGCATATATACAGGGAAAGATTAATTTCAGTGGGCTTCAAAATATTTGTGTTTCAAAGAGAAAGTTCAGACCTATGAATGCACACTGGACAAAACATAAGGAAGCCCCTAAGGTGCAGGTAGGAGATAAATCCTGTGCATGGGTAAAGATGGAATTAATTTAAGTTGATTTCATTCAGAGGCTAGTGAGGCTGACAGGGGTTGCAAAATCCCTAATGACTTTTCTGGTTTCTCTCCCCTTCTTCCCCAGCTCTCATATTTTATGACATGGTTTAGAGACTGCTCCAGAGAAAGCCAGGGTTGGAGAGGTGTGAGGCTTTCTGGTTTGAGGTGGTGTACCATTAACATTAGTGGTCCAGAATACTGTTAGCAGAGGACCTAGTGGGTCACAGGTGATATGCATTGACATAGCTATGAAGAAGGTAGTTCCAAAGTACTTTCCTACCTAGTGTTCAGACCAACGTAATCTCCTTTTTTTCATGACTGTTCATGGATTCAATACAACAGAAACTGTTTTGGTATCCAGCCGGCAGTATCTCCAGACTCCTCCTATCCTCAGGGTATTTGATGCAGACTCCTTCCCATTGTTTGTTTTTAAAAGTGATTTCTTCTCTTTCTTTTCAAAGATTTAACCTCTGGGACAGTGCCTATGCAGATATATTCGGGGGACTTGATGGTGGGAGAAACAAGTGTCACCTATCATACCGACATGGAGGAAATCAGCAGTCTGTTGGCGAATGCAGCCAACCCGGTACAGTTCATGTGCCAGGTAATGACTCTAGCAAACAGCTTCTTCCAGATCTTTCAGAGGCTAGACAAGTGTGCATAAGCAAAGGTGCTTGCCATGAAGTAGCTCTTATGAAATGAAGAAATGCAAGGTTATTTAGGGATTTTCACATAATGGTAAAATCCCCTTTTAGCAAAAGCATGGGTGCTTTTTCTGTCTCTGGAACAAATAGCTGGCTAAGGTGACTCAGGCTGTTCAATTAACAAAAAATAATGCAGTGAATCAACACTCACATTTAGAGCTTGATGACTTGAGAGGATTGGGATGACAGAACTTGATATAACAGAAAGTACCACAAAGAAATAAATTGTTTGGAAATTTGTACCTAAGGGTTCTTGGGAAATATGTGAAAAGGTAGCAAAGATTCATACTAGCTGAATGAAGTAGTGTAACATGAAATGATTTGTTTATTCTTAGCACTTATTTCTTTAAAGCCACTCCTCAGTTCTCATATTATATTTTGCACAGTTTGGGTACCTGAAGCCTATTAGAGGGGTAAAGCTTGCACAAGCAGGTTCTCCAGATGTGTTGTCTTTGCTGCCTGCCTGCATGTCCCTGATCAGCCATGTAGTGGGAGCCTACAGAGTAGTGTTGTTAGTCACCAGTGTACCTAGTGCAGGGAAGACTGTCTTTCCCTTTCTTTTCAGTTCAAATTGTGGAGCAGTTGGTATTGTGCTGTGCCTCTACTTGGGGAATAGGCATGCTTCCCAGTCTTTGGCTAAGAACCAGTCCAAAAGCCAAACCCAGAGTGTACACCAGAGCAATTCAAAACGGACTAGCTTATACTTAGAGCAGGAGTGACGCTTCACTGGAACAGTTTCAGAAGTAAGGTTATACCCGTCAAAGAAGTAGGACATAACAGCTTTCTGTGCTTCCAGTTGCATGAGTGACTTTCTCATTGTATTCTGTCTTGTCGTTGAGGGTACGGTTCTCATTTGCTCAGATAAATGATGATACTCTCTTTCTGGACCAGGAATCTATTTATGTTTTTTGCTTGACCTGAACATTGCTACCTTTGATATTTATGCCTACTGTTTTCTGATGTGTGCTAAATAAAGAAACACCTTATAAATCTCACCTTAACTGAATCTCCAGACTCCACCAAACAAAATCACTTTCCATTTATCTCTAGGCCTTTAAAATCGTGCCATACAGCATAGAAGCACTGGACAAACTGTTGACTGAATCACTCAAGAAGAACATTCCTGCCAGTGGCTTACACCTATTTGGAATCAACCAGCTGGAAGAAGAAGATATGACAACAAGTAAGTAGAAAGATTTTTGTTTTCTTTTTAAACTGTTTCAACTTTTAAATCTGTATCAGTTGTTTTACCTTGGAGTGCCTTAACACTGCAGTGTGTGGTACCTGCACAGTCTGTCTCAAAAATCTTGGACCTCAGCCAGGAAGCTAAATTTCTGATGATGCCTGTAAAGGGGGATTGCTATTTGGGTCGGGTGACGCTTTTTTAATTACATGCATCAGTCTCATTTCCTTGCACTGCAACAGGTGCAGCTATGCAGACAGCTTCAAACACAACCAGAGTGAAAAGATGATGCTCCCCAAAACATCTCACATGTTTTCTCCTTTGTTCTTATCCCAGTCCCTTGTAGCATTTCTCCCCAGCCCAGTGCTTTTCCCCAACCCCATGACTCTGCTCTAAGGTGCACAGCGGGCACTCAGCAGTTGGATTTGTGTGGCCCCATGACATGGTTGCCTTACAGCAGCCGGATCCTACTGCAGTGAAAATCTAGGAGGTCCTTGCAGACCTGTGATCCTACATACATTAAGCTATTATAGTGCCAGATTCCCCACTAAAGGTCATAGGACTTAAGCTGGAGATGCGCTAGATACCTCAGTTGATTTGTGCAGTTAGCTCCATTTTGAAACTATAGATACTTTTCAGGGCTTTCACAGCTGCTTTGGTCTGTGTGTTTGCTAGGAATTTTGTTTCTCACCTACTTGCTCTGTTGCTGCTAAAGAGAAACTTAGATTCTAACAGGCTCCTGTTCTCACAGATCAGAGGGATGAGGAGTTGCCAACACTGCTTCACTTTTCTGCAAGATACGGGCTGAAGAACCTCACTGCCTTGCTGCTTACCTGCCCTGGAGCACTGCAGGCCTACAGTGTAGCCAACAAATATGGCCACTATCCAAATACCATAGCAGAAAAACACGGCTTTAAGGACCTCCGCCAATTCATTGATGAATACGTGGTAAGAGGAAGCAGCAGTCCTTTGGCATTGTCCCATAGCCGGTGTGGGCCAGTGGTACCAAGCTTGGCACTTAGTGTTGTGGGGGCAGGAGTGACGGGGTAATAAAGGGTGCAGTGCGGCGTGGTAGGGTGTAGAAGACAGACATCCAGCCACGCTGAAAGCTTCCACACTGGAGGGTTGGGTGCATCTCTGGAGCTGGGGAAGTTCTTGGGCTTTTGCACAGAGCAAATAAGATTGAAGCAGAGACTGCCATGCGGGGTTTCCTTATCATCCACCCTTCTAATGAAGTTTCTGCAGGAATGTGGTTGGTGCCTGCTGCACTCTTCTAACCTCTGATCTTGGGAAAACAAAAGTACCTTCATCCCACTTAAGGGAGTAATATGGGAACAGAATATGTTTGGGAATGTACAGTCTGAAGTGCTCTCTGATTAGTCACGAGCACAGTCTAGATTGCTTATTAGCTCATTCGCAGCTGATGCGTGTAGTCTGCCTGCTCCACTTGAAATCCATTTCTTCCTGTGTTAGGGTAGTTGTCTGTTCCCTACTTGTTCTCTCTGTGAGCCCAATTCAGTTCTCTTTGAGCTAATCCTGTCCCCAGAAAACAGCACTCTGACTTTTCCAGATTATGCCATGGACCTGACTCCAGCTGCACCAGGCAGTTGTTTCTGTGGGGTCCTTTGGAGTGCATAGGGTTTATCCTTTCTTTTCCATTTGAGTTGTTTCCAGCCTGTATGCTTCAAAATAACAAGCAGCTCCTTGACTCAGATCACGTGAATTCTTGAGCAGATTTTATTTGCCTTTGCTTTCAGTTGAAAAGTTGTGTGTGTGTAGTTGTCCTTAACAGTTGTCTGGATGGTGGGTGATAGATTTGCCAGCCTTAGTGTGGTTTTGCCAGCCAATTACAGTACTGTTTAAGCCCTATTTATGGGGCATGGGTGGTTCTCGGACTTGGGGCTTGCTTCTTGACACAAGCATGTATTTAGGGTTATACAATGGAGATAAATAAAGGTCATTCCCTGTTCTGAGATCAGGAGGGCTGCAGAAACTGTAAATTGTGTGATTAAAATCTTTGCACTGGGATAAGTGAGAGATGCTCAGGGAGTCCTTGCAACCTCTTACTGCAGTATTGTGCTCCTCCTGTGTCCTCCTCTCCACCGGCACAGTGACAGAGCTGTGTTAAGAGTAGGTCCTGCTTACCAACCATCAAGCTGTCTGTGCAGCTTAGTACCAGAGCACATGAATCATCTGCACCAGTGTGTCCACTGCTGGGTAGTGACTAGAAACACTACTAGTATGGATATCTGAAAATCCAAGTAAACCCCTTTACTCGCATAATTTTCTCTCTGGCAAAAGTTCCTCTGCACCTCCCTAAAGCATCGCCTGAGCTACCGGCCTGACCCATTTTGACTGGAGGGGAAGCATGTGTAGACAGTTCTGACACACATGCCCTGTGGATTGAAGGCCCATGAGGTGGCGGTTGTGGATGGAGGAATATCTTGTAGTACTACAACTGTACAAAGATGGCTGTGCTTGTGACATACTTGGAACCTGGGGAGAAGGCTGGGATGAAGCTTTACATTTTGCTCCCTTGCATGGTTTGGTGAAGACCTGCACTGCCCTCCCCCTCCCCACCATGTTGCAAATATGTGAGAACGGGTTCTGCTGTCCTGTGAATCGAAAGTTGCCTATATTACATGAACAGCTGCCTTCTGTGAGGTTTCCTGTTAATCTCACAGAAAAGGGTCTGTGTACTCCCACTCTGGGTGTTATGTGCCGCTGCTAATGCCAAGAAACTGAAACTGAATCTACACAGCTTTCATGTAAAAGCTCCACGTGTAGCAAGCTTTCCCCCTTATGGTCAGCTACGCTTACCCCAAAATAGCCTTTGACAAGCATTTGTATTTTTAGAATGAGCTTCGCTTATGTTCTAGGAGTTTGCAGACATTGAGTAGGACAGGAAATTGAGGGGGTAAGAGGCTGTAATGGCTATTCAGCATATGTCAGCACCAACCACTCTGACCTTCGTTGCCTATCGTTACAACATAGATCTTGAAGGCTGGGCCCAGACAGCTGTAGAGGAGCTTTAATTCCTTTGAGAAGCCTTAGTCTTTGGGAATGGGCTGCTTTTAGAGGGTTTTTTTTTTTGGTGGTGATGGGAGAGTGAGATATCTTTTGCTTGCTTTGATGATCCAGATTCTTTATTTAAGAGAGACTTATACATTTTTTTTTTTTCTTGCCCTCCTTCCTCTCCAGGAAACTGCAGATATGCTGAAGAGTCACATTAAGGAAGAGCTGATGCAAGGCGAGGAGGATGAGTCTGTTTATGAGTCCATGGCTCATCTGTCCACTGATCTGTTAATGAAATGTTCCTTGAATCCTGGCTCCGATGAAGAACTTTATGAATCTATGGCTGGATTTGTCCCTGGTGCCCCAGAAGATCTTTGTATGTATATTTGTAGAATCAGAATCGTAGGATGGTTTGGGCTGGAAGGTACCTCTAAAAGGTCATCTAGTCCAACCCTCCTGCCATAAGCAGAGACATCTTCAACTAGATCAGGTTGCTCAGAGCCCCTGTCCAAGAGGCCTAAGCTGATCTGTCTCTCTCATACATAGTAGCACCTCAGTTGAGTTTCAGCGTCAGGGCTGGTTATAGCTTTTCTGCTCTCACCACAAGGAAACCATGCTCCAGTTCTGATGTTGGCTGGCTGATAAAATTGCTCTAAACCTTTCTTTGATTGCCAGTGTACAAGATCCAGAGCTGTTTCCTCAGTGCTGTGAGGACACCCTGAACCCTGAGCAAGTGAATTAACCATGTGGAAGAGACCAGGTTTTCTACCATGTCCTGCTTCCTCCCTGGATCTCAGGAGGGAGTAGGGACGCTCAGACTTACAGACACTGTGGAAAAGAACACTATGTAAGATACGATTTTACTGACAATGGGAAACGGAAAAACGAGAGCTGAGCTTCTACCTCAACATCTTGAGAACAAAAGAAAGCGAACATATTTAGAAATATGTGTACTGAAAAGATTATAATTGAAAAATCATTATTCTAATCCAGTTGGTTTATTGCTAAAAATATAGAGCTAATTCTGATAAGTATGCAGATGTTTAACATTTTCACCATTCCATTAATATTCAGTGAGCCTGATTGCAAATATCAAGTTAAGTACCTATGTTAAACAGTTGTAAATTTGCTGTTCTTCCTTATCTGCCTATGTGGTCTGGCTTCCTCCCGCTGATATTTTATGATTCCCATGATGAGCAGAGAATGTAGCTTATTCTATTAAGTACCTGCATAAGGACTTCTAGGGTTTCTGCAGTTTTACGTGTGCTGCCTCAGGGGAAAAGCTTTCTTGCTGAAATCCTTTTGCTTATAGACTATATCTGTCCTGGGCTGGTTTTCTCCTCTTTTAGATTAAATTATGTTATAAACTGTATTTTTGTTGATTATGGAGTCCAGAACTTTGTCAGTTCTCTGCCTGAAATCATAAATCCTTCTCTGTGAAGATTTGTTTGGCCACTGCAGGGATAGTTTTGCTACCAAAACCAGGATTATTCTGCCTTCAGGTGGAGATAAGCAGTAAGACCAGTTGGACTCCTAAGGAACAAAGCTGCTGTTGTTCATAGTAATGGGAATGAGAGTTTCTAGATGTTTGGAGGCTCTGCCTGCAATCAGTGCACCTCTGAATGGGGTTGATAGACTAAGTCTGTGGAGGGGGAAAAAACATGCTTAAAAACACTGAGCCCAACTTGTCATCTTCCACCCCTGAAATGTCCAGATCTCCCAGAAACTATGCAGGGGATATTTCTTTTTTTCGTGGATGCAGATCAAGCTCCCTGTAATTTACCACTTTTGAACTGGACTCTGCAAGGCCTCTCTGAAAATATTCTCCTGTTGGTTCAGATTTAGGTCAGAATTGCTTCCTGCCAAGAAAACCATTTGCCAGCCCTGCAGATTGTTGGTGGAAGAGCTAATTGTTTTAAGGTGCTTGTTTCTGCTTCCCTGCTGAAGATCGCCACTTCCCTCAGTCTGCTGTCTCAGCTGTTGTGTGCCTGTCCCCTTGCCCGTTTCTGTCAAACAAAACACATTAAGTTAAACAGTTCAGGTACACAGGTTTTCCTGCCCTCACTTACTCTGATTGACAGATCTCAGGAGGGAGTTTGGCTGGTGTTTTGGATGAATACATGAAACAGAACCTGCTTGGCTGACAAGCATGAAGATGGAGAGCTAGGAAAGGTTGCCATGGGATGGGAAAGGTTATGCATTTGAAGCCTAAGCCAGGCTGCTTTCCTTAAGCCTCCTCAATAGCAAAGGCCCATCTGGCATATGTCCTTCAGGGGAAGTGTCTGCAAGCACAGCCACATCAGCAGGGTGGTAGAGGTCTCTGGGGTCGGCACCAGAAAGTTCTTCTGGTGTGCAAATGTGCTGCAGGCTCTGTGGGGCTAGTAGGACTAGAAAGGTAAAAACCCAAGCTGTCCCTAAAGTAGGTATTTAAGATTCCTTTACTGAAAAGCAGAGCTGAATGAGTCTGCGTTTTAAAATGTTTTCCTCATTGGTGAGATGCTATATATGGCTTCTCTGTAATAAGTCATCAAGGAATGCGTCTTCCGTGCTTCTTCTGGAGTTCTCCTAGTGTATTGCTCCTGCACACAAATCTGTTACCTTGCACTCAGGAGTCTTTTACTGAAAATCTGTTTTTCTTATGTAGTCTGTTAGTCTTTGCCTGAAGAATATTTACAGCTCATCTGAATAGTGCTTAAAATCTACCCGTATTGTAATGGATAAGGTTAAATTGGCACAGTGCTTGACATTTAGATTGGTTCTCTCAAAGTGAAGGTTTTTCAGTATTATTTAGAATACCAGCACACAGGCAAACGCTCACTGAAATTAGTGGGAGTGCTGGCTGGTTTAGAACTGCCATCACAAATAAAGGCTTCAAGCTTTTGTACTGACTTAAAGGTGTGTGAGGATGAAAAACTTCCTAGGAAATAATAATCGGCTTCTACTGAGGTCCTTTCTCCAGGTCAGAGTAGCCCTTAGGTGCGTAGTTATGGCTGTGGTGTAGAGGACAATACTTGGGCTGTTTTAAGTGTAACCATACTATGGCAGCATGCCCATTTATTGTGATCAAGATGTGCTTCCACCACAGTTTTTCAGAGACTGATCAAAGGAAGGTTAGATAACACAGGGTCAGTGTGTCTGGCAGGAACTAGTTTGAGAATAAGGTAACACAGGACTGGAGCCATTGTAACGAGTTAAAAGTAGTAGTAAATACTTGAATACTGGAGTGTTGTGTTAGTTCTTGTATTCTTCATCCCACTTCTGATTTTTCAGTGCATTTTTATGTGTTGTTTTTTTTCTCTCTGCTTTTGGTCCTGGGGAAACATTTACAGAGAAAATGCAGAAGCTGTGCAAGGGCACAGTTTTGCTTGAACTGACACTGCATGATAGTTGCACACACCTGTGTTGGGTTGCTAGTTGTCCTTTTAAGTTTTGAGATAAATGATGGAATTAAAAACATGGGAAAGGTTTTGTTCATCAGCAGAACACTGCCTCCCCTTCTGCTGGAAGGGAGCATTCTTTTCCGGGTAGGTCTTCATGCCCTGAGCAGTGTAGATCATGAAGTACTCCTAACCAAACCAGTGGGAACTTACTAGCTTCTGCTGTTACCTTGTTTGCTGTTCTTTTAATAATGAGATTGAATTGCCTTATTTAATTTCTTAATCTAATTGTTCCCGCTTCAGAAGAGCACTTCCCTCTTATCATACTTTTTAAATAACTGTAAAGTCAAACATAATTTTCCAGAATATGCTCCAGGTTGGTGCAGGCTGCAGGTAAATGTCATTTAGCTGAGTCACACAGTGTAACAAGTAGTGGCTGAATAGCAAAAAGGGAAAGTTATCTCCATTTTACCGGTCTGGTAGCATGAACTACAGCATCAGGTAAAGTGCTTTGCTGCTTCTGCTTCCCTTTCACTAGCACCTCCTGCTGATTTTTGCAAAACAGAGTATTTTGAGTAGGCTGGAGTTGTGTGCAGGAGGGATTTTGAGAGCAAGGACTTGTGAAAGTGCTGAAACCCTGTTTGATTTGCGTGAAGATTAAACTGCCGGGGGGAGGGGGAGAGCGCATGTCTGTGTCTCTGTGTGTGTGGGGGTGCATGTGTTGGGGAAGGAGGCTGTATTTCCTCTGTCCAGGGTCAGACAGTGGCAGCGGCCAAGGGCGGGTAGAAACAAGTCCAGACTCAGCACTGTTTCCATAGCTATGAACTATGCAGAGGCTCAGACCCTAGGCAGTGTGAGTTTCATGCAGAGATTTGACCCTTTGTCCTAGAGGGTTTCATCTGACTAAAATCTATTGTCCTGTAATTTGCAGACCTCCCAACACCTAAAGAGGAGGTATTAGTTCACCTATAAATAGGTTGTGATGCCCTTATTCTACTCCCTTGCATATCCTCTCTCTCCTCCGCCATTTTTATTCTCTTGAGACTGTGCTTTCAACACTGTCCTCATTGGGTTTTATTTTTTCCTTAGTTAATGCAAGAAGTAGAAGCCTCCTTGTCATCCTTGAGCAAACTGAAAGAATTGTGCATAAAAACATAACTGCTTGTAAAGTTCTAGGTTGTGATTTATGCCAACACAGTGAAGCCTTTGTCTTGCAATGACTGGTCTCTATAAAGAGGTAGCTTGCTTCATGCTCAGGAATACCTGGCATCTAGTGTTTGCAAATGTTTAAAGGGGGAAGGGTGTTACTGCTTTCTAAAGGGTGCCCACACATGGATATTTTAGCTGTTGTGACGGGCTTGTATGTCATAACTTGTCTTCTGTATGCCTCTCCATTCACAGGTTGGTTGAGCTCCTTTCTGAAGCCTTAAACCCTGCAGAGGGAGACTGAAACTCTTTGAATAAATATCTTGTAGCTACTAAATTCTGACATCTAGGAACTACTTAACCCTCTTCCCACTAACCCTTCAGACCAACTTTCCCCAATAGCCGTAGGGAAATTTTGGGACCTTTCCAAAGTTTGTGTGTGCCACCTTCTTGTCACTTCTGTCTCACCAGCCTGTTTTTGTAGCAAATGGAACGAACAGAAGGTGTCATTGATGAAGTCGAGAACTTCTTTTCAGTTTTGGTACATGGGTGAGATGTTAGGTCTCACCTGTATGCAAGACAGGCCTGTGTGCAAGAGGATAGTGAGGTGGCAATCATGTCTTCTAAGGAGAACTAATTAGTTCATGAATTTAACTACATTGACTAAGTGATAGAAAACAAACCCTATGGTAACCTGTTGCACTGCTGGTATAGTAATCCTGCAGAGCACAGCCAAAGCTGGGAAGATAGTGTTCCCTCCACAGACAGTGAAAGGAACTTTGCATGCCTGTCACATTCTGTTCTGCCCCCAAATCCATAAAATAGTGGCTTTTCTCTGGGCCTATATGTTCATTTCTAAAGGCTATGTTGAAAATAATTAAGGTGGCTGCAAGGTGGAGAAGTCACTCTACAGAAAAATACAGGTCTGTAGTGCTGATTCTTTGGGATGCTTAAATGTCAAATCTGCGCTTTCATGTAGAGCAGCAATACTTAAGGGAACTTTATATTAGGTTGGTGGTGAGCAGATTAGCTCCAGCAGCATGCAACTTGGCATGGACTGCAGAGCTCTGGAGAAGCTGCTGGCGGGGTTAGTCCACACAGCATACGCTATTGCTGTGGCTGTGCTTGGAGGTATTCCTGTGAGGTTAAAGCTACATTCACATGGCTGTCAGTGGTTCCTTTGACAATTATTGTTTAAAAAAATCCACAACATTCTAATGAAGCAAAATTGTGCTAGCATATTCTTATCCCTTTCTCATACTCTCCTCAGCTTTGCAGGAAAAAAATAAGAAAGCTCAGCAAATATTAAAAATACATTTAGAGAGAAATATTTCATATTCTGTCATGTAACCCAAACCACCTAGTTTATGTAGTAGTAGATATTTCACAATATGCCTCAACAATTCATTTACATCAATAAGCCTCAACAATGCATTTATACCATTCCTGTTTTTAAGATCATTAGGAGCATGACTACCTAGCATTTTATTTTAGCTTTAGGATTAATTTTAGGGTTACAATGAGCTTGACCTTTTTCTTTTTAAAATCAGGATTCTTCTTGTCAAAACACTTACTTAAAGTATCTTATTGTTTGCTATCACTCCTTTCTCAATACTAAATAGTCATCTGACCCTCTAAACACCTTCCAGTCCAACTAATTAACTCAGACAGCTGTTTTGACTTTTATCCAATAAACAAAACAAATACTATCTTCTGTGTCATGGGCAAATTGCCCTTAATGTCTTGTTTTGCCAAGTCACAGTTTGGCCTCTCAGGAGCACTGTGCAGAGGCCAAAACCTTCACCTGGCCAACACACTCTCAATAATAGTTAATCCTCAGTGCCCGCTTGGAGCCTTGACAGAACTTCTCAATAAGCGATGTTAGTCACACTCAAGCTTAAGTGTCAGGCAGCTGGCAAAGATTTGTGCAGAGTGGACTGAACATAGCAACTTAGGAGCCTTTATTGGGGCAAATGTCTGGTCAAGTGCCTGGTTTCCTCTTTGATTTTCACCATTAACCAAAGGTCCAATCAGAAATACCACATAATTTTTTATGTTATATTACATTGTTCCACATGTTTAAGGGCATAATCAACAGGTTCATCTTTCTGATTTTTTTCAGATGTAGAGATGCTTCAGTCCAAACCAGACAGTCCAGTTGCCAGAGATGAAGTTTCTCTAACTACAAAAGACTCCATGCTGCGCAAGTTTTTAGAAGGTGAGACCTGTTTGGAGAGAGGGGTGGCAGTAGCACAGTTAAAGCAATTGAATGGAACTTGAGATTTCTCCTTGATCTGTTTAGGATAGGAGCCAGTCTGCACTGTTTGACATGGACAGCTTTGCCTTAGTGGGTACAAATGAGGCACAACAGAAAAAGCAGCTTGGTAGGTGATTTCACAAACGCAGTTAGTTTCTTACCAAAAAGGAAGAGTGATTTTTAGTTCCAGTCCCTGACTACCAGTGAGTGCAAGCACACAGCTGGTATCTATTCAGGGATGGCTGTCTTTTGTCCTTACCTTAGTGATGGGAATTAATTCTGGTGTCCTCATCTAGGTGCAGGCTCCCCTCACAGGCAGAAGCTGAGTATAAAGTAGAGCAGCACAAGCTAGTGATGAATTTTAATGTAGATGCTTCATTCAAAAGTCCATCCATGGAAAACAGCAGTCTAGAAAGAGGAAGAGAACTGCTGGCTCCCAAACCTGATCTATGCTCTTGCCTCTTCAGTGCTCCCTCTGCCTTCTCTGGCCAAAGTCAGACCTCAGCTCCATGCTATCCCCACTGAGCATGATGGGGTTGTCCGAGCCTTTTCCTGACTCACCAGGTTCCATGGGATACAGGCTCACTTTTTGTGGGTGACCCAGCTGGATTCAGAGCAAGATTAAGTCTGGGGCTCTTAACATCTTGTTCTGTTTTCCCTGCCAACACCAATGCTCTGGCAATCCCATTTGCATTGAATCAACTCGGTGTTGCAACATCACTAAAGGAAAGTCAGTCCAGTGGTTTGGGTAGTCATTTGTGACTTGGTAACAGAGTAGCGAGTTAGTCCAGGGGCTCTTAATTCTTTTTGCTAGCATGCAAACAGAGGGAAATGAGCTTTTAAATCAGGTATGGCAGTGTTTGATTTTGCAGTCATGTTAGGGAGTGAAAATGGAATGGAGATGATGAAGTGGTATAATGGTAGCTGAGCTTGTTAAGTACAGACATGCGTACCCAGCTCCTTCTGAGACACGTTGTTCTAAGATCAAATATATTGTCAGCTGATGGCAATTGCTCATTTCAGACAAAGAAATAATTCTCTGTAGTACTTTGTAGACCACCACAAGTAGCTTTTGGAAACCAGTGCTCTGATTTGTTAACTGTTACAATATGTTAATTAACTGGAATTAATTGAACTAACTGTTCCTTGAGTTCTTAAAAACATTTATGAGATTTTCCACTATGGTTTCTTCACCAAAACAGGTGGTACAGGCTTAGTGGCAAACACTTACATGCTACTAGATGTTAATGACTTCACCAAGTCCTGTCTTGAAGGGCTTTGACACTTTAAGTCACGGCAAAACTGGACGGTTTTGCCTGTGAAATGGCCAGTTTGGTAAGAAATGTGGTACGTAGTGCATCTGGAGGGATCCAGTGTTCGGTGAAGTGGCCAGGTTGTTTTTCTTACAAACTACTCTGTTGTAGGTGGTAGTATGGATGTGCCAGATTCAGAGGAAGGAGTTTACCAGCGGTATGGTGAAGATGATGTATACTACTCAGTGGAACAAGATACTTTTCCACAGGAAATGGCTAGCAGACCTCCAGTTCCTGTTCCAAGACCAGAATCCAGCTCTCCACAGCCAGACAATGAACTGTACATCTCCAAAAGTGAGTTGGGTACCAGGACTGAAACTGTAGACTAGTCAGCCGTAGAATGGCCTTGACATGGGCTCCAGTTGCCAAATAAACACTGAGAAAATCTACATGTTTTCGAGACCCCTGGATTATTTGGCTCTGGAGCTGGATTATATTTGGGATCCAATTTCAGATCTGTTTTTCATCTTCTGCCTAATCTGAAAATGTGGGGATGTTGTATCCTGAGGTCTTGGCCTGAGCTTGCTCTTGATGAAAGCAGTAGGATGACAGATTACCTCCAAATAGTATAAACAAATCCAACTAAATAGGAAAAATCCTGGTATTATAAGGACACAGTCAAGCTAATAAATTGAGATATTGCTGCTCTGTAATGTTATCACTGATTCAATAGCATTTGTATAGGACATGATTCTATACCTCAATACCGCCCTCTGAGGTGGGGCTTAATTGAAATTGAAGAAAATTGTGCTTCTTAGTTTGCTGGGCAATTTTGGAAATCTTGGTTGTATTTCACAAACGTTCTAACAAGAACTATGGTAATGTGTAGGAGAGTAATTTCAGTGACTTCTCCTTCCCCCATGACAGGACTATGGGGAAAGCATGTCCAGATTTCTTTTAGAGGTGGCTGAACTAAATTCTTTGAGGTCAATAGAAGTTTTCTTCAATGGACTTAGTAGGGTAACAGAAGCTGTAATGCAGTGCAGAATTGTGTATGCTTCCCATATTCATCCTTGCTATTTCTGTCTTCATGAGATGCATTTCAGTATCTAAAGGGTGTTTGTTTTACAGTTTTTGCACAGAAAGCTCAAAGACCTGAGAATCTCTATGTCCCTAGAGGAAAGGTTAAGAAAGGTAAGTCAGAAGTTCGCCCTGAAAATCTTTCCAGTAATCCAAAAGCAAATCTGCTGCAGTAGCTTCATTTGTGTGATGTGTGACAGAATAGTCTGTTTTACAAGGCTCTGGGGATAATAGTCCTATATGAATGACACAACCTTTCTGACCTTATGTGACATTGGAAACTTTTTATAACTGCAGAGTGTGAGGAGGGTACCCTTTTATCACATACTGTACATATCCCCTGTCTTGGAGTTTATCCTCAGTCAGGTTCATAATGAACATTGAAGTCCTTTTTTATGTTGTGACCTATATTACTTCATGGAGTTGATGTCCCACTTTTGATCTTCTGGAGATAGTCGCTGCCTGTTGATCATTATTTAACCTTTAGTGAACTGCTTGCCATTGATCTATGTACTTCCAAAACTGCCCTTACTCTTTCATCTCTTATCCTGATCGCTATCAGAGTGCCAGGAACCACATCTGAGCTTTTATCTCACGTGTTGGGAACTCCTTTATGTTGCAAATGAGTTACAAAGGGCCAGCATCAGTAGGATGAGTTTTCACCTTTCTGTTTCTGGAGTTATACTGCACAGATTACCTAGGAAGAGTCTGGCTTTGTGACTGCCAAGGTGAAAGTTCTGTTTTGTGGATTGCTGGGGAGAGAGCAATTTTTGCAGTGAGGAAGCAGAGCACTTTAAGGAGTACATTGTGTGCTGTTCACTTAAATTATGTTTTTAAGAACAGAGATTATCCGTCAGACGTATTTGCGTACAAGGTTACCTCTCAGCTGGGCTTTTAGCCCTGACAAATAGCAGGATGGCGTAAGGACAAAACACTTCTGGTCAGGGAAACATTCAGTCTGTAATACTGGGTTTTTTTGCATCTCTGCTATATCAAGGGTGCTTGAGTTTCTTTGTATTCAGTGAGGAGGGCAGATGCCACAAGTTCAATAATGTTTTTGATGTTCTTCTCTTTTCAGAGACAGTAGTCAGGCCTGTAAGGGACCTGTCTCAATCAAGCATATATGATCCATTTGCTGGAATGAAAACCCCAGGTCAACGGCAGCTGATTACATTACAGGAGCAAGTGAAAATGGGCATACTCACCGTTGATGAAGCTGTACTTCATTTTAAGGAGTGGCAACTGAACCAGAAAAAGAGATCAGAATCATTCCGGTTTCAGCAGGTACAGGCTTATTCCACTGTTTAAGAAATAAAGCTGTCTCTCTAGGTATATATCACAAGCTGTTCAGTGTGGGTACATTTCTTTCATGATTGGAGCAGGAAGACTGCTAATGCAGTCCCCCAGCTAGCAGAGTTCTCTCCTGACATTGGAGGGGCTGTTCCCATGCAGCAGCAAGCAGGTGGCTGTTTTACACATCTGTTTGTCTTGCAGTAGTATTATTAGTTTTTAGAGATCTGTACACTAGGAATTGGGCCAAATCCAGTTGGCTAAATTACCTTTCTCGAGGTCACCTAGCACCTACCTGCTGGCAGGAGACTTCTGTGATGAACATTTAGCTCGTCAGTTCTCATCCATTTCAGATCAGTGAAGATTCAGTGTCCCAGATGGCATATTGGCTTTAAAGTCCTATCTTGTAGATGGTCTGATCCCTCCCTGGGTGTTTGATGGCTCCAGGACTGCCTGTTCTTTTTAGCTGGGCAAGGTCTAGCAACAGTCATTAGTGCAACACAGTGTTTAGGTGGCTTAGCTGAAGGAGGGAATTGTTACATTGGCAGCAGCAATGTAATGACCGGTGGGACTAGCAGTCACAGTTTAAAATTTCTATTCTCAAGTTAGAGTAGGGCTCCCTCTTTAAAACTACTGCCTGCTTCTTCTGGAGCCTTTTGTTCATGCTGTGGCAGTCTGCTCCCAGGCTTGAGGTGCTGGTCTCTGGTGTGCGACGCTGCTTTGGGAGCTGTCAGAACAAAGCCAAAACTATTCTCCTGATTCTCACTTGGAAGGGCCCTCTCTGCCCAGAAACAGTCAGAGGAATCCCTTCTTCTATCAGTAAAGAATGTAGTGCTACTTTAGTAGATGTCTGTAGCAGAGATGAAGTGGCATGCTCTGTGCCCGATCACATAAGCAGCTTTCAAAGTCTCTGCTCCAGATCTTGCTGTACTCATGGTACAGCAATCTCTCCGTCTGCTGTTTCACCTATTCAGGGGTTTCCTCCTCTTATATGTATTTCCCTGCTGGAAAAAGTTGTCCTTTTTTTTTCTTTTTTTTTTTTTTTTTTCCTCCCTCCCCTCCCCACCTGTCCTTACTGTAAAGTGCAGTATGCTGCCACACAGTGAAGAGACTTTGCTCCCAGTTACATTTCCAGGTGTGCCCTCTTGCTTCAGTGGGGACATCCTGAATTCTGTCTGAATTGTCCCTCATGCTCTGGGATGCGTGGCAGCCTCCTCTGTCCCTGCAGTCAGAATTATCTGTTCATTAGCACAGAAAGGACAGTGCAGTTACTTGATTATGGGTCTTGTTTCTGTGCCAGTGTCACAGTGGAAATAGAAAATAGAGTGAGTTCTAAACAAAATATGCTGCTTATCTGCAACTGCCAGTGAGTCTGTGAACTTGACCTTAACATACACAATGAATGTCTGAAAAAACTTGGCTTCTGAAAGGTACATACGGATTTCTGAAGGGAATAGATTAATACTTGTTGACATGGTTTGGACTTCAGCCAGGTCTAGCAGGCTTTGTTACAGCTTGGTTGCAAAGTTAGCTGAAATATAATATTGGTATTGTCAGAAAGCTGCTCATCCTCCTTTATCCAAAGCCCTGAAAACAATATCTTGTGGTGTTTTTAGGAAAATCTGAAAAGACTACGAGACAGCATAACCAGGAGGCAAATGGAGAAGCAAAAAAAAGACAAAAGTGCAGGTAACAGTCTCTGATTCTGACATTCTCTGGTAATGAAGCAGCTAACAATATTAATAGGGTCTTCAGGCAGAAATGTCTCTGTGTGTATTGTAGTTATGTGAAATGTTAATATTCACATCTATGTGCCTGTTGGCTAAAACATTGGGGAAGTTGCTTTGCTCCTCAGTTTCCCAGACTGATGAAAGGATGTCCACATCTGTGGAATGAATCTTGATTCATTCATGTACAGTTATGATCACCCTTACGTTTAACTTTGTTCTTGGGTGCAAAGCTGTGTCTTAGAGGCTATACTTGCATAGACCCTGGTGAACTGTTCATTTTCTCTTCCAGATTTGGAAATTACAGTACCCATTCGACATTCTCATAATACTTTGGCAAAACCAGAATGTGGAATATATGAATACGCCCCCAGGAAAAACATTTTCCCACCAAAAAAGGAGATAAAGCGAGGAGACTGGAAAACAGAAAGCACATCCAGCACAACAAGTAAGCAAACCCTGAGTGTCACCCTCTTTACAGGAAAGCTGGATGAAAAATACTTCCCCAGCTTGACTCTGGAGTCAGCTCAAGGGACAGGACTTCTGTTCCTGAATCACGGTGCTGACACCACCACCACAAACCCTGCAGGCCTCAGGCTGGCTGTTCTCAAAACTGTAAAAGCAACTCCAGGCACATCAAGTGCTTTGGGCATCTTGTGTCTCCATCTCTGCAGAAGGAGAACCTGAAAGCTGAGTGAAAGATTCCCTTGCACCTTCTCAGGGAAGACATATCACCCATCTTCAGTTCTTAAAAGTAGATGGCAGCTGCTCTCTTAGAGAAGAGGATGCTCCCTCGCTGTGACTCTCAGCAGGCAGTGTGCTCTTCTGGTCTGAAGGGCACAGTTATACTGCAGACTGGGAACCAGTCTCTATGCGTAGTTTCCTCAATTGTTGTAGATACAGGACAGCATTTTTCATTGGTAACTGTGGGACCTCTTGAGTGACTTGCACAGTCTGCACATTTTTATTAGGTTTAATTTGTGCAAATTAAATCCCGGTGTGGTTGCTGTTGTTGCAGACTGAGCAATTCTTGCAGAAATCATTAAGATAATTTTGGTCCTCTGAAAGGAAAACTGAGTCCCAGTAAGGTTACTCCTTTTGTGGCTCTTGGCAAGATATCACTGGCACACATCCAGAGTAGGTACCAGAGGCAGCTGACTGAGCCAGTAACTTGTATATAAGCAGTTGTGAGAGAAATGTTGACAAGCCTACAGAGTTCACTGTGTGCAGCTTGGCTCTCTTTCCCATGGCATGATTGCAAGAATGGACCCTAACACAGTATTTAACACTCTTTAAGTGCTGCTGTTTGTACCAGCTGATAATGAGTTACCTCATCAAGGCTAGGGAGGGACTGCATCTTAGGAGAAAACCTCTCTAGCCTCCATTTCAATGTATAGGTTTCTGAACGTCAGTGTCCCAGTATTGCCCAGCCCTACAGAACATGATGTATTTATGAATGAAACCAGCCATAGCAGCATAGGATATGTTTGTGAGTTGCTGTCCTCTTCAGAGATGGCATGACTGATTGCAAAAACATTCCCCACTCTTGAGTCCGTGCAAGTTAAATAGGTTTGCATAAATGGTTGTTGAAGGTTGTTTGAACAAAGGTGTCATTTTTAGCTCTGAAATAGACTAGGAAACATTCCTGTGATGAATAAGGATTGTTGTGAGAGAAGGTGGTAAACGGGTATTGGGAACGATAAGCTCTCAAGCAGTCACTTATTCCAGGAATGAATGTGTGGCAGTGCTCACGGCCATCTGCCTCCACGCAGTTGTTAAGGACGTGGGGACTGATAATTTAAATATACGTAAATGTTGGGTGTGTAACACTTGTGAAAATATTTACCTGACTTGCCAGCTGATATTGGCACTGGATCCTTTCAGTTAGGTTATGGTTGTGTTTAACCAGAAGCCTGGACCTAGATAGGGCAGAAAGCAAACCTGAATGGTTTGGCCTGTGGTCTGTTGTATGAAATGCCATTGTTTGGATCCTGAATGTGTGAAAAGTAATAGTGGAAATAAATTAATCTAAACAAGCATTAAACAATGTGTGCAAGAGGTTAGTATGAGGTTAATAGGAGTCCTGAGTTAGTGATTTGCAGTTAAATCACTAGGATTTAATAATCGGTTTGTTTTCTTTTGCTTATTTACTCCAGGTAGTGCAAGTAACCGCTCCAGCACTCGGAGCATATTGAGTGTCAGCAGTGGGATGGAAGGGGACAGCGAGGTAAGCTCTCACTTCTGCTATACACGGCTCCGCTGTTCTTAAGCACATGGCTTTGTTTTCATGCAAAAGAAAAGGAGCTCAGGGATGGCGTTGCATTTTCAGAAATGGCAACATGTAGCCGCCACTTTTGTGAAGCGAACAAGAACCAAATTCTGCCAATCTATAACCCCTTTTCTTCATTTTCTAGGACAATGAAGTCCCAGAAACAACTAGAAGCCGCAGCCCAGTTGCCCACCAAGCAGAGAGGCTGCCTTTCCCAGAAAGGCCTCCCAGAGTGCCTCCTCGAGGTGCAAGCAGGTAAAGCTAAAATGCAGCTCAAACGTGAGCTTTCAGTGAATAAATATGGAAGCCTTGGGCAGAAAGCAAGGCAGGATGCAAATCTGTCTTTCAACAAAATCTAGCAGACTATTATCTATAAACGCACACCATTAGGAACTGTAAGATCCTTGTTTCTCTTCCATCTGTAATACTTGGTGGAATTGGTTTCCTAGTTGGTAACACGCCTGTTGGAATGCTGTTGCTGTGGCTCACACATTGCAAGAGTGAGCACTATTGAAGCACACAACACTTGCCATAATAAGACTGACCCAGGTGGAGTAGCATTCTGCCTCTGGCAGAGATTTAGTACCTGATCCTCCTGACAAGATCCTCTTGGAACATACAAAATGTAGTGCAGAGGGAACTCCCTTTTGGCATTCCTTTGGACTTTTTTTCTTTTTACAAACTTCAGATCCCTCCAAAGCACGCTTGATTACATGTATGATTGGCCTCAAAGAACGAACTGCACTGGTTTTATAAAAGGTGTTGAGGGGTTTTGCCTTGATTTGATCAGACCACCACAAACCTAAGTAAACATTCCTTTAGTCCAACTAGTGTAAATCTATGAAGTCCAGGCTGCAGAGGCTTATCTAAGTACAGATAATAATAAAATTCTCCAACTGTTAAAATAGTAATTATTAATGTGTGGGTGCACTAAGTTCTGTATGGTGGCTTGGCTCTGGCAAGAATATAGCTGGAATTTTTCTGTAGTTAGTTTGAAAAAAAGATTTTTAATATTTTGATCTCTCCCTATTGCTCTTTATCTAACTTGCAGGAGAAAGTTACTAGATTATCAAAGTTTTACTCCAACCGAGTATTACAGCATCTCTGTCCAGTAATAGTAGAATTACTGCAGCTGAAGAGCAGAAGAAATAACTTGGACAGGAACAGGGTTCTGGCACCTTGGCATCTGCTCTGTTGCTGAATCACTGATAGCCTGTTTTTCTTCATGTATGACTATTGCTTGTACAGTATTCTTAGATATGATGTTACTGTGTGCAATGTGTTGTTCCAGAACCCTGTTCTCTGCTATTTTTTAATGTATTTATATTCTCTGGGTTTTTTTATAGACCTGTAAGCTGTGAAGGCTTTTATCCTCCACCTGTGCCCCCAAGAGGTCGCTGAATCACTCAACATCTGCGGAATATGAGATTTTTCTGTTTGTATGTGTGTTTGTACAGATATTTTTGGGTTGTCTTAAATTATTTATAAGTGGGAGCCAAATGTTTTCTTCCCCTTCCTTCTCCCTAAAGCTCTGGTGACTTTTCTGATGATTTTCACTGAGACTTCTTGGCCTTCTATAACTTTTTTGCTTGGAAGAGTTTTGGTGCTTTGGGATTTCAAGAAGAAGTATCATGGTTGGGAAGGAGAACACAATGTGTACCTTGGCAGCCCTGCACCAAAGTTTGCCTTTGACCAAGAAAGAACACGTCATTTTGGAAACTAAATAAGCATTGTTACCAAAACCCTCGATACAACCTACAAGGGCTTGACTGGAAAAAAATGCTTGAAAAAGTAAATAATTTGTTCAAAGACTTTGTTTGAAGAACACTCATTACAGCAGGAGCAGGTGAATGTACTGCTGTTTGGCATAACATTTTGGGTACGGACATACTGACCTTTCAGAAGGTGTAGGATCTCCCTCCAGCAATCATTAAACCATGGGAAGATGAGAAGTTGTCTTTATTCGACAATGTATTTTGCATACAGCCTTGAAAACGCCTTTCCCTTTCCCCTTCCCTCCCTGAGGAGGACAGACATTAACAGGGTGTTGTGTGCTGCATTTACCATGAAAATTCCCAAGACAGCTGGTAAGGGACCTGCTGTATCATAAAACAACTGTACTTAAACCTTTTTTGGGGAGGGGGATGGGTATGTTGTTACTTAAAATCACATGACTTGACCTCTCAAATTAGAGGAAGGAATCGTCAGCAATACTGCGTTCTCTATCTCTTACATGTATTCATGCTCCGGAATAGTATAGCGAGTCTCCAATTATAAATGCACACACCTCGCAAATACCAGCCATGTAGCTAGCCTGCTGCAGTGGGAACGGGCAGCCTGGGGGCTGGGCTCTGCTTGCTCTACTCTTCCTTTCTAGCAATGGGCATCTACAACAGCTGTGTCCTGCCTTTGTTCTGCCTGAGGGTTTACAAACTTAAGGAGAGCTTCCTGGTTTGGTGCTCTGTGTTCCAAATGTAGAAAGGACATAAAGCAGAAATGAGATGATTCCTCATCTCAAGGGACTTGAATGATGGAAGAGAGGTGTTTGGGGGTTTTGTTTTGTTGGGTTTTTTTTCTTCCAGGCCTTCCAATCTTCTGTGCATATCCTGGCCCCTGGGGGACAAGTGTAGGGCTCTGGTTGTCCATGAGTGACACAGATGGAAATTCTGCAACATAACATTCAGGGCAGAGAATTAAGCATCATTACCTACATGGTTTTCAAGCCATTCCCCCTCTTCCAGCCCCAAGAGAGACACAGAAACATCTGTATTAGGTGATCCCTCAGGTACAGGTAGGACACAGCTTCTGTCCAGTCACGTAAGCTCCCCTTAATCTGTAAGAGAGCAGGTGATAGAGTTGTAGCTCCGTTATCTTGCAGGGTGGCAAAGCCAATGTGCAGAGCTGCAGGAGTGACAGATGGCAAGCACTGAGTGAAGGTGGAGAAGCCCCTGCTGCTCTCAGGGGTATGGGCATAAGCTAAAGATCATCTTCACATTAAACTCGTAGGGTATGACTCCAAGTGCAGTTCATATAGCCTCTTCCTTTTGATGATAGAGGGATGCAGGTGTTGTGCTGCAGGCCTATAGCTATAGAGGTGACTTCTTTTTTTCTTTTTTTTAAGGATCTCTGAGCCTTCTCCAGTAACTCTGACAGTACAGGCTCTCACTGACAGTTTGCTTTTGGTTCACAGTAGCCAGGGGAATGGCAAGCTGGGAGCTGCTTCCTGTGCTCTTCTTGGAACAGAACAAAGTTCCCAGCACTATGCCATCAAATTGGAAACAGGGAAGGAGGCTTTGGTGCTGAAATGGGGAAAATGGTAGCATGGATAAGTGTAGGAAACAGGGATAAAAGAAATAAACCAAAAGAGGAAATTCAACAGCTCGATTGTCTTCAGCTGTCGCACATGCTTTGGTTTGCACACAGCTCCCTGGTTTTGCTCAGAAGTTCCCCGTCTCCTTGGTGCTGGCTGCAGCTGTGTTCCAGAGCTTGGGGCTGTGGTGTGATTAAGAGGAATTCATCTGCTTCCACATCTGCCAGGCACAACATAAGGTAGAAATGTAGGATGTGGGGAAAACTGTAACAAGGCAGGAAGGGACGAGCAAAATATGAAAGTGCGTAATGCAGATTTCCTTTCAAAGCTGCTGGACTGAAGCAGCCCAGGGCTAACGTCTTCCCCAGCTAATTTTTAATTCTGCACCCCCTGCATGCGACAGCCAAATGCCTTCTGTGGGAAGGGTTTATCTGAACTGTATCTGAGCGTTTGCCTTCGCACAATCCTAATAATGTGGCTGTGAACTGGATTTTTATTGCTAGTACTGCAATGAGATGGTTTATATCTGAATTGCTGAAAAGTAGCTCGTAAGTAGCCTGGTGGGGCTGAGTAATACTATAAATGTATTCTGTTCAGGCCCTTTCTGCACTGCCTAAGGAGAGGAAATTGAAGATGCAGCTGTAGTCTCAGGCATTCCCTTCTCACTTCCCAACTTCTCCTGGATTAGTTAGGGATCTCACTAGGGATCAATCAGAGCAAAACTATTACCCTATCAAGGAACAGCACTAAAATGGCTTCACAGTTAAATGCAGGTAAACAACTGATATACAGGTGTGACTTTCATGTCTCTTGTAGGCCAGCAGAGATGCACCTTCTTAGCTGCCAAAACCTGCGTTCCACGTTGGTTTGGTTTCATTTAGTTGCTTTAATCTTCGGCTCAGTGTATGGAGTCCTTGTATGTGTAGACCCCAGTTGTGCTGGTGAGCATGTGGTGTGTATTGCTTCCACCCAAGAGAAGTGCATGGGAACTGAGGCTCTGAAGAAGCCGGAGAAGAAAACTGCATGCAACCAGATTGTTGATTACTCAAGAACATGCTTGCAGGGGGAGGGAGGGAACGAAGTGTGTTGGAGCTCAAGGGCTGAATATATAATAAAATTGCTGGTAAAAAGTAAATGGCCTGGCCACCTGTAGGGGCATCAACCAATCCACCAAGCTCAGGTGGCAGCTGGCTGGCCCAGGGAAAGTGTTTGCTCTTTGCACAGCGTGCCTCACAAAACCCGCTGCAGCAGATGGCTCTGGCTGGCCCTGTTGTTGACTGAGAGACTTAAGTACTGAATAAACTGAAGATGCTGAAGCCTCCTCTCTCTGCCTCCCAAGGGTAAGCTACTCTGTTTTGGACTGAGATGCAACAACTAGAAAGAAACATATGGTGTTATCAAAGCTGTCTAGGTTTTTCTTTTTGTAATATAAACATGGGTTTTGAATGGGTTTTGACAAGTGTCTCTTTATGGGGACCTTGCTTCTACTGATACAGGCAGGAGATTGCAAACGTACTATCTGGAAAAGTCTTCATATAAACATAGTGTGCTAAAATCTGCTCAGGAAAGGTAGACCGAATGACTTTTAGGATAGGTATGGCGGTCAGTGGTAAACAGGGAAATCGGTTTTCGCATCACTCCTACAAAGTGTGGATGGCACCTAGCAGCACGCAGCAGCTCCTGCATTCAGCTCACGTCCTTCACTATTTAGTTGTTGGCATGTTCAATGTTTGAGAAGATGGTGTAGCCCCTATTTTTTTTTTTTTGGTTTTTAAAAAATATTATGCCTGGTAGCCCCCGAAGATTTCCTCTGCTCTGTTTAAAAATTGATCAATGAACGCTTAACGCTGTCAGCTTTTTGGCTTGGGGGTTTTGTTCAGTTTGGGGTTTTTTTTTGTTTGGTTGCGGCGCGGCCCTGGGCGCCCCCGCCATCGGGAACGCCTTCCGCCTGCGCGGCTGCTGCGGAACACGCGACCGCTTATTTTTGAGGGAACTCGCCCCCCAGCCCCCTGTCACGTCGTTCCCGAACAGTTTTAGATTATTTCGTTGAGCGATGTAATTTTATCGATTACAAAATATTTCCGTCCGTTAATGAAATGAACGGAGCGCCACCCCACTCACGCCGAAGGCGTCGTAAACGCCCGCGGTCTCTGGGTGTTTCGGGGCCCCGGTTCCCCTCCCTTTGTTTCCGCGGAGGCCCGGCGCAGCGCTCCGGCCCT
>NW_009260182.1:7310177-7369813 GCF_000687185.1 Egretta garzetta | reverse complement strand
CGGGAGGATGTTTGCCTTTGCTTCAGAACAAGAAGTACGAGCCGGAGCGCGGTGCCGCGCTGCCTGCGGGAGCGACAGCCCTGCGGGGACCCGCTGCGGGTGTGACAGCTCGCCCCGGGGCCGGGGAGCTGCGTGGCGGGTCTAGGCTGAGGAGTCAGAGCCAGGCAGGGGGCTTTCGGACTTGCAACACCGACGTGGACCCTTGAGGAAAACGGGTGTGTAAAATACTGCTGACTTGACCGCTTGCCCGTTGGCACGAGGATAGTTTTCCTAAAGTGCAGTACCACCCAAAAAGAATGTCTGGGAAGTAAGTACCAGTGCTTCATCGGTTTCTGATTTTGCATTGGAGTGTTGTTTCCCGTGGCTCTCTGTGTGGGAGGGTGGAAGTCTGAGCTGAGACATGATTTTGGAATGAGGTTTTGCTGAAAACCATCCCCTTTTCTTCACAAGCGGAGTGTCTTAAAGCGTGGCTGTGCGTAAACTGTCTGTCTGTCTGTCAGAACTTTTGTGCTCTTGAGTGGCCTGGCGGGTGAACACTTGCTCAATTTCTTAACATAGTTTTCTCTAGGTGTGCTGTGGTAAGCTTAATAAGGGCTTTTAATAAAACAGACAAATAGCATTTGTTTTTTTGTATTAGCAATAGTTAATTAGTTCCTAATTCCATGCATTTATGGGACTTGAAAACTGATTAGGATTGTCTTTATTTTTTAAAAGCTAATGGGATTTATCAGTGCTGCAGTTAATGACAGAAAATTAAGCTAATATTGATTACTTTCAAGGAGCAGATGTTCTTTGAACTAGCTTAGGTCCCAGTTTTGTTGCTGAACCTGTGTTTTAGGGTTAGGTGAGGTGAGGTGGTTTTTGGCATAGCACTCTGTTTATTTTAAAGGCTGTTTGACTTGAGGTATTTCTAATTATTCATTTCATATTGGTCGTCTTCTGGGGGAAAAAAAATTTAATAAAGCTGTCACTGAATTTATTGATTTTTGAGCTCTCTCTTCAAAAGCGAATTCTTCTGACGATTTTTAGGTCTTCTGAATGATTACTTAAACAATTACCAATAGAAATCACAAATTCATTTTGAAAGCTTGTCATTTTTTCATCTAAATTACTCAACTCTTCATGATTATAACTCTGTCTCTTGGTTTAGTGTTCTAGTTAACATAATGTCCAGTTTAGCAGCATCATGTGATAGGTTAGGAATAGCTGATGTAGGAAGACAGTTACCTTTTTTTGGAAGGCTGTCTCCTTGCTTAGATATTTTGATACTTTAATATTGTACGGGAGATTAGAGTGGAAGCATTATTAGCCTGAAAGAAACATGAACAGGCTTTTGTAGTAGTACACTGATTCTGAAATTAAGAACCTGAAGGAAATGTTCCCTAAATACTGTGTTTTAATGAATTTCAGTTTTGAATATGATTGCAGTTGAAAGATTAATCTTTCTATAACCAAAGTGCTTTGTTACATTTTGGAGGCTCTGCTTGCTTTTGGAGAAGTGCAGGGGAAATAGTAGTATATAATTCAGGATTTGGTAACTTCAGAATGTAAATTTTCACTAACTTTTAAGACTGGAGTCCTGTTGGTACAAATACGCACCATTATGTGCTGCCATTTCCTTATTAGTGCTCTAGCGTGTAACTTCTTGTGCCCAAGCACTTGGTCATATCTGGGTGAGGGTGTGTCATTACGTTTTGCCATAGTTTGCTTTTAACCGCCAGTGTACAGGGCCTTATCTGTGTTGAACATGCTGAGCACTTAGAAGTACTGACTTAAGTGTTTAATGCTCTGCGTTAGCAGGTTAATTTTTTAATTCCTTTACTGCTGCTGTAATACATAATAGTATACCATATTTATAAAATAATACACGTGTGCTATAATATGTATTTTTGTATCAATAGAAACTAGCTGTTGACGTTTTATATGTGTCCTTTATTTTCTAACTCTGTGACTGCATAGGCAAATACTATAAAAGGTAATTGTGAGAGGATGCCGCATGAGGCTCTAGGACTATAAGTATTAGTGTTTCTGGAGATATTAGGTATGGATAGCTTCATTGGTTCAACAGCTAAATCCTTTATCTTAAATTTGAAATAGTCTTTAAAAATGATGTCTGCGTTTCTTTAGGGGAAGAATAATACAAATAGAATTTTAAGATAAAGACTTGGGTATTTAAAATCAATAGTAAGTGAAGAGAAATTGGGATTTGACACAGCATTATCAAAAGACAGTGCAGCAGCGTAACTTCTGACCACAGAACAATTTATCAGAAACTGACTGAAAACTTGTTTGCTGATTCTTTAACTTATTTCCATGCTTCAGAGCATGTCTTCTACCTGCTTTTGCCTGTATTCTGATAATTGCACCATTTTTCAACAGTTGGCCTTTTACTTGTGGAAGTGATAGTATAGATGAGATACTGGTAGCCTCATCACAACATACGCTGCTCCTGCAGAAGCGGTGTTGGTGGGCTCCTGCCTGGCCTCTGCTTTCACATCTTCTGTTGCTAGACTTGTTGGAGTTGATGATAAAGTAGTTAAACCGTAAAAATATTGTGAAATACCCTGGGGTTTTTTTTGCAGGGGAATGGTCTAGGGAGTAGGTAGCATTTTAATTTTAATGTTGCTTCAGTTTAATTATCAGTGCTCCGTAAGCATGGAAATACATGACAAACATTGAAAAAATAAATAAAACCCAGCCTATACTGCATAGCAAAATTACTAATTTATAATGATTCAAAAAAGCATTTTTGACTTTTAACCCGATGAAGTATGTTAAAGCCCTGAGACTGTAAAGCTTGTTTAAAATTAATACATAAAATCATGGAATTTGTATAGTATCTGTAAATTGCATTTGCAGAAACACTGTAGAAAACATTTCAGTGCATGTAAAATACCTCTTTGCATACAAAGTTGTGTGCAGACAAGTAGCCTGGTTCCTCTTTAAGTTCTTGTGGTTCCATTTTGAAGAGGTGAAATAGATGTCACAGAAGCAGGACGTGGTGTGCCTGAGCAACCTCATGCGTCTAGGAAGCATAACAGTAAAAGGACTGCTCGTACAATAGTTCAGCCTGTGCTGCTGGTACAGTTGTAGCCATGTTTTGGTGAGGCCTAAAATTCAGAGAGAAATGAAGAGATGTTGCTAGAGATAACCTGTTCTATCCGAAGTAGAGCATGAGGCTGAAATCCAGAGTTTAATAGACTGTGGATGTGAGCTGCAAGAATTGCATGTTATCACAGTGCTTGATAGATAGAGTATCTGTAAGATACTGGGGACTAGAAGCCTGGGATATTACTTGCCAGCTGAGTCTTACTTGTTGCCTCTCTTATTTCTTTTCCTTTTGCAGCTTTGCTCTGCCAGTAACAGATAATGTTGATCCTTTTTTCCCCTGAAATATGTGCTGGTGTTTAAGGAACTGCATTCTGGAAAGCCTCAGTCCAAACTTTAACTTAAGAAAAGGAGTAAAACTGCATACTTTCTGAAAGAAACTATCTTGATTTGAATTTATTTTGCTGAATCATCACATAAGATTTGGTAGTTTTAATCCTTTCTGTGCCTCCATCATTTGTTTTGCGAAGTGTTTTTCCTGGTTTACAAAGAGTATGAACAACCTGCGTCTCTTATATCCTTTTCTGCAGCCTTTCATATGCTGACTTAATCTAGCCTTAATTGTTTTATAGAATAAATAGTTTATTTCTAGGGCTACCATGCTAACTTTTGTGGTTGTGCAAAGACAACATGAAGTTGTGTTCCACATTACAAGTGCCCTATTGGGTAACAGGAAAGAAAGATGCATGTACTGTGCTGAATATAGTCTCAACACTGCTATGTTTGGACAAGTTTTAAACCATACAGATGTATGGAAATTGTCTCTGTGTGGTGCGCAGACCCGAGTTTTCAGCAGTTGTATTGTCATGGAAGAAGTCCATGCTTGGCCAGGTCAAACCACGCAAGCTTTGTGCCAATTTAATATTCTGCAGGGGCCTAGAGTGGTAGTGTTGCCTTGTTGCCGGTATGGATGGGTGTAATGTGATTTTAGCTTACACATGCACAACAGCTCTATAGCCCAGTGCTCTGAACAGGCAGCATGACCGTATTGTGCTGCTTTGGAACAGATGTCCCCAGCTGTGTTTGGGGTTGTGGCTGATATGTGGCTGCACTTGAGGTCCAGATTGGTCCTCCACCACCTGGGTGGCAATTATGGAAAAAAGTTTCTGGAGGTTTACCTCCCATTAATCAGATTGTACCAGCATATGGTAGGTAAGTTGTGCTGATGCTGAGACTTGTTCAGGCTGCCACTGTGTTTTTGCACAGTTGAAATAGATCATTATATACTCCACAGTTACTGAAATGACTGAGTTGATATTAAGCTTAGTGCAGAAAAAGATGCAAAGCCAAGCTTGCTGTGCTTACAGAGTATGTACTACATTTTTCATAAATTATACTAAGTAAAAGGTATTTAAAATTGTGTTTTGTAGTCTTCTCTCATGTTTGGAAGTAGTGAACTCTGTGAATTCTGGCAGCATTGCTAAGTTGTTCAATGGTTGTGTCTGTGAATTTTATTACAATCTCTGAGCTATATGCAATATATTGTCCCTTCATATGAACCAAGAGCAGAAGAGCTTGCTGAGGTATACCAGGGCAGAGAGGGGCAGCATCTTATTCGTTGACCTTTTTTGCCTGGTCAGTAGCTATGTTCTTAATAAGAACCTGGTGTCCATCTTCTGGCATGTAAAAAGCTGCCTTTCCAGCATCTAATTCTGTGCAAACAAGTCAGGAAAGAGAATGAAGAACAAAAAAGCATTTCTGAAATAGCAGTACTTCAGTACAGTGAAGTCCTTCATGTTAGGGAGATGTTTGGCACTTGTTTTCATAAGGGATAAAGATAAAATTGCATTAATGTATAAGTGTAACTACACACTAGATTTACGTCACTCAAATTATCTGGAGTCTGCTCTGCAGATCATGAATTTTACTTCAAATTATTTTACCATTTGACATGTTACTTCATTACTATTTGCCCCTGTTACAGCTGTAGCTAAACTACTGAAGCTTGCTATAGGAATATGTTTGTTTCCTTTCTAAAAGTCCTATGGCGGTGATGGGTCAAATAGTAACTCAGGACCCTTATCATATGTGGAATGAGAGAAATAAATTTTTATTTAGATCTCTTATGATGACTGCTGTTCTTGGTGAATTTAACTCATTGGACGTTTGACATGGATGTTCTTGCACACTAGCTGACTTCCTCTTTTGTTTGTTCCATACCTGTGTCGATAGGGAGTTCTTGATACTTTTTTCAAGTTTTTTTCTGGGATCTGGCGGAATCTCAATGAGTCAAAGTATTTTTCTTGCTGATTATATAGAAGAAGATAAGGAAACTATCGCACTTAGAGTTGGTTATGCAAGTTTTATGTTGCTGTGTAACAATTCCTGAAAGAGACCATTGGGCTCTTTGCATCCTGCCTTATTCTGTGTTGGTTTTTGACTATGAGTTATTGCTGACTTGCCTGCTATGGCTAGCAGAAGGCAATAGGATTTTGATTGCTCTGTTGTATTCAAAGCTCAGAGGGTACAGTTGAACAGTTGTTCATCAGCCACTATCAGAACAGTAAAAACAAGAAGTCAGGGTTCTTCTGTTTTGTCATTTTGTCCGGCGTGTCTAAGGCTGATCAGTTCCTGATGAAATGAGAATTATTTCTTCAGTACGTTCTTTCTGCTGAGAATGAAAGGCGGTGCTATGGAGCTGAAATTTTCTTCCTGTTCTCTGTGGCTATGAGTTCTGCACAGTTTGCAGGAGACTCCACATGTGCTGAAAGAAGATATAAAAGAGCACAACAGTAGTTGAAACTACTGCAAGACTGACGATGAATGTGCTGACCAAAACCTGACTGGTACTGATACAGTATACCTGAGTGCTGTGGCTCCCTTGGAACCCAGGGCTTTGTTTAGCAAGTTATTTTATGTTAACTCTCTTGCAGTGTGGTGGTTTTGCTGGAAGGTATGTTGTATGTTAGCCTTCTCTGGACCTAGAAGTCTTCAAATAGAGGTGACAGAACAGTCCTGCTCTAGTCCTTTGGCTTTCCTAAATAAGAATTGTTTTCCTCTAAGTGTGTTGACGCTATTATTTATTGTAGATGCTTTGATATTGTGAAGGCAATAATAATAAATAAAAAAAAACAACCCCAAAAAACCCAACAAAAAACCCCCAGACAATCACAAACTTGAACTCTTTGATAGCACTGAGTTCTTGCCACCGAATTACCCTACCACTAGGGTAAGATTATAAGGATGAGATATGTCATGACAGGGAAATGTATTTAAATGTGAAAATTCATCTTTATAATTGAGAATGAGCAAAACCCAACAAATGCATCTGATGGCCTGCAAATTGCTATAGCTAGGGACTTGCTGATTGCGAGGGAGGTTTAGCTTGGGACGGCTGAGGTGCTGTGTTCATTCACGTAACAGTCCTGAACAGCTTTCTCTTGTGCTGTTCTGGGATGGTTGAGAGAAAGAAGGAAGGAATAAATGTACACTGAGTTCTCTGCTTGTGTTTGGTGTGGTTTCTTTTTTTCTCTAGAGCAGGCTGGTGGCATCTTGGGGTCAGCATGGGAGAACCTTGTAGGCCCTGAAGGTGGGCTAAGTGTCACGTGGATAAGAGAGAAGCAAAGACCAGATTTGTTATTGTACAACGTAGTTACATTATTAGATCAGAAAATGTAACAAGATTTTGAATGATATGTTCTTAAGAAGTTGGTTTCTGTCACTTGAAGGTGACCTGGTGTAGTTCAAAAAATGCAGAGGTTCCAACTCAGTATGAAGCAGGTCAGCAACAAGAAGCTAAGTGAAGCAGTGGTCAATGCTTTCTTTATTCAGGTACTGTCAAAGATGAATTCACAGACCTAAGGATGTTGTCATATTCTATTACTGAAGGTTGTACAGAGATGTAGCTCGGTTCACGTGTGAGCCGTTGCATTACCAGGAATAATGCTAAGCTGGGCTCTTGACAAGACCATTTTGAGAAAGGGCTGAAAATATGTTCTGCAGCTGTTAGAGGAAGAAACAGAAGCCGTGCTAGGCATAACAGACTAGAAAGAGATATGGAGCAGCGTGTCCCTTGCTACATTGGCAAGAGCTAGAGGTGGTACCGTAGTGCAGATTCTCCCCTATCTGCTTTGCTGCTGAGGGGGCTGGAACTGTGATTTTTCTTTCTTTCTTCCTTCTTTCCCAACTTTCTTTGAAGTTGGACCACTGTGCTGCACTGGTATAACCTTTCTGGTTGCTGGCAGAGGAGGAATGTCTGCTTTCTCTTGCTGTGGTGTTTACTCTTCCTTTGCTCCATCATTTACATTCTTTACCTGCCAGAATTGTTCTGAAGTATGTGCTCTGCAAAGGGGCAGGTTTGTGAAATTGGTGTTTGGTCTCTGCTGCAGCTCAGAATGAAATTAGTATGATATTTAAAGTTTCTTGTTGGAGATCACTCACATAAGAGGCTGGAATGACCCTTGGGCATCTTTGTAAGCAAAAGAGATGAAGCTTGTAGTTGAGATGACATGGTAGTATAAATGGATTAAATTACTTTCCAAAGCATGTTTGTTTAAATCCTTGAGTTTAACTTTTAAACACCTCATCTGAAGAATTCATTGCATTCTGCATGTCGCGAGTTATTCCTGAGTTAAATGACTGTGGTTATTCAGAATAAATGGAGTTGGAGAACCTTTGTTCATTTGTTAAAAAGGGAGATGCAGAACTGTATTCAGTATTTCAGCTGTACTTTATGAAATAGTTACAGCTAATTAACACTTTACTTTGTTTTCCTTTCCAATGTGTTCTGTGCTTATGTATTGGTCTTAAAATAGTACTTTATTTTTCTGTTCTTAAAAAAAAAATAATCAGGATCTATATGGTGATTGTGCTTGCAGGTGTGTACAGTTATAAGTGGTTTTTTTTCCTGCCTTAGAAGTTAGATCACTGTCCCTCATCTGTTGAAATTATAGTAGGTGAAGGAGTTGTGTTGGGTGAGAGGCTTTGTAGTATCCAGCAAACCTGATACCTCATCCAGATGCAGTCAGATACAGTGCAAGCAATGACTTCAGATAACTTAATTGTCCCGAATCCATGCGGTATTTGAATACTGATAGATGAATGGCTTTAAGGACTTTGTTGTTGAAAAGTTACAAGGGCTTGAAAAAAATTACTGGCTCCTAGCCAAGGAATAAGTTTTCCTGGCTAACAGTAGCTGTGGAAAGCGAAGGGTAGATGCTCCAACTAAGAATTTCATGGCAGCCACCAGGCTCCTTGCTGTTCTGGTTTTTTACTGTGAGAATATTGGAAATGCATCAAAATACAGTCCTTCTGTCTGACTTTCTTGTCTCTTGGCTACTGTAGGTATGCAACAGTTTAATATTTTAGTGCTTCCCGTGAGGCCATTGCACTCTTCTAGGAATTTTGAATGTAATTTATACCATTACAAAAATGAAAATGAGTTGCATTTTAGCAAAATGCAGTATAGCTGTCATCATGGTAGATTGCTGGATTTATTTGCTAAGATCTTGTTTAACAAGATGTTAGTCTGATATTTCCTTTCTCTCGGTGGAGTAAGTATGGAGTTTTGCTTTTAACTGATGCGTGTTTCCACAAAATTTGTAAAAGCTTACTTATTTTTGAGACTTCTGCTTTTCTCTGCTTCCGCTCTCTGCATCTTCTGGTTTTCTATTACATTTCTATTAATCCCCTTCTTCTGATACCTCAGTGATAGGCTCTAAGAAACTACATGATCAACTAAGACTTTTTTCTGTAGGAAAGCAGGCTGAAAATCTTGTCCTGGAATCCCTGCCACCCAAAAGACAAAAATACTTGACTGTCTTTAAATGTAACTGTTGCCTGTGATTGAACAATCCTGCCTTGCTAGTTAATGTGAATGAGTTTCTTGAATACTTTTATTCTGCTGGGCTTCTCATCTAACTCAATAACTTTATCTTTCAGTACCAAGATAAAGAGGAAGTTGTTTTATGGATGAATACAGTAGGACCCTACCACAATCGCCAAGAAACGTACAAATACTTCTCTCTTCCTTTCTGTGTGGGATCAAAAAAAAGCATCAGCCATTACCATGAAACCCTAGGAGAAGCACTTCAAGGAGTTGAATTGGAATTTAGTGGTCTTGACATCAAATTTAAAGGTAAGCAATTGAAAGTGCATTTACTCACCTGAAAGAACCCACGAACTCTTAAAATTTGGTTTTTTTAATGGAAGTACTGAAAGTTTGCTGCTGCTAGCAACTGAGTGTATTTCGTATTCCCTGAAACACCCTGCACGGTTGTCTACTACTATTTGCTTTTCAGTTTACAGTAAAGTTTTCATCTATGTGCCATTTAAGGAAGATGCTGGCAGCAGATACATGCTTCTGAAGTAACTGGTTCCATTTTATAAAGTAAAACTAAGCTTTCTGCATATGAATGATTAAAAGTATATTTACTGGAATTAGTATTCTGGAATTATCAATTCTAAAGACGTAATTTTTTCCTGTGATGTTGAATACTTACAGACTCTCTGCAGTTAGAAAGGAATAGCAAGGACTCAGTGTCTCAAAGTTCTACCTTAACACAAAGTTAATTATTGTATCCTTCTGGTTACTGTCTGGTTTAAAATACCTTTGAAAAATACCTTTGTATTACTGGCTCTAACTCATCATATGCCAGTCAGGATGAAGCTGGTCTGGTTTTTTTTTCTGTTGTTTCTTGCTCTCTCCCTCTTTCCATACTGTTCTAGAGATGACATTTAACTTCTTTTGCAAATATGTTTCTTGGTGTTAGGGTCTGAGCCATCTATTGCATAACTTCTCTATGTAGGTTTTTTTGGTACCCAGGGTATTTTCAGATATCTGTAACTGGTAGCTGCAGAGCTTCGAATAACGGAATTTTAACATTTTTATGTATTTCATCCAATTTGAGTTTCTGTGTATATGTATTTTCTTTTTCCCTTGAGGGCTACACTTCATTGTATCACCAGTGCTTAACTGGGTGGAGAAATTAGGCAACAGTATCTCTTGCCTGGGCATTTGCAGTCAGATGGGACTTAGTTTCTTGAAGTTATAGCAGTTTTATCTGAAACTGGACATCTGCAAAATAAGAGAGTTGATTTTGGCTTTATTATAAGTAAGTTAAGTGGAACTAAAGATTAAAAGTTTGTTAAAATCATAAATTTTTCATAAATTTTTAAGTTGCATAAGGGATAGCATCTCTGCATTAAAGGAACTTGGAGTTGAATCTTTAAGAGGGGAACCGTACCTGCACAAACATTAGAAAACAGTCCTGTTACTGGTGTGCAAGACTTGTAGCCTGCTGAAAATTTTATTCAATATGGGGGACATAGTTTTCCTGTCAAATCTCATAGCATATGCTCAGAAATGCAAAATGGAAAGGAAAAGGCAATTGGCAGCAATTCAACATGGCTGTCAGGATTTAAGTAAAACTTCTATTGTCAGAATATGATAAATATTTATGTAAATTTTACTTCCTTTAATTGCCCCAGCTTTACAAAGCGATTGTGTTCTTCCAGTGCCAAGTGTACTCTCTAGATGTGGCACCAAATTGAAAAGACTGGAAGGTTTGTGAGTTAATGTTTACAGTTATGAAGTGTCCTATTCCCCAGTTTATTTTCTGAAGATTATCCATAGTTAATTTTTTCCTCTATCATATAAAATTTTTGTTAGATCAGGTCTTTCATTTTGTGACTGGGAGTACTGAGCGGGTTGTGCTGTTCTGTAGTTCACTTCTGTCCTGGACCTACCCTTTTCTTTATTGACCTGGAGGTAGTAATTTAGTACTCTGTTTTTCTGGTGGAAGTGTTGAGGTGATACCAAGGGAAGGCAAGGGTTAGCTCAGCATCAGGGACTGGCTGAAATACTTGAAAAAATTTTCTTCTTTAAGGGTCCAAAAAAGCTGGACCCTCTGTTGTACCAGAAGTACATGTAGTAGTCAGACTGGTTTATATTTGTAAAGCATGTTCATCTAATTTTTCCTGAAATAACACGAGATAGCTGAAACTCAGTTTATCTTTTGTATCCTCTTGTGGCCACTCTATAGTCTGTAGTCAGATGTAGTTCAGCTTTCCAGGGTATTTTCTGCCATTTCTGAAGGAAATCTGCAGAAGCAGAGTACTGGAGGTACTTAACACACGCTTTCTTAAACAAAAATAAGTACAACTTTGGTAACATTGAACCTCCAGTTCCTCAATACATAGAAATAGGTACCATTCCTATTTGGTTAGAAGAAATCTTTGGGAATCAGAACTACAGGGAGCCAAAGTCATCCTGGACAAACACAAATCCAGAATGGTGGGAAAGTGCTGTGGCTTTTGTACTTTGTGATTGTTTTGGTTTTGATTATGTCCCTGCCAGATTAGTTTATCTGTTGTCTTCCATAGTTCTTTACAACAGGTAAACCTGTTTTCCTTAAGTCTTATTTTGCTTTCAGATTAGGAGTTTCAAATTTGGATTCACAACTGTTTGTGCTGACGTTTTGACACAGAAAGCTTTAGATTGTCTCTGTTACAAAGAGTTTATTGCAATTTCTTCAGGGTTTAAGGTCTGATCTTCCACTCATACTAGTTTTCTCAGGTGCCTTTTTGGACCTCTAATTGCTTTACCAGTGCACACCAGGGATGTAGTTGCTATATTGGGGTATATTCTTCCAGTCAGACAGGGCGTGGTGTTGTCCAAAAGAAGCTTTGAATGGGTATGGAAGAGTAAAGATTTCTGAAAGAATCGGGTGTTTATGGCTTGTAAGTATAAGTGATTGATGTGCTAGTACATTTCCCAGCAGGTGGGGAATTCCTCTTCATCCATGTCCTTTGTTGCTTTTAAAAAATTTATTATTATTAATGCATTGGTGCTCTGTGTAGATTGCCAGTCTGTATTGGACCTACAGTGAATTTAACTCCGAACCAAAGTGGCTGCAGGTCAGATGTTTTCTATAAAGCAGATGGTACATGGTAGCTGGTTGATGACTAAGTATGTGTACGTGATTTGGGAAGCTGTCCATGTGCACTTCTAGTTTTTTCCCTTACAATCTGTGTCCTCTGCATAAAAGATGAAGACAGTAATCTCTTTGCTGTTAGCTGGCATCCAGCAGTTTCTGTATCAGGAGGTGCTTTCATATTTCTAGCAGTGGATCCATGAAGTGAAATCTGAAAGGGAGTCAAGACTATTTTACTATATTTAATCTGCTATTTAACATATTAAAATATAATTTTTTTCCAAATTTCAGAGTAACAAGTTTAAATTAATTGTAGCAGTAGTTATTAGCACTTATTTAATGTAATATTATGTAAAATTTGTTGAAATCCAAATCCCTTTCATATACAGATTTTTAAAGTAAAAACCCATAACAAAAGATTGCTCTCTGAGATTCTTTTTTACAGGTTTAAAAGCATCATAAAACCAGTACAATTTATATGTAGGAAAATTTAAATTTCATAGACCAACCCTTAAAATTTAGCATTCGTGTAAAGAATTATTTTCCAATTTGTTTGTTGAAATGTGATGGTAGCTCAGTTTTTTGGTGAGCCTTTAGTGGTAGATCCTGTTCTTGGCTGAAGCGGTGCTCACTTGTAACAACAACAACAAAAAAATTGTAACTGGTTTATATGGTGGAATTGAATGGTTTTTTTGTAATGGATACGTTTTATCTTATTGTTTTGATTGATCCATCCTCCTACCTCTGCACCAGTGGTCCAGAATTTGCTGCAACGTAGTTGAAACAGAGTTCTGGGTGATTTGTGGGGTTTTTTTCCTTAAGAAATAGAAGCTTGTGGTTTGGCACAAATAGATTCATATATTCTTAAGTAAAAAATACGGTTTCAAGGAGAATTGAGTATCTAACATCTACAGCTGAAATAATTAAGAACTGCTCAAGTATCTTTCAATTATCATTTAGATGCTTGAATATGCATCCAAATACCTAACTGTAGGGACCTGCTTTTCAAAATGTTGACATGACCGTCTGAAAGACTTGTACAGATTTTATTCATTAATATGTCAATCAGATCTAAGGTCTAAGTTACCGGGTAATCATGGTTTTCCTCGTGTGTTTGGGATTATGGCAAGACTAACAATTACAGGTATTTTTCATCTTTAAATGAGTGTTGTAAGAGTTTAGAAAATTAAATTAGATTGGGATTTTATACTTTTAGGTTTTTATCCTCTGCAGTGTGTAAAAGGGAATTAGAATTGTTCTAATAAATTAGCTTCTGCAATAAAAGACAGTTCCCTTCTCAACATAGTTTGACTGGACAGCAGTAGCAGGTAAGTGTGAAACTGCATGTTGTTCATCATACTTGAAGAATTATTTAGGCTGCAGTTGTCAGTGACTGAAGTACCATAGGCTGCATAAGTAAAACTGTCCATTGAATCAGAGGACCTTGCCTGTAATTTTGAAACAGAGTAAGAAAATTATGGCTCTGCAGAAATGTATTCTGCTGAGAATGGAGGCTTGCACTTGAATGCTCTTAGTGGTGACTAGTGGGGCAAATCTACAGTGTATTCAAGCATCCATGAAGTAGCATTTCTACTTGCATTTAAAAACATGTCCTGTGAAAGGATAGCCAGATTTCCCTTTTGGTACAAATATGGAAAATGTTGTTCCTATATCATGGGTCTCAAATCTGTATAAATATCTATGTGAAGAAAGTAATGAATTATTAACATACACTTACAATATGACTTTAGGTTTTCAGTTGGCTTAATTCTCTTGCCAAGCTAAATTTAGAGTAATAATGCTTTCTATGTAATATGTCAAGTTCTTTATTCAAGCATTTGAATTGACATCCTCTACGTGACACCTGAGACCTAGTGAATTATTAAATGTATTGGACATTGGGATCAGAGCAACTTCAATTAGAAAATTAATTTTTGACATTGTCATACAATACCAATTAGAGAAGATGAATTTAAAGGGGGAAAGGATCTTTTTTAACATAGTTGAATTTTGAGCTTACTTAGAATTGTTATTAAATGATCATGCCTCTAAGGGAGAGCTCCTTCCCCAAGACTTTCTTCTGCAACACCTCTAGAAAACATGACAGCCATTCAGGATGATGTTCAGTGTTGTACTAGGAGATGGTCAGGTATAATGAGGTTTTATATGGTTTACATGTTTGAATAAACCCCAACTGATGTGACTGTTCACAGGAAATTTGAAATGTGGCACAAGTGCACCTGCTTTTGTAATGAGTCTTGCTTTCATGCTCTTTTAAAATTTGCTTAATGTGCTATTGATGTTACTGAAGCTGCATTATATAGCAGATGTTACCTCTTTGACATCCCTGTTGTAGACGTGGCACAAAACATACCTCTAACTTCACACTCCTCTTGGATACACGCACAACCGTAACTTGGATAAGAACTATTTTAACATATACAAAACTTTAGATCTGGTAAAGCTGTAATGAAATAGACTTCAGCTTCCCCAGCCACTGAATGTTCTCCTAAGCTACTTTTGTTTAATCATTTAACACAGTGGGCTTAAGTTTAACCATCTAAGCCTGTCCTGTAACTAATCGACAGCTTCCCCGTTCTTAGTGGCTGGAGAAAGGAGCACTTGTCTTCATCCCTTTGTTCAGTTGTTTTACGGGGAGGTGAGAGGAACTGTACTGTGTAGTATGGCTGAGGGTGAAATCACATACTGTATGTAAAGTCATGCCTATGTTTTGCAAGAATTGAATGAGGTTGTTTCTAATGATTCTGCTGGGTTTTTGTGTATGTGCGGTGGAGTAACTTGTAACATAGCTGATCCACAGCTGATTGTAGTATCACTGTGATGTCTTTTGCTGTGCTGAATACTGGGAATAAAATCCATAAAAATGGATGAAGATGGTTTTTTGGTGGCATGCTGCTATCTGCAGGCTGGTCAGATGTCGGTGAGGTCATTTAACTTCAAATGATGTTTCAAGGTCGAGCTATTTATGGAAGAAATGCAAATAAACAGAATTTCTCTGTGCCAGGGTCCTTCCCAAAATGTAGCAGTTTGATGTCCTCCTCCACATGGAAGCATTTTTTTTTTTTTTTTTTTTTTTTTTACAGCAGCAAAAGCCACTGTTTACATCCTAGAGTATTGGATGTGGAATGGCTTGTTTCAGTTAGTTTTAAAAAAAAAAAAGTGGCAAATTCCAGGGGTCTGAAAGCCCATGGAGTAACTTGATATTAGATTGCAATCTAATACCGAATTTGTCTTGGCTAATAACTGCAAACAAAGGCTGCTGTATTCAGGCTATGAAATGGGAAAGATCTCTAAAAAGAGCACTTGTAGTTCATGTGATTTTTTTATTTCAGTAGTAGTACTTGCTCCCATCCCCATGCTGTCCTTCAGCTGTGCTGGTACTGCTCTGTGGGGGGGCGGTGAACCAGTCAGGAGAGAGCCACCTAAAACCAGCCTGGACCTCCATGGCACTTCCCCTGACCAGGCCTCCATGCTCCAGCGCGAGGTAATGCTTCATTTAACAGCCTCTACCAGTTTCTCTTTTACACTTATTTTAATTCACAGTATAGTTTCATTTGACCTCTGTGTGCTGAACAATCCTTTGTGAGTTAAAAAATTTAACATTAGGAAGGCGTTATCCTTCTTTTGAGTATGGTATGAAACTGCTGGAGTGTGACAATAAAGTGCCAAGTATTTTGGAAAGAATTAATCCCTACTTAGCAACAAATCCAGAAGATGAGGATTCAGATTTTTTTTTTTTTTGCTTTTAATTAATGTGAAGATGACTCAAATAAATCTGTTAAAGTGAAAAAATGCCAAGCAGAGTCACTTTTTCAGAGAACATAGTCCAAAAAGTATAGCATCCAGCTCAGTAGAGGCATAAATGCAAACTGTGAGGCCTGGATTTATAATAATGTAAGTCTGTGTTTCAGCTGTGGTGCCAACTTTAATGGCTTCTCTCTCCTGAATGTATCAGTACAGGTCCTGAAGATGTAATCCATGGTCTAAAAGTCTTCTTAGGACAGTTGTTTTCCTCTTCCCTTCCCCCCCACCTCCCCCTGCCCGGGAAAAGGTTTATTGCCTAGTAAGTCAGTCTGAAAACTGATTTTTTTTTTTTTTTTTTTTTTTTTCAGTGAAAAATTGAAGCTTAGAGTGCATTCAGTAGGTCTTGCAAGAAGAAAAAATAAAAAATACTAAAGTTTTCATAAGAAATAGGAGAAAGAGACTACAGGAAAGCACTGCAATTCTGCAGGGTGGCTGTTGGCTGGTTTCTTATTGTCTTGCCTCACCAGGCTTTGCTTCAGTTTTGCTTGACCAGACGTCCTGTTCATATTTTCATTTTGACAAACTGTCGTTATCAGAGAAATAGTGTTTTGTGTTGGAAATACTCTACTTGATGGTGCTTTTTCTGTGCAGGTGATTTGATTTCCTGTTTAAGCTTTATATTGCAGTTAGTGTATCGGAGAAAGTGAGCTGAATTTTGATACATATTAGAGTTGTACTTGGGGCATAAATTAATTTTATCTACTAGAAATGGGTCCAGTGATGACAAAAAGAGGAGGGAGGGGGAGCTGGAATTATTTATGTTCACTTTGTTTCACTATTTGCAGAGTGAAAACATTCGCTAAGAAGCAAATGTGGCATTTTTTTTTTTTTCTCCAAATCTGTTTCTTACAAATCTCTAAATCCTTTGCTGCCTGAATTCTTGTAAATATGAGCCCTTCTATCTTGTTTCACTTGAAAAGGAAACATTAGGGAAGGAAATTGGGATATGAAAGAATGGCTGCTAACTGCATTACTTATGAATTGTAGATGGGGAAAAATAGCTTTCTGGCTTGAAGAGGTGGATTTATTTTATTTCCAAATGCAGCCTCTTGTGTGTTATTTGCATTATTCCTATTTTTGTCTTCTGTCCTTTTTTTCTACTTTTACCCTGATCGCTTTGTTTCTTCATTTATGGTAGTTTCTTGAAAATTGCTGAGGCCTTTAAAAAGTTTTAGTTTTTTCAAACAGTATTCCTAGTCAGTGAGCCTGATTAAACTATACCATATATATAATACCATACACAGTTTTAGGTATTTGTTAATAATTTTGTACCTTGTGTTAAAGTAAAAGAGGTCTTATGATCTGTCCAGGTAAAGCTGCCATCAGGAAATGGATCTTAATGTAGTGTGGGTGAAGAAGCAAAAGAAAACCTTTCCTTATCCAGTCTGTGGGAAGCTTCTGCAGGTGGAAAGGCAGAATTACAAAAACAATCATTTAATTGCTTTAATAGTTCCTTTCTAAATGTCCTTTTTTGTTACCTACTTGAGGATAACCAGGAGGAGTTGGACTCCAGCAACATCCATCCCTCCATTTGCTTGGTTTGCCTTCGCTTTGAGCCAGCTCATTAATAAATCATTAACTGTGCTTTAATTTTTTGCAGATGATGTAATGCAGACTACTTATTGTGAAATTGACTTGGATAAAGGCAGAAGAGACGCGTTTGTGTATGCTATCAAAAATCACTATTGGTACCAGATGTATATTGATGACTTGCCGATATGGGGTGAGTGATATTATGCATAAACAACTTGATTACAACTGCAGGAGTCCTGTGCTTGTGGGTTTCGTGGAGTAATTTAATGACTAAGCTTCATTATGAGAATCTCACAAGTATGTAGAACTTTTGTAACCAAATAATACAAATATGAAATAATTTGAATTATTATTGCATTGAAAGAACAGTTGGATGGCTTATACTGGTAAACTAAAAGCAATGAAAAGCTCTTTTGTTTCTCAAGCACTGATGTAGTAATACCAAGTTCTTAGGGTTAAATTATTTTAAATGTTCAAGTAAGTGGTAGTTAGATAGGTCAGATATAAGGTCTATGTTAATGTGCTCATGAATAACATTTTTTATAAAACTTTGCGTGTTTTAGCTTTATTTTGGCTAGTTCTTGCGTTTGTTAATAACACAAGAGTTGTTTGATTTGCTTCTATGGTTATTTAGTGTCTTTTAAACAGTTTTGCATGCACAGTCTGTGGTTATATGAAGTAGTTTTATTTGTTCTTACACAGTTCTTAAAATTGCTCTTGCTGAGTTATTAATCTGGGATTAGACATATTTGTGTCTTGAATCAAAATTTTTGTGTCCTTATTGCCATTGTCTCCTAAGCTGTCTGTGTTTTGTCACTCCCTTGTAAACTGTGATCACATACCTAGTAAAGAGTGCTCTGCAGATTGCATTTTGCACTGATAGCAATCAGCCAAACTCCCTAAGCCCTAATCTCCCTGTTGTAGATGTAAACTGAAGGGAAAGGAAAAGCACCACAAAATACTTTGCTAAGGTAAGATCTTTGTTGCCTGTGTTCTGAGAAAGAGGTAAAAAACCCCAAAATAAACAAAACCCCACAACACCTACAAAAAAATACATTTCAAGCCACATGACAGAAGTTCTTTGATAGACAGCATGCTGAAAAATGTTACCCATCATTCATTCATTCTGACAGAGGCTGTTTTTTTAGTTTGTTCTTGTAATTTTTAACTGTTTTTAGAAAGTAGGTAGCTGTTGAAACATGAGCTCCAGCCAGAAATACTAGTGTTTTATTTATTTTTTATTTACCTTTTAGTCAGGAAGGCTCTTGCCTTTTTTAATGTATCTGTTTTTAAGACATAATATTATAGTGCCCGACAGGAGAAATACTCATATTGTATTCTTTCTTTTCAGCTGATTTGCTTATTAGTGTATGTAATAGCTCTGTGGCAGGGTTTGGAGTAGACCCTAATTAATCTGTGTGGCCTCTACTACTCTTCTTGTGCAATTGCTGGTAGGCTTTTTAAAAGCATCCATGAGTGGTAGTTGTTGCTACAGTATTTTTTTGGTTTTGGCCTTTCAGCAAAAGATCAGTGAATGATTTTCCTAGACTAGTGGCAGCTTCATAGGCTTTAGGCTGCACAGGGATGATGGATGCTAAGCTGACTTCTTTGGAATCCTATGTGGCTAGTGAGTCTTAGAGACTTTCTTTTTTAGGATTGATTTTTCCGATCTTATTTGGAAATATTTTTCTTACCTCAAATAGTGAAGAAGAAACACACTGACTAAATTTTATGCTCTTATGCTCTCAGCGGAAAAATTTTATGCTTCAGCTCTCAGCTGAAAAATCTGTTTCACTGTGATTCCAGTGTTTTTAATGTTCTTCAGCAGTATGCTTTGTTTGCACAAGAAGTCATTCCTAATGCTACAGCTAACAAACATGCAGAATCTAGGTATCAACCTTCATATGATATTAAGTAGCTGGGTTTGATAGTTCTTTGGAACCAGGACCTCAAGCTGTGATATGTAATAGATGACTGCATCATCATAAGTACTGGTAATATTATGCAGGGATATAATCTGACATCAGGTGTGAAAGCAAGTGGTGCTGAAGATTTTGTTCTATGTCTCCTGAGGGCTAGGTAAAACTAGGAGGATTGCAGATTGGTCAGTCAATAGTAGCCTGGCTTTTATTCCAAAAAAATTAATTGGTTCTTGATGGGAGGCTGAGAAAGGAGTGGAGGCACCAAAACTGCTCAGAAGTGTTTATCTGCAGGTCTGAAGAAGTATTTCTGACCTTTGGATTCCAAATGCAGTTTAGAAAACTCTGAATATAGCTTATCTGTGTTAACTCTGGTTTTGATGGGTCTCTGTTCAATTATAGGAATATTTCAGGCTCTGAGTGCTGCCTAAAACTTAAAGCTCTGAGACTTGCTGCTCAATGAACAGTTTTTATTTCTGTTACAAATATGGCATGAGTGATACTGTAGGCATGGCTCCTCCAGCTTGTTAGTGTCTTTAACTGTGTTGTATAGACTTGCCTAGTACCACATAATGTGGTGGTAGAGATACTAAGAAAAACTGGTATCTTTTGCTTGATTGAGTGTCATCACATAGTTAAATCAACACGTTAAATCCAGTAAGTGTAATGAAAAACATTAAGACTACTTAAAATATGTGGGAGTAAGAGCTTTAGTAATTAAGATGGCATCTCTGAAATACTCGGAATACTGAGAAGTGTTTTTTTGTTTTATTAAGATAGAGTCCGGAACTGGTTACCCTCAGCTTGAATTAAAAGTATCTTGTGCTGAAATGGCTTTTTTGTTACTATGTGAAGGCTATCATGTTGATCCACTTCATTTGGATTACCTTTCCTGAGAACCCTACTAGCCAGCATGTGCTGTGTGTACTGTGTCACCCAATCCAGTATTTTTTTCACTGTTGATTTGTCTTGTAGCTGGATTAAACCAAGATTTTGTTCCCCAAGTGTAAATGGCTAGAGTTCTTTCTTTTGTTGGGTGGTTTTTTTTTTTTGTGTGTGCTGCCAAAAGAAAGGAAGTATTCTCTGAGGAGTTTAAAAGAAAAGGATTCAGATGGTGTTAATGTTTGCTGAGAATTCTAAGAAACTTCTGTTTAATTTTGTTCTTAAAGCAGACCATTCACTTCTCTGGGCTCATCCAGATGGATTTGTAGCACTCTTCCTGCCAAACTTTAGTTAAATTCATGTTTTATGTTCTTCATGGTTTTCCACCTTGGCAAAGCTTAGTGATGTCAAAGTCATATGCACAACCATTAATATTTTTAATTCTCCTTAGGAAGTCCTCAAAATATCCAGTAAGGAGTACTCTATTTTCAGTAAAGACTAGGCATAAAATAACTTTTCTTAACTGCTGATAACTAAAGGTAATGACTCCAAACTACTGTTTGAGGGTTTTGGAAGGTTTACACTTTATTTTCTGACCTGAAAAAGGCAACCAGATCTTTTTAAGTGCATTCAGAAAAATTATTCCACTTTCTATTTTTCCTGAATTGCTACTCCCGGCTAGGCTTGACTGTCTGTGTTTCAGGACGTTTCCCGAAGTAAATGGAGCACTGTGTTAGTTCACTCCCTCAGGTAATGATTGATCAGAATGTCCTTTAAGTAGTTTAGAGGTCTGTATTGTCATGGGTTTGGATACTACCATGGGAACAGATGGTGTGCCAGGTGCTAGGCTGTATGGCATAGGCACAAACTGGCACGTGTTTCATGTGGATGGTATAGACACAGAAATCCTGACAGATGAGCGTGAGTAAAAAACATGACAGAAAACTACCACCTTGAAAACTAAAAAACACAGGTAATGCACAAGCGCTGTTTCTTCATATACCTGCTGCTTCGTGATAATCTGTTCCATATCCTTCGCCTGCTTGTTCTCCCACTCCCCCCCACCTTTGTATATCTGGAGTGCTGCTTTTATGCTTTCCATCTTGTACATGATCTTTGGTATGATGGTCTTGACATTAAAGATGATGCTTGTAGCCTGTGAACTTGGTGACTGATAGACTTCACCCCCCTCTCCCCCAGCATAGTACAGTCTCTGGAATTTTTCTGTAGTAGATTAGACATTTTGCAGTAATTTATTGAAAAGTAAGAATTTATCATGGCTAATATTGGGTTCTGATGCTCCAGGAGCATCTGAGCAGCTTAATACTCTGGAGGTAATAAAAATCTTCAAGTAAATGATAACTTCTGAATTTCTCAGTGAAAGTAACACAGAAACTTTCGTTCTTGACAAGCATTGGAAGCTAGTGTGCAAATGAGAGCAAAAAGTATGTGTAGGGGGGTTAACTAATGAGGAATACAGAATGAAAGTAAAACTTCTAAGAGGACGAAAAATTAGTGAAGGGATAGATGAGAGATGGGAAAATGCAGAGGTCTCAGCCAAGTTCTGTTTGTAGAAGTTAAATCTGTATTCAGCTAGTTTCTTATCTGTTAGGAATTCCAAATAAAACTAGAGGGACTATTGTGTCTTCTGTTTATTCTGCAGTGTTTGTACCTGCATGCTTTTTTCTTTTAATGCCATTACAAAACGCTTCTTGCAGATACCTTTGGATAGAAGGTGTAAGCCAGGTATCACAGTTGAAGAGCATAAGGTCTGCTGTGGTTTTTTTACTATAGTTATTGCTTTTTTAGCTGGCAAAATTTTTGTAGCGCGTATTTAAAAAAAATAATTACAGAATATTTAAAAAGCATACCTGTAATAAATGCTTACATTTGTTTCCTATGCAGGTATTGTCGGAGAAGCAGACGAAAATGGAGAAGATTATTACCTTTGGACTTACAAAAAACTTGAAATCGGTTACAATGGAAATAGAATTGTAGATGTCAATCTGACCAGTGAAGGAAAGGTGAAATTGGTACCAAACACAAAAATCCAGATGTCATATTCAGTAAGTAATTTGGTGATGCATCTGTAATAAGAAATTCTACATCATGAAATAGCTCAAAAGTAGGTACTTTATACCTACAGTGTATTGATACGTCAGGCTATATTAGAGGAAGATGAATCTTAACTCCTTCAAGTATTTTTTTTTAATTACTGAAAAACCTTGATAGGTTTATCAAGAATAAATATAAATGATGATTTTTTAAACACTTCAAACAAACTGAAGCTTCTGTAATATGCAGAAAAGTGTTTTGGTGGGAAAGGAAGATGTCCCAAAAGGTATGGAGACTAGAAGTATAGAGGACCCCCCAGTAGGTACATATTTTCTTAATGTTTGGAGCTCTGACATTTGCATCATAGATTTGAATTGGATTCTGAGCTAGGACCAAAACCCACTGTGAGCCATCATACTTGGCAAGCAGTTAGTATCAAATCTTATTTTGTTTCTGCAATTCTAGTAGAAATCTGTCTTATTTCTATAACCTTATTAGTAAGGTATTCTCTGAAGCCCTCTGCTATTATATGGAATTGCTATGATAAAAGGTAATGAATAAACAGTGTTTGCTGCTCTGAGATAATGAATTAAATTTTTCAATTTTCCTCTTATTTATTTGATGTTACTTAAATTTGTAATGGTTCACTTCTCATGTTCACCACATTTGTATACTGAAACTTGTTCTTAATGCATTGTTTTTCTACAACGTGTTAGCAGTAGGTGTCAGCATAAGATTTTATTTTAGAGGATATGCTTGCCACTACTACATTTGTTTTGTGCTGAATAAGTTGCATAAAGTGCAGATAACTGGTTTTTATATGTGCTTTCTAGAATTATGTTTACACTAATCTCCCTATTTCTACTGCAAAATTGATAGCAGAAATTTTGAAATTCTCTATTTCAAATTCCACCAGCATTATGAAGTCCATTTGCTCTCTGAATTTTGAGGCAGACAGTACTGAGTAGCTGCCAGTAATGAAAATAACATTAGATGTTCCTTTAAAATACTTTTACTGTACAGAGTTCAAGACTTACCTACCCGATTCTGTTGGCACCACTGGGCAATTCCTGGGCTGGCACATATGTGGTGTTTAATTCACAGATAGTCTCTGGTGGATTTGTTCTAAGCAGTGCTGTTTAGTGGCAGATGCTCTAATGCAAAAGGTATCTGCTTAAAACAATGTTGAAAGCTATTAATGTTTTGAGATACTAGTCTTGAACAAGGTTGTAATATGAACTGAAGAGCATTAATATCATACCTCCAAGTGAATACTAGCTGAGTCTTAGGGTTTTTAATCTGTCTCAGAACTGTGGTGAGTAGTAGGGGTATTCGATCTACATTTATATGCTTTCTTCTATACTGAGTAAGAGAACGGTCTGTTGGGAAAGATAGTTCCTTGACATGTATTTTTAAAAAGATATGCACAAGGGAGATGCACGTGTTTCAAGAACACTAAAAATCCTGATATTTCCCATTCTTGGCATGCTTTTGAAAAAAAACTTAGTGTCGATTTGTGTTTAATTTCTGAAATTGTTTTCATTTTAATTTTTAAATGCAATCTTGAAAAAAATCTGAAAAATACTGTGTGCTACCATACTAGCACTGTATAGTTCATGAGTACGATTGAATCTTTCAAATCCAAAGCAGTCCTCTGTGCAGCTAGTGATAGCAGTAATATGCTGCTACCCTGTGACAGTATGGCCGTAAATGCATACTTATCCAGCTGTTTTCAGAGTTATTTATTGGCAATTGAAGTGTCTAGATTGCAGAATCCTGTGGTCTTACAGATTTTAGGCTGCAGCTTTTAGCTTGTAGCTTTTAAAATTTTAATGTGTGTCTTCTAGGGTCCAGCTTGATCCCTCTTATCCAGTTCTCTTCCAGCCAGCTTGCATTTCAGTTTATGTAATTTTCTTTTCTGTTGGCATCTGTTTTAAATCTGTTCTTACAGCTTCTCATTTCCCTCACTTCTGCTAGACTGTATATTTTTTCTTGGGCACTGTACTCAGAGAATTTAGGTACAGATGATTTTACTGAATACCAGTCTCTAGTGCATGGCAGCAAAAAGATCTCAGCTGCTGTTGGGGGAACAGAAGTAGCGGGTGTTGTCATCACTCGATGAACACTGGTAATGTTCTCCAAAAGCCTCTTTCATACAATGTAGCACATGGAAATATTGAGAAAAGGGAGTGTGCTGTCAGCAAAAATAATATTTGAAAAAATTTCACTGCTTTCACATCATTCTTGAACATATTTAAACACGCTTTCTTTCTCTAGCCTTTGTTCTGAAATCTTGGGCGACTATGGGAGGATTTTTCAAAGGTATTGCCTCATCGTTTTACAAGTATCTGCTGTGGGGAAAAAAAGCATCATCTTTGAACTATTCATTTGACAAAACTGAAAAATAGGGTCATTTGATGGATTTTGGTTTTGGCACCTTCTGTATGAGTATCTTCATGAGCTCCTTCTATAATCATGAAAAGGGTTTGTTGTATTTGACAAGTAGAAGTTTGTGTCTTTGGTTAGTCTCACAGAGACAGTGAGAGCTGAGGCAGTGCAAGACTGATTATTCTTGTTCCTAAATGTAAGCATAGACAAGATTAGATCCATGAGGCAAGATGATCATTCTGTGTCTGACCTGTAGATACCAGTCTTTAAGAACATTAGTCCATTCTTTTGCCAAAACCTAGATTCACACTGAAGACCATCTAAAGTGGATGACTTAAAATGTGTTTTGGGTTTCTGCATGTGAGTATAACTGAACATACTATAACGAGCTTTTCAAGTGTAAATTTTTCTCTCTTTAGGTGAAATGGAAGAAATCAGATGTGAAGTTTGAAGACCGATTTGACAAGTATCTTGACCCATCTTTCTTTCAGCATAGAGTATGTATTGTTCTAAGACAACCTTACAAAATATCCCTTTGAAATGGTTGCTTTAGTTCAGAAGATGTCATGGAATTTTTGAATGACATCTTTGAATTTTTGGGTGTCCCAGGTGTTCTGGGACAAGGAAACAGGCAGGTCTAGGACTGTAGGTTTTAAGTGATAGTTCTGTTGCTCAAATAGGATGGCTCCAGTTTTTTAGAGTGCTTCAGTAAATGTGCAGGCAAGCTTCAAGCCTGCAGCAAATGAAAGGCAGTTCAAGAAAATTTTGCATGATTGGAAGCAATGAAGTTTCAGGGACACAACTGTACAGCTTGTAAGCTGAATAACTGCAATTGGCCATACGTGCACTTCTTACTGAAGTAAACGCGAAATAAAAAGCATTAGTCTAAACCAGTTGGTGATCTCAGTTGTGATGGCTTAAACCTGTGGTTGTAATCTCCTTAAGGGTGAGCTATACCACTTTCTGAAATTAGAGGGTTTGGATTCTGTTTGGGGTTCGGTGAGCAAGCTTAGCTGTTGAAAAGCGTTATGTATGGTGTCTCACAGGCCAGTTTTACTGGGACTTTCTACAAATGTAGTGTTACTTACAATGTGGGTTTATTGTTACTTAGCTAGCGCTGACAAGCTGTCCTTCTAGGCAACGATTTATACTTATTGGAACAAATTTGAAACACATTTACAGTTGTAAACTTAGGGATGTGTTTTCTTTTTGTAGATTCACTGGTTTTCAATTTTCAATTCTTTTATGATGGTGATCTTTCTGGTTGGCCTAGTATCTATGATATTAATGAGAACTTTGCGAAAAGATTATGCAAGATACAGCAAGGAGGAAGAAATGGATGATATGGTAAGATCTGCATTCATACTTATTTTAAAATATCTTTTAAGGCTCATTGTTTTCATACATTAATTGTGTTAGCAGCTCTGAATGGCTTTGTTTAGTTGGGCAGAAAACTGCTTTATGTGCTTCTTGAAAGTGTTACTCGTTTTCTTTGTAACGTGCTCCTAGGTTGCAACCCAGAATTCTGTCTGTAGTCACTGTGTTAATGTTCATATCCACACTTAGGTTAAATGAGGCCCATTCTGAGTGTGTAACAGAAGCCTGTTAACTTCTAAGCACTTCAGAGGATTTTAGGGACAGGGAGGAAATCTGATAGATTTTTACTGCATCCTACATTCAGGTTGTAATTTTTGTTGTCTTCATAAGTACCTGAAAAGTAAACTTTTCTCCTAGATTTGATGCATTTAGGAGAGAAGACATACTTGCACTTGAAGTTACTTTAATAAGTCAAATCTTTAATTTATGCCTAGCTTGTATGTTTGTCATTAATTGTCGTGACTAGACTTAACCTTTTTTTGTTGTTGTTCCTAGGACAGAGATCTAGGTGATGAGTATGGGTGGAAACAGGTCCACGGAGACGTTTTTAGACCATCCAGTCATCCTCTAATATTTTCATCGCTTATTGGTTCTGGCTGCCAAATTTTTGCTGTGTCTCTTATAGTCATTGTTGTTGCAATGATAGAAGATTTATACACAGAGTAAGTATAATTGTGCAATACCTTCCACAAATAGATGCTTAAAGGAACAAAATAATTACAAAAATGAATGTTCTAACGGGCCTGGAAAAAAGTGTTTGAGAGTCTTTAGTCTTTTATCTTTAGATCAGATGTAGTATTCAGAAGGGCTCTTTTAAGTTGTAATGAAACTTTGTCCTACTCGTATCATGTGAGCTTGTCTCATTTTTTAATTTTACTCTTTTAATGCGTGCTTTGACATGATTTATTATGAAACTAGTTTGTTGTTCTGCAATACAGGTAGATCCTATGAGAAATAAATGTTAAAAGGTACATATTTCACTCCTGGTTTCATCTGTAGTGAGAAGATATTACTGTATTTCTTACCCTGTTTTCCCCACCGTGTCCTGTAAAGACAGGTGTAGGAATGTGATGTGAGTAGTCCTGTTTACTGCTGAAAATGCATTAAGCCAATCTTATCCACAAGTTTTCTCAGGAATGGAGATTTAATTTCTTAAGTTCTTTTGAACAGATACTGCTCAGCCTGTGTTGCATGTAAAACCTCCAGCAATAGGTGGGCTGTGGTCCTGACTGAAGAGAATTCATTGAAAACAAACAAATATGACTCCAGTTTAAATGTAACACACCACTTGCAGTTAACCTAGTTTTGTTCCTTTTCCTTTTACCTGTTTGAGATTTTTGGTGTCCTGGGTGGACTTCTATCTGTTTCTTTAGTGATTGTATTTTGGATACTGGGGGGATTATTTTTTTTTTTAACAAGTGCCTTGTTTTAAGCAATGACTAAAATTTCAAGTCTCTGTTCTATTTTCTCTTGAATATCACTTGTAACTGATTTTAGCAACTTGTAGTACTTCTAATGTGCCACTAGAGAGAACTCTTGGTTTTGAATTTAGCTGCCTTTTAATGGTGTGTTTAAAAAGCCACTCCATAACACCAGTATCTTGGCATATTTTCATTTTTCATATCGTGTTATTCCCGCCTTGTGCCCCACGGTTACATTTATGCATAGACTTACATACACATTTTTAATTGTACAGCATGTCGGCCCTTCAAGGGAGGGAATGAAACCATTTCAGAGTGTTTGTGCGCTATAGGGATGCTGTAAGTTAGAAATGGCAATTGTAAAATGTGTTGGAACAGTAATTAAAAGTCTTTTCTTGCAATAGGCCTTTGTATCACTTTCAAAGTGAATTTAATTTTGGGTGTGTAACGGAACAATTGACCAAGTCTGATGCAGCCAGTTCCAACACTTAGGAAAATAGTGATGCGAGTGAAAAAGGCTGTAAACCAGAATTATAAGAAGGATTGCCTGTCAGTGTTCTTCAGGTCTGTTAAAACTCTTAGGGATGCAGCTGATGCCAACTAAAAGTCTCTCGGTGAAATTTGGTCACGTCAGCTATTAATGTATTAATGCTGGTTTGTGTTTTGAGAAACTTTTCCATTAGAATATTTGAAACATAATCAAGTAAACATATTCCTTGAGAATAGGCAATTCCAAGATAATTTTAGAATAACATCTGCTGGTCATTTTACAGGTAGCCTGGACGTACATGTGTCGCTTCAGATTGTGCATGGTCTTCTGGGGTTTTGCATGTGTTTCTAAAAGGCTTAAGTTAGGAGAAGTGTTAAAATTGGCTTCTGTCTAACCAGTAGCTTAGTAAAGTGGAACTATTGCTTTTTATTTTTTGAGAAGCAAATGTTAGTATAACGCTCCTTTAGTGTGTGTGACCAGCAGGTATTTTTGCTTAGTTCAATCCATGCAGTCATGGAAGCTGATTGTACTAAAGATTACTTCTTTGAGTAGGGCAGGCATCCAGTAATCGTTCATCAAAATGCCAATAGTCTGGAATCTCTCAGAACAACTAATTTGAAGAAAGTACAGCAAGCTGGCTGAAAACCTTCTACTGCTTTTTGCTATTGAAGAGTAGCAGAGGGACATGGGGAGACAGCTCTATTAATGAATAACATTTATATCTTACTATTCTTAGACACGATTTTTAAAAATGTATTTGGAGATGGCTTTTGTGATTTAAAGTTATTAGCTTTGCCTGTAAAATTTCAGAAAAATTATGCCAAAGTGAATACTCCAATATTTAATGAGGTGATAATTTTAAAATTACTAAACTCTTCTGATAGGACTACTCTGTGCTGATTTGTGGCTTCATCATAGCATTTATAGTTTCTAAATCAGGTCTTCTGTAACATGATCACTTTCAATCTTAAAAGTTAATTTCTGAGGGATGGCAGAAACATCATTCACAGTCTTAGTATATTTTTGTTAATAGTGGCCTTTATATTAAACAAAGAGTACCTTTTTATCTGCAGTAGTTGAATCTTATACTTAATGTATGTCACATAAGTAGTTCAGTAGATGCATCCAAATGTCAGAGTATTTTGATCAGAGGTGAGGTTTTGTACTCCAGTGAAAATAAATGCATATTAGAAAAGAATGTAGTATGTTGGAACTCTTTTTCCTAGATTGAATTAGACTCTGCCAGAAGCTTTGGATGCAAATAGTTCTCATTCTTATGTAGATCTTACGATTTAAGCACTTTTAAATTTTTACGTTACCTAAAAATATTAAATAACGGCTTCTATTAAATGTACATATTTTACTGTAATCTTTTGCTCTAATACTGTCTGGTTTTTCTATTTCATTTACTAAAAAAATCACTTCTTGTAGGAGAGGATCAATGCTTAGTACCGCTATATTTGTTTATGCTGCAACATCGCCAGTAAATGGATATTTTGGAGGAAGCCTTTATGCTAGACAAGGAGGTAAATTGTTTTCATGTTTCAGCATTTTCATTACATTGTTACATGGAGAAGTTATTATTTTCTGATTTGCACTAATACAGAAGTGTCCTCATGGAGTGAGGCCATTCAGATGGAATCCATTACATTCTTAGTAAACAGAAAATATTTTGAGTATATTTAACTTTCATATTACTTCCTATTCAGTATTGGCTGCATTTTCTATCTAAAGATAGCTGAAATCTTTGGTTGATTTAAAAGTAATAAGAGCTAAAGAACTGTTAACAGTTGTATCTTATGAGTTGCTCGTTAGACTCTTGTACATAATTGTTTGGCTCATGACATCCAGAGTGTGTAATAGTCTCTCCCTCTTCTGTAACATGCTGTTAAACAGCTCATGTCATCTTCTCCAGATGACTCCTACATAGCCCTCCTCTATAGGTACTGGGAGGGCTATGTTTACTAACACGAAAAGGATGAGTATACAATACTTACTAGACTATTGATTGTGGATGGGGAAAACATATAGCATCTTTGTAGCATCTTTTGAAGAACGTTATTCTACTTTTCAGTATGTGCTCTGCTTTATACTTAGCAAGTTCAAAATGAGTATCAGTAGAGAGCAGAAGCTCAATAAAATTGACATAACAGATTTGGACAGGCTGTCTTCAAGTGCCTCCCCACTATGCCTCTGAGTTATGACCAGTTGCATCCTTGCAGTCCACTAGCTTCATCCATTCCCTATGCTGCAATAAAAGAGTAATCAATATCTATTATCTTCTGTAGCGCTTTAGGAAAAATAATTCTGGTAAGTTTGCAAAAGAAAATTTGTATCTTTTTAGTACGACATACTTGTTAGTCTCAACTGTACCCTACTCTGAGTGTGAAGGTTAGCTGTTTCTTTTCATGTGGCTTGTGTGTAAACCCCGCAATTTGTAGAAAAATACATCTAGGTAAATCAGGGTTGCTGTTCTAAAATGCACCATGCTGTATAGTTGAGCCAGCCTTGCATTTTTTTCTGCAGATCAAACATGTATCAAACCATGAAATGCTGATTATGTTGGCCCATAGTGAAAATACATATGATGGTCCTGAAAAGCATATGCTCGTTTTCTGACTGTTTTTTATTTAGTGCATATTACAGATGCATCTGTGGTGTATTAAATTCAAATATAGACCGTATTTAAGAGCATAGAAAGTAAAAGGAATACAGACAGTCAAAATTTTTAAGGTATGGTCCAAGAGGGTTTTTTTGAGCTCTTCAGGGAGCTCTAAACTTAGTAGTAACTGCTAACAAGCGTTGCTGTCCCGGGAGCAGCACTGAGCTCTCATGCTCTCAGGGTGCAAGCATGCTCTGCACAGGGCCAGCTCTGCTATCTCTGTCTCTACTAATCTGCAGCTTAGATAGACACTTATGTGTCATACCCCGGTTTCTTCGGCCAGCTTAGTTAGTGTATGCTGTTCTTCAGCCAGAATGTTCTCACGCTGTGTCCCTTTTCCTGTCTTTTCACCTGGCCTAATAAATTGATTAATGTGCTGCATCTAGTGAGCTGCCAGGAGTCAAATGAAACTGTTAGTTGACTCTTGGCTCTTCTATGCATTTAATATGTTGTTACTTAATTCTTTCACCTTTCTGGGGGAGAAGTCGTCAAACATTTACATTCTGGAGAGCTTGCTGATAACTTTTTAAACAAAATACACTGTATCTCACCAGTCCCATTGGAATGTTCCTTCTTACAGGAAGGCGATGGATAAAGCAGATGTTCATTGGAGCCTTCCTTATTCCAGCAATGGTGTGTGGAACTGCCTTCTTCATTAACTTCATTGCCATCTATTATCATGCTTCAAGAGCTATACCCTTTGGAACCATGGTGAGTCATTTAATTGGAGAATTTTAACACCACTGTAGACACAGGAAAACTACCTTTTAGTCTAAATACAATTGTGAGCCATAGCTTTAGCTTCCTATTTAGAAATTTATTCTGGGAGGGTTTTAAGGTGCTTCCAGTATGATTCATTTTAATCACAGTAGCAACAGCTGCTGGATGCCAACAACAGTATTCTCTCTGCTTAAAATGGCACTTCTGCTTTGTATTCAAACTTCGTGTTATAACAACATGGGGAGTTAGCAACTTGAGTTTTCTTCTGGCGAAGGCAAACTGGTTATAAGCTAAAGTGCAATACAAAAGGATTCCAAGTGAAAGCTATTTCCAAAGCATTGCAGTCAAGCATAAAAAAAAAAAAAAAAAAAGATCAGCCAAAACCATGAGATGAGATATCTTGAAGAGATCTGGCTTTATGAAAAAGAATCACAGTTTTCACTGTGGTCTTGTGTCTGTGTGTTTACCGTATCACTTGAAAAAACAGTGCTGGTTGGATTAATTTCTCATTTAATCATGATGACTTTTGTCAGGATCTTGTTTGTTGTCATGGCCCTTTCAAGTAACCTCAAATAACCCTTTGAATACAACGTAGGAAATAATCACTTGGTGCTTTGGCAGAATTTCTGTTTGGGCTTGCAAGGGGTATTACTTGAGAGCAGAATTTTTTTAAATATGTACCCTAACGTTGCCTTTTCTGATTTTATGCAGTAGCACTTTAAAATTATCTTGATACAGGAAGGCTTGTTTTCTTTTCAATATCTGTAGCAAATCTTGGGATTTAACCTTTTTTTTTTTTTATAGTTCCCTACTTTACACATCAGCTTTTGTGATATGTTAAATTGTTCAGTCTGTTCAGAGATGCTTGAATAGCCTTGGATTTCTTCTTAGCTTAAATCTACCACAAGATGAAGCTTAGTGTCACAAGTTCTCTTATAAATTGTATTATTTGGGATAATAAAATTCAGTATGTGACTGAAAATACTTCTTAAGAATACATCGTTAATGAATGAATGTGGTAGAAATCATAAATGGTAATAAAAAGAGGGACAATCCTCAGTTGCAGGTGAAGGCTTTCAATAATTTTCTACTGATGGAGGAGTCATTACTTTACATGTACATTGCTGGTTCTAGTCACCTCCTTATTAGTAGCATGTTCAATGCATGCCTAAATACCAACTATTTACATTGCATTGGTTGCTATAAAACCACTAAATATAATATCAAGCTAAACATGTTTATAAACTGTTCACTTAATTTTTCTGGTTTTTTTCTTCAAGAAATTAGACTAAAATTCTATCTTTAGATATGTTTATATCAGTCTGTCAGTGACCCTAAGGAATTATTGTATTGTTTTTTCTTTCCTAAGCTAGCAGCCATGTACAATACTGTCAGAAAAGTTTACAACATTGATCTTTGATATGTGGAAAGAGGCTCTGTTTTACTGCTGAGCAAGCATTTATGATACTACATTTCTCCCTTGTATTCCCATTTGGAGGTCAGCAGTGCTGAGGGAAGGGAATTCCACTTGTGCTGAAGTTTGTCTTGTAAATCTGTTCAGCTGATTTGTATTTTAAGATCATGGAAACATGTACATGCGAAAGCAAATGGGAATATAAATCTTCAGGGGTCACTTAATCAGGATGTTAGGACTCTTTATACACAGTGATTTTAATGATCTCAGGGTTTTATGAACGTGTTTGAATCGTTATGACTGCGGCAATAAAACTTCAGTGGAGTTAGCAGACTTTTAGTAGGAGCAGGTTATGAATCGGAAACTTCATCAGAATAAGCAACGCTCTAATGACTTGAAATCAACTAATGAAGCTGGTTTGTAGAAGGAAATGAAAATTGTTTGAAATTACCATGTTATGCTTCAGGTTGAAGTCCCTGGGAAGCCCTCTGGCTTTATGGATAAGATACTTCTGTGTCTTTCCACCTTTGTTTTCAATGTAGAGAAGCTTCCAGAATTCTCTAGTGCAAACTTGCTGCTGCTGCTTTCTTGGGGAAATAAAACCTCTGCCATCTAAACATACCAGAACACAGAAAGTAGTTCCTTTACCCTGGCATGTCTTGAAACCACTCTCCTTGATTTAAATTGCTGGCAAGAATTACCACCTCTTCTTGACAACTGTAAATCTGGAAAAAGCAGAAACTGAGTTGCTGAAAGAAGTGTCTGAGCTAAAAGGTTGCTAAGAGACTATGGTTCAATATGACATCCTGTGCTTTGCCTGTTCTGCGTTGCGACTTCCCAGTGAACCTCTAGGTACTCTCCTCTCTGTGACTTAAGTCCTCCCTCCAGACAGATTTGTCTATGGAATGTAGGCAAGGGGAGCTGATCATGTCAAAGCCAAGGCATCCAAGCTAACGCACAGTTGCTACATCTTTGATCTACCTGGTATCTGCTCTTCCACATTTTGTCTTGAAATGCTCAAATTGATTGAGCTCTTCAGGACTTTCATACACCTCGCTGTCATTGCAGTCTGTTTTGAACTTCAAAGCTTTGTTCACCTTGTGTATGTCATTCCTGATGTCTGGGATCTCCTCAAAGATGTGGTAGGGACTGGGAAGATCCAAACCTTGTTTCTGAAATAATTCTTCAGTCTTGGGACTCTGCCTTCAGTGCTTTTGGATTAACATGCAAGCCATCTACCTATACTGTGACAAACCTTCTGTAGTGAAATACACCTTGAGCCTGAACAAAGGCTTGATCTCTTCCCTGGGATATCATTCAGCTGCCCTTCTCTTCAAAGTGCAATAAAGTATGTGACAGATTTTATTCAAATGAGGGAGCTTTTTAAAACTTAATGGTTTAAAGCATTCAACTCCCTAAGTATATGGAGGAAATATAAAAGTCTGGGTTTTTTCTTTCATCTCTTTGCCTTTATAGAAATGCAGTGCATATTGTTCAATTCTTCGTTCTTTTAGAGCCCAAATTTGATTTTTTGAGGTATTTTGTTTATTATATCCTATTACTGATGAACATAGGGTTCTTCTGAAGGTGTTGTACGCCTTGACTTACCTTCTGTTGATTTTTGTCTATCTTTTCAGTGTATTTATCAATCATCTTTCTTTTTTGTTGTGTTTGAATTATATGCAAAAAATGGAGCATGGAGCAATTAAAAAGAATTTTAAATAATGTCAAGTTACCTCTCCATATACACTTAGGACTGTGGTGGTAGTTCTGTGCAGGAATACTTACTAAGTAATGCAGAATTTCTACAGCGAATAACATGACTGAATTTGAAGGGACCATCTTAATTCTGGCATTTCGTAAGTTGTGACTGCTTACGTTTTTCTGTGTGTTATATATAATTTAAAGATTTCCATTAAGGCTACTATGACTAATGTAATATTCTGACTGCAGAATCCATGCAGCTTCTATTAAACTGTTTAAGATGTACCATTTTTGTTTTGTTTGAGCAGTAGGCTCCTGCGTGGCTGCCGTTTCCAGTATGCATTTTTAATGATTTAATTAAATAAGGTTACGCACACTGAATTTCTCTTGGGATCAAGATCCTAGTGTTTGCATCTTTTATACCTTGTTTAAACTAGAAAAAAGTGTTTCCTCCAACAGATAGCTTAATCCAGGCTGCAGCTATCCCTGACAGCTTTAAGTTGATATGAGTGTTGGCTGCCACTGAAAAAGGAGGACCTGGTAGCACCAAAGATTTTCATGCCTTGAGCCAGATAAGGAAATAAACGTGGCTAAAAATAGGAAAAAAAAAAAAAAAATCTAGTTGTATACATTCAGCAGGGTGCTTCCTTGGATTGCTTGAAAGTGACTGTGGAACCCTTGGTCAAAAATCTAATCTTTGCTGAAAATAGACACAGCTTCTGCTGAAATTTCCAACAGTACAATTTATTACCCAAAGCAGCACCCTAGATTAACAACTTAGTTGTAATAAAATTAATAACACTTTATTTTGAAGCCTTCTATTCTTTTCTTGTTCCATGTAACGTTTGAGCAGATGATGTGCACAGAACTGTTTCACTGTGCAGATTTGGTACCCTCTGTGTGGGGGGAGAGTCTCATGACTGAGAGTGCAGTTTTTGTAGCTGACAGGAAAGATCAAGCTGCTGCTTTGACAGTTAATTTTTATTGCTTTTCTCCCTTGTGCATTAAGCAGTCAAGGCACCACAGCCTGCCAGTAGCTGTTTAATATTAGATACGCTCATAAAAATTTTAATTATCACCTTTGAATGAAGTTTAATCTACAGTTGTCAGAAAATATGAAACACATGGCACTAGAACATAAATTATATCCCTCTTGACAATGTTTCCTTTCAAATAAGGAAAACGGAAAACTGAATCCTGCACGTTCAGTCAAGGGCAGTAGAATATTCTTTCCCCATCAAAACAAAATGCAGGCATGGTGAAAGAATGCAGGCATGGTGAGGTTGACAATCTCTTACTGGCAACTAAAATCTGCAAACTAAATCAGATGCTCGTTTATAAATAAGATATTTTGTACAACAAAAATGCAGCAGTCAAAGTGAAATAGGTATGTTTTAATGTACTGGCTTGGTAGAAAAACTCACGTAGTTTGTCTTCGGTAATATGGATTATGGAGAGCGTGTGTTTGTTTGCTTGATGGAAAACGGTTTGTAGATGTAGTAGATTTGCCTGTTTGCATTATTTGTGTTTTCTGAAGTGGTAGTTAAAACTGTTCTCTGAATTTCTCTTGGTTGATATTACAGTAATACTTCTCTTAAAAGGCTCACTAAGACCTAGCTTTCTCATCTCTCCGTCATGCAACAGCTATTATTGGGGTTTGTTTGGTTTTTTTTTTTCCACATTCAGGGAAGACTATTACTGCCAAGAATGAAGAAGAAAATTTTCAGCAAGCATCAGTCTGAGTAGGTAGGCCACCGTGGAGTCAGACAGTGAATTGAAAGGAAGAAAGAAGATGCTGCTGAGGTCAGCACAGTGTGTGCTGATTCTAACCAGCACCAGTTGTATTGGTCAACCTACTGAGACCAGCAGGTTGCTGTCACCAGGGTGGGGTTATCTCAGAAGACAGAATATTCACATGTTTATCAGCTTAGGCGGCTTATCAGAGGCAGGTAGAAGTGAGAGGCAATCCTGAACTTGCACTATGGTCCATACTTGCTTGCTTAGTTGGGCTTCCTTTGCACTGCAAAATCATCTCAGATTATTTTTAGACTCTTGAATGGCTCCAGGAAAAAAGGAAAAAGTACACTTCAGTTCCAGCTGTCTTCAGAACGCAGACAAGGTAGCTCATTGTTTAACAAAACATTGACTTTACCTAATGCTGCTTACTAGATTTCATGGAAGATGCTAGCTGCTCTGTCTGAAATCAGTTAGTTTTTCAGCCAGATGGTTAATAGAATGGAAAATGTTACAACAATATCAATCATGGCCTAACTGATCTGATAATGAAACCACAAACACTCAGATTTTCTGACGGATGCCAGTTACAAGCATACTGGGGACAGGTTAGCAGTACTTAATGAAGCCATTATTCAGGAAATCTTGGTGTGTCTCAGCTTGTTTTATGCAGATAAACATTCTAGATTTCAAAGCTGCTGCTGAGTCAGACAATTACAAGCTACTAAGTTTTGTTCCAGGTGAGCTTGGAACCTAAGGCTGTTCCTGGACAGTTTCTTTCCATACTAAAGCAGTGGATTCATTCTCTATGACTATCCCCAGTTAGAGTTGATTTCCAGGATCAAGAAACGAAGCTACAGACACCTTGGTAACTGCACTGTAAAAAACAGTTGTGGCTGGACGAGCAATACAGATGCCCTTTCACACTGCCTGTGACTGAGCTTCCTGTCTTGGCCGGATTTGAAAACTACCTGCCAGAGCACCATGGAGCTGCATGGTCAGGAGCCACCCATCACACCTGGGGGTCCTCGCGCAGGCAGGAGGCAGAGCAAGCTCTTCTTGGAAATGGAAATGGTTTCAATACGGTCATGTCGGAAATTCTTTGGATCCTGTCCAGGCCTTAATTCTTGAATGTCTCTTCTACCCACTGCACTTTCAAACAAACTGGGACTTTTTGGTCAGGATTTTAGTAAATGTAGGACTCAAGACGTTCTTCTTTGATCTTTTTGATACTTTTTGACATTTTTCTCTGAAAATTCTCATTCTTTTAGACTGAGCAGTTTTCAAGTGCAGAACCTGCATCCGTTAAGTGAGTTAGTTATATACTTCTCCTGTAACTTATTCTTAGGTGACCTCACTGTCCTACCTAAGACACTATGCTTGATCACCTGTGTTTTTTCCAGTCATGAAAGATAAATGGGAGATATTTAATATGTATTACTTGTGTAAAATCTGCTTTATTATTGACAAGTATAAATACTACTGAGCTTTTCCTTATTTACCATTGAAGCTTCATATTTTAGTGGCTTTTGATGTAATTTTTTAATAACCTCTCCTCAAAGATACACAAAACAGTCTGGACAGTGCTTCTGCTTGTTGACCACCTCTGGTGTACCCCTTCTGTGAAGTATGAAGGCTTGCTCCATCAAACTCGGGCAGTTTTCCATTCACATCTGGCCTAGGCTGGTAATGGTATGCAAGTCAGTAATAGAGGGATAACCAACTGACTTTTGTCAGATGTTGCCTTACACTCACATGGTTGACTTAATGAAAAATTTGTATTGAGCTAATGTAGTGCAGCTCCTCATCTCATGAAGCCAAGTGGTTCTTGCTTGTCAGCTGCTTGCAGTAGATTTCCATAGATACAACGTAGGTGAACAGCCTTTATCTGTCCTGGAGTAGCTGCTTCTTAAACAAGTCAGTGTGTGGCTCTTAGACCTGGTCCTCTGTCCATTGTTTTGGATTAATCTGCTGCCATGGACTTTGCATCATGGTGGGGTTGAAGGAGGAATATAACTTTTTTGTTCAGGAGGCACCAGAGTGTGCACAGAGCCTCAGGCAACAGTGCTTTTAGAAGGCGCTGTTCTCACGTTTGCATAGAGAAGGGCACAGAGTCAATATTCAAAACTATGGTTATTGCATTACATGCCACTGTTCTGTCTTTATTAATATCAAAAAGTTAAAAAACTGTCTAATGCTGATCCATTTTGTGCTAAAGAGTCAGGAGTAGAGAACGTCTTGCTAAAACACTTTAAATATTCCTGGTTTTGGAAGATAAAAATATGTTGCGTTCAAGGAATAGCAGAAGTAGAGCTACATATGTGTACTGGAAAAAAGATGATTCATGGTAAAATTTTAGGGAAGTTGTTCCACTGGAAAGAGCTGGAACATTGGCTTGATTTTGCTGCATTGTGCATCAGCCTAATTTCTATATGTAAGCAGGGCCGTCATGATTCTAAATTGTGTGTCTGCACACACCAGTGGTTACTTGCGTCTTTGGCAGTCTGTTTGTAATTACCTGGTTGGTGGATAGTGGAGAAAATTGAACCCAAAGTTTTGATTGCTAGCGTTCTGACATGGCTTTGCAATTCTTGTTTGGGTTTCTTTTTTGTATTGGATTAAAAATTTTGCACCCAGCAGTTTCAGTTTTGGATGCAACTGCCTAACTGCTAGATATTAACTCCCAGGGACAGCAGAAGCTGCAAAAGTTCAAGAGACACTGACAAAATTTTCTGTGATGAAGTACCATGAAGATTTCCATTTCCTTTCTTTACAGTCTATTGGGTATAATGATTCGATGAAACAAACTATAATGGTTCTGTTCTCTCAACTGATGCAAGAAAATATGCTTAATAATGTTTATTAGGAAGTTTCTCAGGAAATAAATACTCCTGTTTGATAAAACAGATGTATGTTGACTAATGCTTGATAACTAGGAGTATGATTCTACAGCAATAACTACTAAGGACTAATATATACGGAATGGGTTGGTTATCTTCTTTTTTTGTCTTATAACTGTTTTTTTAATTATTATTTTATTTTTTGCTTACAGGTGGCAGTGTGCTGCATTTGTTTCTTTGTCATTCTTCCATTGAACCTCGTTGGCACAATTCTTGGCCGAAATCTGTCAGGACAGCCTAATTTTCCATGTCGTGTCAATGCAGTGCCTCGTCCCATACCAGAGAAAAAATGGTAAAGACCAGCATGCATGTTAACTAGATGTATTCACTTCAGCACATTTTAAAATTACTTTTCAGATGTGATCATTAACATTTTTTCTAGAATAACTTTTTTTATTTACATTGGATTGTGTCTAGAAGTACACCTCTACTGATGTTTCCTTAATATGATTTTTCTGTTGAATAAAACCACCAAGTGCAGTTAATGGTTAATAGTTGTAGTAGATTTTACAGTCCTAGATTACTGATTCACATTTGGCCTGAAATGCTCTTCAGTATCTTATGTAAAAGGGATGGTCCCAACCAAGTTCTTGTCTGGGTATCTTGAAACTAAACCTTTCCTCTTTAGTTAATGCCTCTTACAGATATAGGATTGAATGTGCCTTGGAGACAGAACTGTTCTGTTTAATGGTCTCCATGTACAAGCTGAGACATATTTGCAGGGTGATGGTGGGGAGATGCTTGCAGTGCTGTTCCCAATTCTGCACTTTTGTTGATAGCACAGAGCCTAAGCCTAAAATACTCCAGGTATACAGTTTGAATTGCAAATAAACCTTTATTAATTTGGAAGTGAATATAAAGGAGTGGGTGCCTAGCCTCAAAAAGTAGACTTGGGTTTTTGGAAAATCATGAATGCAGTCACTTTTTCCTATTAATTCTGAGATAGAAGCAGCAAGCTATGGAAATGAAAATATCCTCAGAGGATTTTTTTTAATAGATTTTTCTTGCTTTCCCTGTTCAGAGGAATGGAACAGACAAAGCGAAGGGGGCACTGAAACGTGTACGCCTGTGATATTCAGGAAGTGCAGCACATTTAGTCTTTTTTTAGTGGTGGGTTATGCAGCTCAGATGCTAGGATTTGATTTATATTGTGACCTGTATCTTGGGAATCTGATGGATTTTTCTGGATCAGCGTGACAGATAAAAAGAAATAAGATACTTCTCTTGAAGATGATGAAATTGCACACCGTCAACTTAGACAAGTCTCCCTATAAATAATAAAAGAAGCTGCAAATTAAATCACTGGTTACTAGCTAGATTCAGCGTCATTGCAAGTACTACACAGAGGTCACCTTTAGTAAGTGACAGTATCATCCACAGGTAGCTGAGTATTCATTTTTGACCATAGGCTCATGACTCAGTATAGCATTAAAAATAGACACTGGTTCTTAATTATATAACCATTACCCTGCGAAATTATCTTTGTGCTTTTTGCTGTATTTGTAGCCATCAACAGCATTGAGTTTTCACTGTCTTCATTCAAGCTAGTGGATGTCACTGGGCTTGATTGCTTAGGCCCTTTTTGGGCAAGAGAGATTCTTTCTGTAGCCTTCAAGGCTGATTAGATGCCTAACCATATGCCTGTAGGTGATAGGCATGAGCTTCAGCTTTCCCCAAGAATAACTCCTAGCCATACACATGACATCTTTGCGGGAATCTTCTTCCTAATATGCTGGTGTGAGACAGAAATGTTCTTGTTAGCATGCCTTTTAAATAATTCTCTCTGCTGTATTATCTGGTTAAATGTCTTAATATATTTATAAATGAAAGATTAAAATTGTCCCTAAATTAATCTTAATATCTTTCAGGTTCATGGAACCAGCTGTTATTGTTTGCCTAGGTGGAATCCTCCCTTTTGGATCAATTTTTATTGAAATGTGAGTACATCAGCTATTTGCCAAGTTGATTAAAAGGTATAATAATTTAACTTTGATTACAATATCATCTGCATATTTTGCTTACTCTCTTCAGGTATTTCATTTTTACTTCATTCTGGGCTTACAAGATCTACTATGTTTATGGCTTTATGATGTTGGTTCTGGTTATCCTCTGCATTGTGACAGTTTGTGTGACTATCGTTTGTACGTATTTCCTGCTAAACGCAGAGGATTACAGGTGGTAAGTGTTGCATTATTTGCATAGTTAACCAGGCTGAGAGTTTTTTAGAAAAGTAATGCTTTTCAGTCTAGATGGGTCTTTTCAAAGTGTCCCATGTCCAAATTTTAGCTGTAGGGAATAAAAGCAGTTCTTGGATCCTTTCTGTACCAGATCTTTCTGTGTGTATGTGCATCTGTGCATGGATGCATGTATGTATGTGTTTTTAAAAAAAAAAAAAAAAAAAAAAGTCAAGGCACACAGGAGTATGAAGAAGGATCATCACTTGGTATCAGTTGTGGCTGTTGCCGTAGAAGCTTTTGTCACTTATGGCAGACAACATGTAGATTTCGTTAAGTGTGTAGAACCAGTACACTTTATTTTTCAGTGTAAGGTTTTAGTGCATTGTGCTGCTTCTTGGGAAGCCTTTTGCTTAGATATGTGATGGACATGTGTGTTTACTTTCAGGCAATGGACAAGCTTTCTTTCTGCGGCATCAACTGCGATTTATGTTTACATGTACTCCTTTTACTACTACTTTTTCAAGACAAAGTAAGTGGTAGTTTTCTTGCTTTAATATCAGATTACCATATTGCCAAATAAGTGTATTGAGAAGAATAGGGAAAAGCACCTACCATAAATTCCTGCCTTTCTTTTTCAGGATGTATGGCTTGTTTCAAACATCATTTTACTTTGGTTATATGGCAGTATTTAGCACAGCCTTGGGAATAATGTGTGGTAAGTTTCAAATATATTGACAGTTTTCTATCAGAATTTTTCAGATTGTCATGTTTCTGATTTTACCTCTGTGGTTTTGGCAGTGGAGTGTGTATGTCTGCAAGATCTGCTTAAAGCTTACAATCTTTAAAAAGAATCTTCAGGTTCTCTGCTTATACTTGATTCCTACCTATTATAGGAGATTTCTGTGGATTGTGTCTTCTGGTAGGAAGATAATTTATGTACTGTGCAGAGAATTTCACACTCGGTGCAAGCTTGAAAGACTCAATATTTGGCAAGAAATTCTGCAAACTAGATTCCAAATTAGGTTGAGTCCATGCTAGTATTTTGTTTTGGAGTTTTTACTGTTGACCCAAGAAAAGGAGCTAGGTATGCCCGTTGAGGCATCAGTGGTGTCGCAATACTGATGAGACTACCATCTGTATCTTGTGGCATGTATATATGAACAGAAAGGACTGACACTTGAGGGTAGCATTTGAGAAATAAGTGTTGGAATAGTCACAAATTAGGAGAGTGCAGAGTGCTTCTGTGTGCAGCTGGATTTCATTGCCTTTTTAAGATACTGTTTTGACAGATGTTCAGAAAAAAACCATAGTTCTCAGCATGCAGGCCATCTGACAAAGTCAAATATACTTGTTCACCTGTTAGCTTTATTTTTATCCTTTGCTTTATGACTTTAGGAAAGTGCTACTTGGTTCTTTTGCACTTTCCTATGATGTTACTTGCTTTTTATGTGTGATCTTTATTTAATACTCTCCTTCTTAGTAGTGAATGAATAGTCCTATAGATTCTAGTGGAAGGATTTCTTTGAGTTAGATATTTGAGACACATGATGGCTTACAGGAACTTTCTGTAAAGTACACATTTCTCGATATCCCAGGAGGATGGGTAATTTCACAATGCTTTATAAAAAAGCGAGGGAAATCATCTCTTAACTGCTGAGTACCTGTTCCCCTTTTCTCTCGTACAATCTGATCTTGCTTCATCAGGTTCTTGGCACATTACAAGACTTCCCTGCTGTTATGGTAGTCTTGCAGCCATTTTTTTCTTTAATAGGCTTATACTTTTCAGTTCTAATCTTTTCTTTTTAAAGTGCTCAGGCTGGTATTGATTAAAATGCCTATGATGCAGAAGCCAAGTTTGCCCACCAGTTTCTGTAATTAAAATGTTTTTTAAAACATGGAAAAGGAAGATAGTTGAATGCTTTCTTGTCATGGTAGGACACTACTTGAAGGAATATTAGAGTAGAATCCAAATTTATTCAAAATTAGGGAATACTTTATCACATCAAACTTTATTTCCACAGCTCTATTGAGATTTCTTTTTGTCTTTTTAACTGTGTTGGGAGAGAAGCTGTGCGATTCCTTTTTACTGAGAACTCCCATTTTCAGCATGTGGAGGGAAGAAAAAAAATCCCCTGTCAAAAAGCATTTGTCTAGGGAACTTGCTGCCATTGAGGTCTAACAAAGACATTTGTGTTAGAGAATTGTGCAGTGTGCATGCTACTGACTGTACGTCTCCTGTGAAAAGTGTGTAGGGCTGTGCTTTGGATGCTCATGCGAATGGGCGTGTTCAGTATCACACAGTTGGATATGAGACCAGCTAGTTAGGGTCCAAAGCAGCCACAGGGAAAAACTCTGTAGGCTTGTATCGTCCAATTCTGGTTTTAGTGCCCTTCACAATGCCTAGTGAACTCGAATCCCACATGTAGTTGGGATGCTTTGATCCACAAAGTCTGCTGCCCTCTGCAGAGCATCTGAGTTCTGGGACTGGACAGTAGGGAGCCCATGAGAACTACCAAACCTTTTGAGCTCCTCATGCTTCCCTCTTAGTGACAGAAAAGAATAAAACTTATTCCCCAACTCAGCGCATTAGGAGCTAGGTAGTGTAAAAAGGCCTCTTGCAATGCCACACTTCAGCATCCAAATAAATACTGTAAGTATGATTTTAAGCACAGATTTATTTTTTTTTTAAAAAAGCCCTTTAAAGTCACAACTGTGGTAAGTGCTAATTGGTTTGAAGTAGTAGATGGGAATTAATCTTATTCTGTTTGTGGCTGCTCTTCCTCACTATTTGGATTTTTCTCTTTATTTAAAAGCTTATTGTTCTGCTGAAATATGCTTGCAGTCTATTTCTGCTGAATCTATATAGGCCCTAACCAAGTTAAACACCTTATCAGATGATATTTATAATACATAAATAAAATAATTCTCTTTACTATGGATTTTTATTCAAATGAGCCAACTGTCCTCCATTTGTTTCAGAAGGACATTCTTTAGTCATCATTGTCTAGGGTTTCTCCCTCTCCACCCCATGTTTTATTCAATGCCTGTGAAGTAGCCTTGAGGCTTAACCCCTGCCTTGGGTATTGGCCATTCGTGGCCTTCATGGATAAGGCTCCTGTGATTCAGAATAGGTTATGATTTGTTTGTGGGGTTGAGAGTTTGTGGTCTCATGTGACTGTTACTCTCTACTCCTCCCCCTCACTTCCATCTCATGCACACGTTCTCTAAATCCCAAATAAAACACAGTTAGTGCTTTGTTCTCCCAAATCTCTATGATATCTGGCATCACATCAGTACAGAAACCCTCGAAGAACAAATTCTGGAATGTGTCTGAGTTTAGCAGCTACAGTGGGCATTGGATCTTTTGGCAGTGTCTGCTTTAACAGGCAAAACGTGATGAGCCTTAAAACAGGAGTCCAGTGCCATTTTTTTGTCCATTTACTGCATCAGACAGAAGATGAGTTTCTTGACAGGCTACAGAAAAATCTGCGTTTGCTCCCATATGACTCTGAGCTCATGTCACCTTCTCTGCACAGCCCATGCTTGAGCCTGTCAAAATGCTGTACCGGTCTCCCCTTGAACTGCCAGACCTTCTCTCTACTGCATCCTCAGCACGCTTAACGCTTGCAAGCAGCGACCTGATCTTGTGTGCACTGTATTTGTTTTAATCAAACTCTATTTTGTCCAAGTTAGCAATACAAATCCCTCATCTGCTGGCCAGTGGAATGGTTATCATGACATTTATACAGCTTGAATTGCTATGCAGCACAGAGGCTGACTTCACAGGCTCTTCACTGCTCCGATAGAATTGGAACCATGCATCGGGTTTGCTTTGTGCAGATTTCCTGAATAGATAGGAATGTTGGCCTTTTGGGGATAAGAACCCCAAAATTCTGGGTGAGTTTGATGGCTGACCTCATGAATTATCTGAGCAGTCCCCAGGATTTAGACAACTCTCCAGGTTCTGAATAAATCTGTGGTCAGCAATACTAGCTGCAGGTCTGTATGGCCTTCATTTCTAAAGGCAAAAAACCCTTTATATTTTTATTGAAAAATGAAGTTTTGGCAGAAATCTTGTAATGCTGGTTAGGCTTTTGTATTTAACCCATCTTATGCAAGTCTGGTGCATTCCAGATCACTGAAAATGTTTCATGCCTTGCTCTGGACTTTTCTTTCTTGCTTCATGGAGGCAAAAATATCTGTTTAGAGTCCCTTCTTTACTGAGCATCCAAGTGTTTGATGTTTGGAGTTCTTATCTGTACTGAGTTATAGGCCCTCGCTTCACTATCCTTTTCTTCCCATATTTTACGATGTGTTATTCTGGCAGTCTGACAGCAGTTCTCTCTAATTCTTGCTTGATTTTTCAACTTCACTTCTAACCTGAAAGTTAGCCAAATGGGCTTCCACAAGGCTGATTCACTTTCGTTTTGCTTGGAAGAGATGAAGGAGAAGCACTGGGGTATTCCCTGCAGATGTCCTAAGACAACAGTATTTTACTGAGCCTGGCAAACCTGAGGTCCTGGGTTTGACCAGGTAGGTTGCTGAATCTCCCTTCTCAGGAGAGGTCTTGGTCCAGTGCGTTTCTTTCACTTTTCTAGGTGTTCTTGGTCCTGCAGTATTTTGGGTTTAGCATAAACTGTTGTCCCTATCAAAAACTCAGTGACCTGTTCTTTTATTAGTGCTGTGACAATGCATACTCTGCTCATGACTCTTACTAATTTGAAAACCACAGGTTGCAATTTCCTTTAACTACTAACTGCTACTAGTTTAATCTCTTTGTACAGACCTCCTTGGAGTTTAAGACTCCTGGGATGGGGATCTATTATTATTTGTGCCTTGTGGGAAGGAAAAAGCCATCTGCCAATAAAACACTCATCCAGAAGGCATGTAACTTATAATAAAAACCCGCCCTCCCATCCACCTTCCCTGCCGAGTGGGTGATTGTATGTTTTTTACCCTCTGTTCAGAAAAAGGGACCCGTTTATTGGCAGCAGTAGGGGGGCTGCTATATTTATCGAGGCCAAGTGAGCATGGCCTCTTGGTAAGATGGCTTAATGGATTTAGATTGCTAGACTAGGGGAGTTCTTGCCAGACATTCACTGGGAGCATGGATAATTAGAGTCTGAGAACAAGTATTGCAGGTAAATAATTTTCTGTGTGCAGAGTGCATGCTTTATGTGACTTTCTGTTTAAGTGTGTGTGGTTTATATTGCTGGCTTATTTTGATGATCAGCTCTTTAACATACTCAACATCTTTGGTTTATTTTGCAGGAGCTATTGGTTACATGGGAACAAGTGCCTTTGTTCGTAAAATCTACACTAATGTGAAAATTGACTAAGGAAATAAGAAATTGAACTATGGATCAGTTCCTGTTTTCATGGGGATGAACTTGCACAACAAAAAGCGCGAGAAGAGATTTGGGTTTTAACACTGGGCACTATATGGGTCTCCATTTTGTGGATGGCTTAAAGTAACATCTATTTCATTGATCCTAGGTTCTTACTGACTGCTTTCTCCAACTGTTCACAGCAAATGCTTGGATTATATGCAGTAGGCATTACTACAGTACGTGGCTAATCTTCCCCAAAACAAAAAGACAAAAAACCTAGCTCATTAAAGATGAATAGACTAGCTCTCTTCAGTGAAGAGGACAAACGGTTTATTTAAAGCATTTGTTCCATTCAGTAAAAAGAGGGAAACTTGGCTGCTAAAACTACTTGATTAGTAGTCTTCCTGGTACTTAACATTTCTAAATTATGTAAAAATGCTGTTCCAGAAAGATTACTCTTCTGATTTTTACTGCCATTGCCAGGATAGGAGGTATGTTTTGTATTTTGACTCCAGGTGCTTTTTGGTTTATTTGCGGTATCAACTATACCCTACATTCATTTGTTTAAATCATAATTTAAAAATATATAAAAACCCCATATGCATGTAATATATCAGCTATTGTTCTAGTTGGACCAACTTCCCTTTATTTATCTTTAAAGTAATATCCAGCTACATCTTAAATCCATCCAAAGAAAATAGTCTGAAGACGGGATGTATTCTCTGCAATGCAATTTACTGTACAGTTAGAAAGCAAAATGTTAAATGAAGAGGATTGTTTGTTTTTTAATAAACACTTTGAGGTCTAGATTAAAACAAAACCAACATTTTAACTGAATGTCTAAAGTGATTCTCCTTTTTTCCAAGTTAGTCTTGCGGGTTTTTTTTTTTGGTTTGGGTTTGAATGAAGATTTTCCTTTAGACATTATACAAGGGGTAATAAGTGTATATAACATTAAATAATGTAACTTAGGTGTAGATCCCAAATGTATTTGGATGTACAGATTTACTACAGAGTACTTTTCTGATGATTCGGTGTAAAAATGTGTGAATTTGGGTGGCTTTTTACATCTTGCCTGCCATTGCATGAAAAGTTGGGGTTTCTTCACAATGTGTGTATGTCATGCTTTTCTGTTCTATTTCCTTTCTCAAGCTCTTACAGGAATTAAATTTGTAATTTAGAACATTTTAATTTTTGTTAATCCTATCTGGACACTTGTGTAACTTCAAAAGCACAGTTGCTTTAGAGTGTTCAGAGAACTAAAATAAACTTTTCGGACAAAAATGTTCTGATTGTGAAAATAGATGAGTTTGCAATTGAAAATGTTTGAAAAAGCAATACTGCTGAATGCCAGTTTCTGTATACAATATTAGTGTGGTTTTCAAATACCAAAACCCCATGCTTTGAATTCAGAATTTGCTTACAACTGTATTGAACAATACAGCTCCAAAGTGGATGACCAGCCCAAAAAGATTCTTCTTGGCTGAACTGTTTGTGGAGAAATCTGTTTTGTGATCCAGCTAGTGTACTGAGAAAAGGGGGGGTAAGCGTGGACTGAAATAAATGGGCAAATAAAGGTTAAGTCTTTCTAAGATGACTGTTAATTATGCACTGTATTTAGCTAGAAATATCCTGAATGTGTTTGTGACAGATTTGAGAGCCAATCGGCTTGATTTTTTTTTTTTTTTCATCTGCCATATAGGGATATTTTCACCAGTGTGGCTGTCTGAAGTAGAGCACCTGCCATTGAGAAGGCAACTTCCTGAATTTAAAAAATGAGCAAAGTATTTGTAATGATTAGCAATCTTTTTTTTTTTTTTTTTAATCTCTCTATAAAAAGTACTGATAATGCAGTAGCCAGAATGAGAAACAACCATTCTTTGGCAGGGTCGGGCTGGGGGAGCTGAACTGATAGGCAGTAGTGAGAAGCAACACATCCGGCTGTATATGGCTTCCGGAAAGTATTTGAGCTTTCAGCTCTGATTTCCCTGGACAATTTTAACCAATCTGTCAGAAAATAGAATTAAGTTTTGCTTCAAGTGAATGGTTGGTGTCTGTAGCTGAACACTCTGCCGTTTAACAGAAAACTTTTTTTTTTTAAAGTACAGGCTGATTTTAAGATGAGCTATAAACTGGGTCAACAATTAGTTTTCCTTTGTTCCAAAACATGGAGACTTAAAGCAAAGAGTGGGGTTTGCACTAGTTCTCGCTAGTGCATACAGCTGTGGGAAGCCCTCTTTTCATCCATGTTCTTCTAAATCTGAAGTGAGAAGCCGTTATCTTCACACAATAAATACATTAAGTACTCCCCTGAGATACAAGTTTTTTAAAGGAAATATTTTGATAATGGGTCTGTTTCTCTATTTAGAGTGCTGCTATATGATTAGTCTATCAGAAATGTCACTAAACCGTTTGTGAATTTCATTTAATCACTTTTTTGCCACAGAATGGTGGGCTGCCTACTTGCTTTCTCTATCCTCTGGCATATAAAGCTAATAAGCTTTTGCATATCCAGATAGGATTCTATAGCTTTTAAAGTGGCATTGAAAAGATGCTTACTGCACAGGCATTGCTTTTGTTTCTGCCAGCACGTTCCTCTGGAGGAGTACTGTGTTTAAATCATTGATATTTTTATACTTCCACCCTAGCACGTGAGTAAGTGGGGGGGGTTGCTTTGTTTTCCCCCTTCCTTTTGGTTTCTGAAGGAGTGCGAAATGTGACCGGTTCTCAACAGCTTGTCTTTATGGTTGCTGTTTGGGGCAAGGCTATTTATTTGTCCCCTAAAAACTGTGGATATAGCTTGAACCATCTTGCTTAATAGAATTCGGAAGCTCTCTGCTTAGATGATGTAGTCCTTCCTCTTTTATGGAAGAAATAAAGATCTTGCAGCCAACACTCCTCTTTCCATGGTTGTTTCTTAGGAGTTTCTGGTTCTTGAAGATTTTTGATAACTCTTCAGTTGGCCACTCAGTGCTTCTCTTCCCACTTCTGGTACAGAGGCCAGAGAATTGGGTAAATAGTTGTGTAGCAATAGCCAGTCTTGACCAAATGCTTTAGATAAATAAAACTGTAAAATCTTTTCAATTGAGGCGGAGTACGTATAGAAAGCACCTCTGGTACTTCATGTATGAAAAGTGGTGAACGCTGGATTGGAGATAATGGAGACTGCGAATAAACATTGTTATGCGCTTATTTTCATGTCTGAATGTTTTGAAGCAACAGTGTCTATTAATTCCTCTCCAGACTTGCATTCCAAAGTGTGTAAAGGGCACGCAATTTATTTTGCTGTATGATAGTTTAGGTGTATTTCTTCAACAAGTTTCAGGTTAAAAAAGAAAACCAAAAACCTAACACTCTTTACACTTTTGGTGCTAAAACTGGGTAAAACTGATAGCACGTTCCTGTAACTACCATTACTGCAGAGGTAACACAAATGAGAAAGTGACATTTTGCTCTGGCTTCAGCATCGCCAGCATCTGGCCAGATTTGCCCGATGAAGTACCTATACACAGCTTCACTGAAGACAGAAAAACTGCGTACCTGTGAGTGCATCAGCAATTGCTCCACTGGAATGTGTGCAAAAAGCATAAGCTTTGGAAAAAACAAGTCTCCTCTCCAGCCTGTGGACAAGTAAGCGGAATAGTTAGAGCTGGAGTTGAGGGGTCCTCTTGTCTTGAATTAATTTTTAACTGTGCAGCTTGTGGTTCATTTTAAGAGTTGGTTGGGACTTGTAGATTGGAGGATTCCATTTTTTGATCCCTTGGATCTTTTCCAGCTAAATGCACGATGGCAGCAGCAGTCTGGCAATGGCTGTTAGTGCTGCTGCTGTCTAAACCAAGTATCTCCTACCAGGCTTAGCACTGCAGTCACGACAGCCCCTGCTATTGCTGGACCTCTGTTGGAATATAGCCATGTCTTACAATTTTGAAGCAGCACGTTTATGGTTTGCACTCTTCAGGAGCATCTTTTCTCAAAAAAAAAAAAAAAAAGTTTTGATGCCATTTGTTTTCCAGATGCAGAAGTATAGAAATGAGCCTTGCAAAGGAACATTTGCTTTTTGCTAAATAGCTTCAGGGAGAAAATTCTCCTAATTTTCTGAGGAGATGTCTCCGTGCAAGTTCTACAAAGTAGTTCCTCGCATCTCGCAGTTTTATCCAGGAGGTGCTTTTTCAGCTGGGGGAAAGGGCTGTTACAGTATTAACTTTATGACTAGGGGTGTGGTTCTGAAATTTTTCTTCAATTTTTGGGTTATGGCATGTGGAACAAAAAAAAAAAAAAGATGATGGGAAAACCCATGAATCTGGGAGGCTTTGGGCAGTTCCGGTAAATTCAAGCAGCTCTTGGAGAGAATCACTTTAAAGGGCAGGAGCTCATTTGGGAAAAGGATAAGAAAAAGTTGGTTAATCTGATGGATTAACCTATTTCTAAGGCAAGCCTCTGGAAACAAATCTGCTGTTAGGGTACCGTTTGCCCCCAGCCCCACATCAATTACGGCCTTTTCCTTCCCATCAGTGTATTCGCCCCGGTGCCAGGCTGTTGCAGGAAACCAAGGGCTCATCTGTCATGAGCAAGGGAGGCGACGTTAGTTGCTACCAGCGGTTTTGGCTTGTTGATAGGTTAATTTTCTCGCCAGCTCCCAGTAATACAATACAGAACAGTATGTCGAGTATCTCTGGAGGTTCTACCATGCCGAGGCTCCATTTCTCACGGAAAACAAACCCATAGGAACTTCCCTTACTTTCTACATGGAAGATCACCTTCAAGACCGAGACATAACTGTACGAGTTCGTACTTATCCTTCAGCTCGCCTCACGTGGCTACAGCATTCCAGAAAATACACGCATTTTTAGAATTGGGAGCTGATGTGCAATAAACAAAATACTTTATTTTACAGAACTGTTCTTTTAGGGAGGGTTCTATTACAAAATAGTCCTAGCGTAGAAATAAACTCCTCTGATACTGTGAGATATGTTTTCCGTAGGATGCGGTAGTTGCCTCGATAGATTCCAGTTCACCCAAGCATAGACTTAAGCCCTGTAAAGCTGAAACACTATGCTGGGGCTGGGCCAAAGCATCCAGTCTCCAGTAGCTCTGTCTAACAAGGTGACCAGACCAGAAAGCCATGCTACAATTAGGCAGCAGGCTGTGAAGTTTTGTCCAGAAGGCTGTGCGCAGCAAGTTTTTTCCTTGGTTTCTGAAAAGTTTTGAGAGCTGTAGCAACTGTTTCTGAGAATCTTCCAAACGTGGCTGAGAACATTGCGTGAAACTGAGCTCAAGGAAGCTTTTGTGGCTGCTCATTCCCGTTGCCCGAAGGTTTGACTCAGAAATTTCAGAGTTGTGTGATGTGTGAAAGCACTAGACGAGGCATGGTGGTTTTCTGGGCGACTGGAGATGGAATGCTCTGAGTTCATTTTATGCTATTTTTTCATTCTGAATCACTACAGCCTTGGTTTAGCCGTATGGCTTTATTGGGCTGAGAAAAATGGCTTACGTTGTTAGCTTAGCATGAGGCTCTTCCTGCTCTGCTACAGAGGAGTAGCTGCAAGAGCAGGATGGAAATTTTCTCCTCGTTTCCCTTCCAGTGCCTGACCGGGAGTTGGCAGGTGGCTTAGTGAACATTGCCTACTGTTTGTTGTAAAGAGAGGTCTGACAGTTTTAGAGACAGACACCCATTTACCTGCAAGAACTGGAGACTTTCATAATAAAACATTGGAAAGACGCTGTTAGGCTACTTCAGTTCTGCATCTGGACTCTGCAGAATAATTTTTAACTGCTTAGCTGAAAGTTGATTTTTTTTTTGTTGAAAATTGGTTTTTTTTCTGTTTATCTCACTGCCAGAAAGTATCAAATGCCCACCTTTGCCTGAATCTGAAATGTACCACATTTTTGTATGATATGCACAGCAAAATAAATAACCACAAAGGAACTCGCTCTTCCTGGTTGTCGCGATCTAAAGCGTGACGTGTGAGACGAACCTAATATAAAGTATTACTTGGCTAATGAAGGGAAACCTCTGTGTGTTCTGTGCCATAGCCAGGTGTGTCATTTGGATGAAGATGTTACTGCAGATAAATCTACGGACAGAAGTCCTGTGCAGAAACTGTGACCGGGAAGCTTCTCTAAGGCAACTCTCCATGAAGCAGCATCTCTGCTTTTTTGACAGATCCGTTAAATTCTACCCGCTGCTGTGAAACAGCCTAAGCTCAGGTAGCGTATGCTATCGGGCTCTGTAAAGGAGGCCTGCGGGTGAACAGGTAAATGCAACTATCCCACCTGTGTCTCATAGCACAGGCTTGGAGAAATGTTTTTACTTTCCCAACCCATCCTTTTGGGAAAAAGGAAAAAAGAATATTTATTTTATTATGTATTGTTTTCCTATGGCAAAAAATCCTTTGGAAAGACCAGTGGATTCACCTTATAAGAACTTTGAACTTAGGTTAGACATTAGGAAAAATTTCTTCACAGCAAGGGTTGTCAGGCACTGGAACGGGTTGTCCAGGGAAGGGGTTGAGTCCCCATCCCTGGAGGTATTTAAAAGACGGGTAGACAAGGAGCTTAGGGATGTGGTTTAGTGGTGGGATGGCAGGGTTAGGTTAATGGCTGGGCTTGATGATCTTAAAGGTCTTTTGGCAGGTGGCTTAGTGAACATTGCCTACTGTTTGTTGTAAAGAGAGGTCTGACAGTTTTAGAGACAGACACCCATTTACCTGCAAGAACTGGAGACTTTCATATTAAACATTGGAGAGACGCTGTTAGGTTACTTCAGTTCTGCATCTGGACTCTGCAGAATAATTTTTAACTGCTTAGCTGAAAGTTGATTTTTTTTTTGTTGAAAATTGGTTTTTTTTCTGTTTATCTCACTGCCAGAAAGTATCAAATGCCCACCTTTGCCTGAATCTGAAATGTACCACATTTTTGTATGATATGCACAGCAAAATAAATAACCACAAAGGAACTCGCTCTTCCTGGTTGTCGCGATCTAAAGCGTGACGTGTGAGACGAACCTAATATAAAGTATTACTTGGCTAATGAAGGGAAACCTCTGTGTGTTCTGTGCCATAGCCAGGTGTGTCATTTGGATGAAGATGTTACTGCAGATAAATCTACGGACAGAAGTCCTGTGCAGAAACTGTGACCGGGAAGCTTCTCTAAGGCAACTCTCCATGAAGCAGCATCTCTGCTTTTTTGACAGATCCGTTAAATTCTACCTGCTGCTGTGAAACAGCCTAAGCTCAGGTAGCGTATGCTATCGGGCTCTGTAAAGGAGGCCTGCGGGTGAACAGGTAAATGCAACTATCCCACCTGTGTCTCATAGCACAGGCTTGGAGAAATGTTTTTACTTTCCCAACCCATCCTTTTGGGAAAAAGGAAAAAAGAATATTTATTTTATTATGTATTGTTTTCCTATGGCAAAAAATCCTTTGGAAAGACCAGTGGATTCACCTTATAAGAACTTTGAACTTAGGTTAGACATTAGGAAAAATTTCTTCACAGCAAGGGTTGTCAGGCACTGGAACGGGTTGTCCAGGGAAGGGGTTGAGTCCCCATCCCTGGAGGTATTTAAAAGACGGGTAGACAAGGAGCTTAGGGATGTGGTTTAGTGGTGGGATGGCAGGGTTAGGTTAATGGCTGGGCTTGATGATCTTAAAGGTCTTTTCCAACCTAAATGATTCTATGATTCTAACTCGAGATGTTTTTCCAAGGGTGTCCCATGCCCTCCTGCTTAACCTTGCAGCAGAGATATCCAAACCCACCAGCTTTGCTCAATGCTTTCCAAGCACGACCGACTCCTGTATGAACCCTGAAAATGGATTTTAAGTGAAGTGATGAAACATCGGTTTCACGTGCCTTGGTTTGGGAACCAGTGGTCAAGCCAAAACTCATGCTTCCCGCTACGGCAGACTTCTCCCCCTGCCTCCCGCAGCCTGTCCTGACTACAGCTCACAAATACTCCTGAAGGAGCTTGTTTTCCCTCGTGCAGTTTAAAGATTGCAGTAATGATGGGAAAACGTTTGGTGCTTTTTGAGGTGGGATGATTTAAAATCCTGTTTCCTGCTACTTAGGTGAACAAAAAGTGGTTTTCCAACTGTCAATCACTTACTCCCAGCTTCCCAAAGTGTTGCTGCCTGTGTGTAACAGGGCGATGATGTTAAATGCATCTTAAGTTGTTAATGCGCGGGTGAATGTGCCTGTGACTGCAGTGCGCTATGGGTACAGTGGATTTCAGAACCCCTGGAACAGGTTTAAGCACGTATGTGTCAGCACCTTTAAAGATTCCTTTTGGGTAGGGAATCATTTAGCCTTAGGTGAGATATTTGCTGGGTTGCAATGCAATGAACTTGATAAAAAAAGAAAAACCCACCCCCAACCTACTGCGGGATAGACTAGAATGGGTGATGAAATGGAGAGAGAGCAGAGGTCAATATTCATTTTATCACCTGGATTTGTCAATGACAGTGGTCAAGCAAGTGAAGAAAGAATGTCCTAAGAGAGGTCAGCTCTAGGAGCGATAAGGGGAGTTGAGAGCAATAGACTGCTGGGTAAAACCAGATGGAGAAAATGGGCAAGAGGAGGTGGGAAAAGCGAACGGGCTTCAGCAGGGTGGGAAGCCTGCAAAGGCACTCACAGAGTACGTGAGCCTTTGACAGAGTGCCACGGAGCAGAGGGAGGGTGATGGCTCTGCAGAGCACCCAGTGATGCCTGTAGGACCTGATGCACGGCACATCGGGCTAAACCTGCAGCAGGGGTGGTTTCCTGCCAAAAAGGAAGCAACACAATAAGTCTAAGCAGCAGGTCTTGTGGAAAACCTAACAAACTTGTGTGTTGTTTTGGCCCCGGGATGTGTTGTGTGCAGGGATATTCCATCAGTGCTAAGTAGCTCCCACATAGCTTTGCTCATGGATGCTGCTCAGAAAGAGCTGTGTGCATTCATGCTCAGTGAGGCTTGAAAAGACAGTGGATTTTGTTTGCATTTGTTGGGCAGGAGGGGATTCTGTAAAGGAAGAGGCTGCCTTTGACAGTGATGTATATAGATCGTTTTGTTTTCAGATAGTCAAGTGTTGGTGTCACGAGTTGCACTGCTGGTGTGAAACTTTACTGTTTTACCCGCTCAGATGAAAAAGATATTTTCACAGAGCTTTTTACATTCCTGATGTGCACTGATGAGGCACCTACCAATCAAGATGACATGAACTGATCTTCTAAACACCAAGAACCAGTCACCACCCTGAATGTGCTGCTTCGGCTGCTGGTGGCGAAACACTGTGATTATTACTGAAAGCCATCTCTAGAAGGGTCGAGCAGCTCTCGTGTTAGGGAATGGACTTCCAGAAAGGGTCTGCTGAAGTGGGAGAACTTCTCTGTCTGTGTGTGGATAATACCAATAGACTCCTCTGAACTCCCTCACGGGCTCATTCGAGTTGCACAATTAAAGATCCACATTTTATTATGCTCCCTTCCTCTTCAAAGCTGTAGGATGCCCTCTTGTATGCCCATCCATGTCTGTAATAGAGATTCTATATGTGGAAGAAGTTGGGCTCCCCAACACAGGTTGCCATCCTAGAAGAGGTTAGCAAACAGTTTCCATGTGGTCAAAAAACTTTGTTCTTAATGGGAGCACAGCCCAAACCTCCACACTGCTGACAAGGGCAGTGCTTGCTCTGCTGATCCATGATGCTGGTCAGGGAAGCTGTGGACCCACCCTTGCAAGCATTGAAGCTTTTGTTTTCCAGCTTCCCGTACCCTCAGAAAGCAATGCTGCCAGGACCTGCTCTACAGATCAAAGGATCACCTAGTGCTGTTATCTCACAGGAATCGGGCATTCCTCTGAAGCACAGAAGGGGATCAGCCTTTCCTTTTAAATAAGCACTAGGCTCTGCTCTTTATCTGACGAAGTCATAGAAAGTAGCAGCCTAATGCAGAAAAAGTAAAAGTTGGTAGCGCTAGCGGATATCTGCGTACATTCTTCTTAAAAAGCCTACAGTGAAGGAAATGCCCTTGGTTCTTCATGGCAATCTGCTCTAGGGCTTCTGTGTTTTACTGCTAGAAAGCTTGCCTGAAACCTAAATCTTCCTTGGTGCAGCTGGTGCTTATTCTTCCTTTACATATTAAAGAAGGCTGCTGTCTTTTCCTCTGTCCTCTGTGCAAGTCTCAGCTCAGGTCTTCCAGAGGCGTACCCAGAGCCCCTAGTAATCTTCTGCTGAGATGGTGGGAGCAAGAGCAGCAGCAAGGTGCTTATATGCATATGGGGCCTTGAGAGCTAGACTGGTTTCCAAAATTGCCATTCATTTTTCTGTTCAGGACACTCATCAATGGATGGGTCAGCTGCATTTCAAACCCCTGTGAGTTGGATGAGAACATGTATGCATTTAGGGCTCCTGTTGGAAGTGCCCTTATTCTCCAGGCTTGACCTCAACAGGTGGATTTGGTGTTGCAGCCCCAGTTTGGTGACCATCAGCAAGGAGAAAAGGGTGGAGAGTTTGGAATGAGCATCCTCAGGGAAGGCAAATGGCCAGGCAGCCATGGTGTTATCCAGCGTTAGCAGTAAGTCCTAGTCACAACCTTGACTTGTCCATTGAAAGGTGTTCTTGTTATTCCTATTTTTGCCTCATTTTGCCAAGATTGGTACAGCAAAAGGGTGTTTCACTCTTTCAATGAAAATCCAAGACATTTCCCATGCATGTTTTCTCTGCCTACCCTGTGAGTGATGGCCCCTGGAGTAGCCTGGGACTTTCCTTCATGGGTGACCCAGGCTCCCCCACCTGCTGGTCCCTGTCCTTCAGGTTTCTCCTCTGATCTTCTGGGACCTGCTTGGAAGCACAAAGTGGAAGAAACGCAGTGTGTCTTCTGCTCAGCTATTGCCAGAACCACTGACGTTAAAGGCTAAATGTGGGTCTTGGTTGTGAGCATGGACCAGCTGCTGCGTTTATTGGGGCCACGGAAATAAATGGCCAGTTCGTTGTGTCTCGTATCACCTTTCAAAAGACAAGAGAGATTCTGAGGTGCTGGTGGATACCTGACCGCCATCACCTTGTTTACAGTCCCCAGAAAATGCAGATTTGACAGAAAAACTTTGGTGTTAGAAGTTTTCCTCAGGGTGTTTCTTGTGCAGAGCCTACGATCACGCACAAAAGCGTCCCATGCTATAAAGATTTTTAGAGTGCCCTTACTGCAATGTCTTGCACCTTGCTGGTAGTTGTTTACATGACAACTGGTTTTTATCTTTCTTGACCTGAGCTGACTTCTTGACTTGACTTTCTTGACTTGAGCTGTGACAGGATAAGGAGTAATGGTTTTAAACTAAAACAGGGTAGGTTTAGACTGGGTATAAGGAAGAAATTCTTTACAATGAGGGTAGTGAAACACTGGAATGGGTTGCCCAGAAAGGTAGTGGAGGCCCCATCTCTGGAAACATTCAAGACCAGGTTGGATGGGGCCTGAGCAACCTGATCTAGTTAGCGGTGTCCCTGCTCACTGCTGGGGGGTTGGACTAGATGACCTCTAGGGGTCCCTTCCAACCCAAAACATTCTATGATTCTATGACCTCTCCCCCTGATTGGCTGTGTGGGCCATGTATCCTCAGTGCTGTGTGTTACAGAAAATGAGCAGACAACCTGGTGCCTGGGGTGGAAAGTGGGCAGCTCATGCCAGCCCCTCCTTCCTGGGGGAGGGAGTCTCCTCCAGGCTCCCCAGCCAGATTTTTTGCCTTTACCTGATGTGCCTTTCACCAGTGGTAGAAAACTCTAGTGTGTTCGATCAGCAGAGTTTTTGACCATGGTCTTCATGCCAGGGTTTGATACAGCCCTTTTGGCCTCCATGAAAGTTTGGAGAGGATATTAATTTCCTGACTTTTTTTTTTTTCTGGGAAGCTGATATTAAGTGGGAGGCAGGGGAGAAGCAGGAGCGCTTTGCAGTGGTCTGTGTTGCTGCTGAGGAGGTGCCTGAATCATGTTGTGCCTTTTTATGCTCAGGTATCATTCGTTGCTGTAGACTAGAAGTGACAAATTTATGGATAGCTGATGGCAAGCCATTGTCTGCCTGAGCAAAGGGAGGGTTCGGAGCTGGTGCTGTAATGGGAAACACTGCTTGAAGATCCTGCCGCGGGAGCTTGGAAGTACGCAGTTGAAGGAGCACAGAGTTATGGCACATGGAGACTGTGGTATGTGTGTTCACCCCAAGAACCCCCCACTGAGGCTGTACTCTTGTCAGCTCTCCTCTGCTCACTGGTGCAGCATCTGTGCTGTCTTTGCTGCATCTGCTGAGCAGCACGAGGACGGGTTAACGACCATTAACTATTGCTGCAGCCTCAGACTGTAACGCCTTGCCCAAGCAGCATTGGGCAGTGCTGAATTCAGGCTGAAGCACCTGGCCCTTGCAAGAGGACTCTTAAAACTCTTCAGCATCTGGTGAGGTGGCCGGGCTTTGGGGCCCTGCCCTTTCCCTGTGGGTCCCTGTAAATAGCAGAGCTATCCCACCTGTGCAGGTCTCCTCCATCACAAGCCAGCAGCCCTGAAGTATGATGCCTTCCAACGTGTTACCCCACACTCTGCTGTGAAAGATGGCTGAGATACCACCCTGGGCAGCTGTGGGTCCACCAACTCAGATCCCACAGTGTAGGTTTTGATGCAGCCAAGCATCTCGCACGCAACACATCCGCCTGATTTCCCAAGCCTCGCTGTACATTGATCCCCCCAAAGCCCCAATTTCCAATAAAACGGCCCAGTTGCCCCCAAAAGCTGCCAGCATGCGCTTAAAAAGTGGGCGAGAGGGATAGGCGCACACCCTGAGGTTTTGCCCCATCTCAATTTTTCCCGTCCTTTAGGTGGGTTTGGGGGTTTTTGCCCCTTTTTTTCCCCACCCACGGTCTTGCGATTCCCCTTACGCGTGGATTTTAAGGCGAAATATTGTTTCTCGTGGCGGTGGATGAGCCGATTCCCTCTGGCTAAGTCCCTGGAGCGGCAGTTACTTGAGGGGGGCAAGGGGGGCATGGGGGGCATAAGAACAGCGGCGGTAATTGCCTTATTTAATAATTTTGGTTATTTATTATTAGAATTCGAGCTTTTATCGCCCAAGTGCGGCAACCGAGAGAGGGACCGGGTTCCTCACCCTCCCCGCCCCCGAGGGAC
>NW_009260182.1:7307237-7309517 GCF_000687185.1 Egretta garzetta | reverse complement strand
TTTTTTTTTTTTTTTTTTTTTTCCTTCTCCCCCCGTATAAGCTTTTTCCTGTACATTTTTGCAGCCTGTTGGCAGCTGTTTCAACTTGTCCCGAGGTCCGTCCGACCCGAAGTTGCGGTGTGTGTCCCGCAGAGGACGGAGCATGCTGGTGCTTGGCAGGCAGCCTCTCCGGCTGCGGCTGCCGGCACTCTCACGGGGGCTCCCGGGGGCTTCCCGGGGCTCCCTGGTGGGCAGGGAGCCGGTGTGACCAGCCCTGGGCACCAGCCGAGCCTCCCGCTGCATCCAGATACTTTCTCGTTGCCTGCATGCAAGTGGCCGCATCCTCTCCAGGCAGCCTCCAGCAGCTCCCTCCATCCCTTTTGCAGAGCTTTTCATTCCTGTCTTAGACTGCACTCAGTTGTTTCTGAGCTTGTTGTAACCCTTTTCAACTGGTTTTTCCAAGAGCTTCTGTCATCCCTAATATCTTAATTTGAAGGGACTATGAACCCAGGTTTTCTCTTTGGAAAATGGGGTGGTAGGCTTGATGCAACTGTTCGCCCCTTTGGGTTCCAGATATTGGCGAATATTGTGGTCTTGTGAATTGCTTCTCTGACGGGAAATTGGCAATCGATACCTTGTTAGTCTTGTTCCATTTATAGATAACTTTGTGCAAAGTCCTATTTTCTTAATACCGTGGGAATCGAAAAAAAGGAAGGAGTTTCTTTGTGTGTGGTGTTCTTGGTTTTTCTTTTGCACTGGGGCTTTGCCCCCCTGAATGCTCTCCTGGCTGTTCCTCAGTGTCCCTTGGTGATAGCTTCCCGTGTTATCAGCTCTCTCCCGGCTGCTTTTAGGGGACTTGCAGCTGTATCTGCTCGTGTAGACGAGCTCTGTCAAGGCAACGTCTATCGGAGCCCCTCTGTCTTGTACAGCAAGTTGTTCAACTGGCCTTGTACCCAGGCTGCGTTGTGAGTGGTGGGGTTTATTCCAAAATTCATCCCGGTCCTCTTCTCTCCACAGAGTATTTTTTTCACAAAACATTCCCTTGATCAGTAAGTCAGTTGTGATTTGATACGTGGTTTGGTTTTTTTAAATTGTTTTTAATTAGTATGGGACCCAGCCCACCCAAACATGCTTTACTGTATTTCTGTCTACTTCTAAATGGTAATGAATTCGTCTCTCTCTCTTTCCAGTGAAACTAGGTGTTAGTGGTACAGCCATGGTCAGACCTGGAGAGCCACAGGTACAGTGCTTTGGCCTTCCTCTCTGAAAACGTGTTATCCTTGCTTTCTCCTCAAAAGTATGGCATCATCGCCGGTGTGCCTCGCTTGCACGGGGACTGCTGGGTATTGCTGTCAGGTCAAGTATGTGGAGGAGGAGGAGGAGGAGGAGGAGGAATGCTCCTTTAAGGACCACATAGAGAACATTTACTCTAATTGACTTACCTACATCAGACAGGGAACCTGTGGCAGAAAGAAAAAAAAAAAAAATTAATTTCCCAACCTGTCATTTAGCTGCCTTTGCTGTAAGACCCTTTCACTCTCCTGCAGTCCCCCCATCTTCCAGGCTCTCTGCCTCTCGCTTCTGCATGTACACAGAGAAGAGCCTGGGCTGCAGACGGCAGCCTCTCTCCGTTGCGCATCCTCACCTCCTCTCCTGGTGGGCAGAAAACCCTTGTGCATGTTATTCCTGTCAGTTCAATTCAGTCAGGATCAACTGCAGAAATGATCATTGTATTCTCACTTCTCGGGGTTTGTCTCTAATACTTTTCCAATGCCTTCTTTCTAATGGAGAGGAAGGAGTAAAGGGCCAGGCTGGTGTTTCTGACCAGGCTGGCACACATCTGTCTGTGCTGGAGGCTGCTGGGCAGCCTAGCCCGGCATTGCTTTGGCTTTCCTGTTGTCTGACCTGAGGCTCCAGTCCTGCAGTTTAAGTCTGCTTCTCTCCCCAGTCTGCGTGGGTGTGGAGGACAGTACGGTGCCTCCTGCTTTGCTGCAGCCTTTTTCACCAGTGAGCACTGTTACCAGCTTTCTCATGTTTCGGTCTCCATTTCTGTGGACCGTGTGACTCCAACCCGTTCAGTCTGTCCTGACTGACTGTGCTTTCTGGCTCGCTGATCCAGTTTCTCTCCACGTGGGCTATATCACTCCAAAGTGCAGAGCCCTTGGTGCTACAAGATGCTGCTCGCATGCCATGTACCTATATCTGTGTGCTGAATGGCTCCAGTTTTTAAAAGTCAGCCCCAAAGCGGAGCAAGCGAGGCTTTTACCGCATGGACCTGTGTTAGACCCGGCCTCTCCTCCT
>NW_009260182.1:7270958-7307172 GCF_000687185.1 Egretta garzetta | reverse complement strand
AGCCAAGCAGGTGTTCACTGCTGAAAACACCATCCCGAAGGGTCAGTCCAGCCGATCAACCACCTCGGTTAAGGAGTGAAGAGATCTGTTTCTGTAAATGAGACGAGGTGAAGACACCTCTAATGGAGTTGTCCATCCAAGACGGGCTGTGTCAGGGCTGATAAGATACTGTGTTTATTGTATTTTGCCTTGAAGTTTCTATGCACTATAAAAACCAGAATGCATTTACAGGTTTTATATGAATTTATCGTTGATACAACAGCATTTTTGTTACAGCAGGGGTTTGCAGTTTAAAAATATTTACTTCTGTATATTAATTGTTTGAAACATGGCATTTTATTTTCTGTAGAAAATAGGGGGGTTGTAGGAAAAAAAAGTAAGCTTACTTATAGATCTTCAAGGATTAGATTCTGAATAAAGCAGAATTAGTATCTTTTGCAACAAAGGAGGCTAGGTACTATGTGGAAAAAAGCCCACCTTTTAATCAGAAATGGTAACAACTTATTTCTACCTTTACTGAGCATTCCTACCTGATCTTGAAGTTGTGGTATGAAGACTTGGCCAACATAGCAAGTTACATGAATAGATACTGTTGTCTAATGCCTATGTAGGAAGTTTATCACGCTCTCTTCCTGATGTACTGTGGCAGTGAAAAGTCATCTGAACTTCCTTGGGCCTGAGTTTCTCCATTGGTGGGACAGTGTCAATATTTGTCTAGAAGCATGGCTGGCGAGAGGGCAGTGCTCGCAGACCTGCTGTGAAAAGTTCAGGTGCCCGCTATGTTTTGCGGGGGAAAGCTTTTGGTGGTCTGTGGAAACAGAGCTGGCACCGTGAGACTTGTGGTGACGTTGCCATTGCTGCTGTAGGCACGGCCTCCCGTACGCGGTCTTCTGCCTGCAGGTTGCATGCAGGCTCTTAGCCCATTGCAAAGACAAACTGCTGCTCTACTTATGTGTTTTACAAAGCTGTTAAAACTATAGTGCTTTACTTCTTTTTTGCTGCAGGCTAATGGCTGTGACCCAGAGGCCGTGATGGATTTAGATCTGGCAGGTTACGAAATGAAAGCTTGCCAATTCCTCATCCTTGCAGCTCATGCCCTGAGGTTGGGTGCAGGCTGTCAGTGGTTGATCTGCTAAACTGGGAGTGAAAAGCCTGGCACACGCTCCCCTCTCTTGCATTAGCTGAGGGTGTAATAATCCCCAGCAGCAAGGCAGGACGGAAGCACAGGGCAGCAACCTCCAAAATCACCGCAACTACTGAGCTACTGGTATAAACATGTGTCCAGTTACTGGGGCTCAGCTGACGGGCCATAACTCCACTGCTGCTCAACCTCTTAACTCCAGCCATCCAGGATTTCCTTTTCCTAATCTAAGGCTGCTTTCCTGCCTTTTTGATAGGGTAGGAAGAGAGGGCAAAATGCCCGAATGGCTGATAAAGGGTCAGCTGAGGCAGGGCTGTGCTGCTGGTTTGAGTTGCCGGGGGGGGGGTGTGTGTGTGACAGTGCTGACTCTGCTGAGTGGGTTTTGCTGAGCGTTGCGGCAGGTCACTGGAGCTTGTCAAAGGGAACAGTGCAAAGGTTCCTGCCCAGATCTGCTCCGTTATAGATGGAAAAATGTCGTAAGCCTGACATATGCTTCGGATGGATCTGCTGCTCAGAGGGTCTGGCAAAAGATACCCAGGGCAGGGTGCAGGTCTGTGTGGGGGCTGCCCGACAGACAGGCAGCAGGAGGAGCTATGGATGCCTGGTAAACAAACCAAGCACGTCCTTCTGGGGCTCCTCAGGCAGACTGGAACCAAAGGAATTTAATAGATTGTAATTTGTTCTGGTAGCTATTTTGGTGCAAGCTTTTATGAACTTTAATTTGAGGTGAAGAGCAGAATCTCTGAGGTTCAAAGTGACCTCTGGAGATGGTATAGCCCAACTTAAGTCAGCACGGGGAGGTGGGGGGCAGAAATAGGAAGGAGAGCTGGGCAGTGAATAGTTTGTCCCCTGGACATTTACAGGGTCGGTGACCTGTTCCCTCCAGCAGCAAGCCTGTGATGAGGCTCTTTCCCACTTGCCAAATCAGCAGGTGAGGGGAAAAAGCTGCAGTTTGGTCTCAGCTTCTTGGTTCCTGGGTGCTTTGGCTCCTTGTATGGTGCCTCCTGCCCTTTGTGAGCTGGGGATGTGGTGTTGCTTCCCAAGGCCTGGCATTTCCCCTGGCAGCTCATAGAATCATGGCAGCCCATTCCAGTGCCTGACAACCCCTTCTGTGAAGAAATTTTTCCTAATGTCCAAACTAAACCTGCCCTGGTGCAACTTCAGACCATTTCCCCTCGTCCTATCGCCCGTTACCAGGGAGGCCAACTCCCACCTCCCTACAGCCTCCTCTCAGGCAGTTGTAGAGGGTGATCAGGTCTCCCCTCAGCCTCCTCTTCTCCAGAGTAAACCACCCCAGTTCCCTCAGCCACTCCTCATAAGCCTTGTGCTCCAGACCCCTCACCAGCTTTGTTGCTCTCCTCTGGACATGTTCTAGCAACGCAATGTCTTTCCTGTAGCGAGGGGCGCAAAACTGAACTCCTCTCCCAGGGTGGGGTCCTTGGAGGGTGTCCTGTGTTGGAGTCCCCTGTTTCCTGGTGCAGTTCTGGCTGCTCTGGCAAGGCAGCATATTCTCATGTGACGTGTCCTGCCTGTAGGCTGACCAGGTCTGGACACGGGCCAACCTGCACTTCTTGACCCCCAGGCCAAAGAGGCAATGTGGTGTTTCTCTGTGCAGATGTTTGTGTTAGGAACCATGTGCTCCTGAACCAGATGCCAAAAGTGCCTAGGGCTCCTGCTGCCTGTGCACGCCTCAAGTACCCTTCAGGAGGGTTTGCGTGGCTGGGGAGAGCCAGGCTGGGGAGCAATTGCATACAGGCACCAATGAGCCTTGTAAGCAAGTTCAGCTTCTTTCCATGAGACTTTGATCAGAGAGAGGGCTTTTGCTCTGGGCTGTTGCTTGCAGAGCTCCTGAGCAGGCAGAGCTGGCGTGAGGGGGCTCCGAAATGGGAGCAGAGCTCCGGCAGGGAGATGGCACCAGCAAAGCAAGATAGTCCCAAGGGATTTTGCGGAGTGCTGGGGATGTGAGCTCAGAAGGGGAAGAATGGAGGCAAGGGCTGTGAGGGAACTTAGGAGTAGTCTCATCTTCCGTGTTTCTTTATCACTAGAAGAGTTGTTAGAGAAGCAGCTTGGCAATGACAGAGCAGGTTTCCCTGCTGACCCGCTGCTCCTTCAAGGGCGGATGCTGTTTGCCCAGTCGCAGGGTACCACTGTGCATCCCTGTGCCTGCTCCACTTGCTGATTTGATCCACCGATTTCTAAATGCTCCGCACCGGAGGTGGCACCCCCTGAGTGCTGTCCTGCGAGGAGCTCTCACAGAGATACGTGGGCTTTGCTGTCATTCGTTCTGTCTAGCTCACTTTCTGTATAGGCACAGCGCCTTTTGTTCTGGAGGCAGCGAATTTTGTTTGGGTTGTGGTGCAAACTTCTGAAGCCACATGCAGACATTTTGGTAGGAAGCTGAGGAATTTGCTGTTAAGAATGGAAAGCCTTTGGGGCAGTAATCAAATGAGAAAGGGGAGACGGGATCTGTAAGGTCCAGGTCACTTGAATATTTCTTGTTTTTTGAGTGGGATGCAGGTGCTGTTTTTCTCTGTTGGAAGCACAGATCCATCATGTTAGTTGTAGAGGAAGAAGAAAGCTCTCAATCATTCCCCTTATGTTTTTTCCCTGGTAAGTTGCAGGAAGGGTTAAATGCTCTCGGAGGAAGCTGACTGAGTCTTTTTGGGTGGTCTAGGAAAGAATGAGAGAACAGGCTATTCAGTCTTTAATTTACCTGTTTTGGGGAGGTGACAGCAGTTACAGAACTGAAAACAGGTGGGTGAAGACACTACTAGAGACACTGCATCTTTGTGCGCATTCAGTGATGGAGCCCTTTGCTGTTGGGGAGGCTGTATTTTGCAGTGAGGTAGAACTGCAGTAGAAGCTTCCTCCTCAAAGGGCAGGTTTAAGATGGCTTTTATTATAATCCTGGCCAAGCACAAGCTACTGGCTGTGGCTTGAATTAAAAATAACCACTGACCATGATCTTGCAGCTTGAGATTCCCAGGTACAGGAACTGTTGGCCTGGGGAATCTGAGAGCAAAACCTTACGATCACTGGACAAAGGAGCACTTGAGATCTGGGTCTGAAATCCTTCCAGTGTTTAGCTGTCTACCTGGGACCTGAAAAAAGCACACTTAATCTCTGATACTTCTTGGGGTGTGTTGGGTCTGCTTCTCCCATGCTATACCGTGCTATACCTGTGCCTTGGGATTTAGCAATGGGCAGGACAAGGGATGGGCAAACTTAGGACAAGGGGGCTTTTATTTCCTTCAAGAAGGCTGGTAGGGTGGGGAAGGGGTGTTTGGAGTTGTCATGGATACTTCTCCACAAAGACCTTGTAGAGCTTTTATTGAACTTCATAGTCGGGTGCAGTTCACAGCTGTATGTGCTTGACCATAGCGTGCGCAGGTTTGATCAATGAAGACTGCTGGTTCCTCAGGTGTTCTGTGCCATCAGATAAGTAAGTCGCAGAGCTCCAGCCAAAGGCATTTAGAAACTGTGCTGCAAGTCTTCCAGGCTTCAAAAGTCCACAAAACTGAGGATTTTGATTTGAGGTACTTTCCACTTGTGTAATTACGTTCTACCTTCGCAGTCGTGCTTGGAGTTTTTCTTCTCCTCCTGTCCTAACCTGCCGTGTAGTGTGTCTACACCTTGCTGGATGCCTAACCCAAGAACAAGCTGCGTTTTACCGGTAAGCTCTCTCACTGCTAACATGGTGCTAAAAAGGCTGTGGGGTACCCTGTCTCCTCTCCCACCCCAGCAGTAGCTCATGCTGTTCTCCCAGGGGGCAGTAGGTTCTCCCACCCTCACTCACCTGAAGGGCAGCCCTGTGCTATGGTGTGCATTTACCTGCTGTGTTGTGCGTGATGAACCAGCTCTGTGCAATGGGCTGTTCGCTGTAGTAAGTGGGCTGCTCTGCCCATCTCCCCTTGCCCTCGAGAAACCAGGGGGAAATGGTGCAGCCATTGAATCAGAGTCCAGAGCTGCCTGTGCCGAGGAGGTGGTGCTGGGAGAGGGGAAAGCGCTGACCTGACGAGGAGGTCTGTGTGCTCTTTTTGGAGTTGGCAGCCTTGGAAGGAAAGGGGCACCTCTGACACTGAACGACCCGGTTGTCCTGGGTCATGAGTATTGCAGGTACGAACCTGCAACAAAACCGCTTTCAACTAGTGCCAAAATCTGCTTTCGCTGCTCAGAAGGGATGGGCGATTGAGTAGAAACTGGCTGCTGTTTTGATTCACCTACTGGGCCTTCAGCTTTCCCCCTGCCGCCTTTGTTGTAGCTGAGCTCCCAGAAATGCTCATCTCCAAGGGCGTGTGTACTTTGACGTTCAGATCCACTCTAGCACTTCCTGAACAGGAAGGTTCCCTGTCAATAGAAACTGCTTAAATGTGCAAGGAAGCCCTTGATTAAAGAACTCTCAATGACTGATTGCTCTTTCTTGGCCAGTTTGTGTCAGCCCAGCTTGGAATGGAGAGAAATGTTTGACTGCGTGTTGAGAAGGAAGCCCGCGCGAAACCCCAGCCACCGGTAAATCACCCTCTGGTTTGACTGATAGGAATTGTCAGAGACCCGCAGCTGCTGCCGGTCCATGAATCAGCTCAGCGTTGGACCCGAGCGGAAATTCACATCCTCTCAAGTCATCTTGAGTTCGTGCAAATGTCAGCACCCAAGCAAAAAGCATCTGTTTAACCTCCCCATACACAAACCCCAAAGCTATTTGCAGAGCAAACTTGTACCGCAGTGCTGTAAGACACAAGTTCAAGTCTGCCGAGCATTTTATCTCCTCCTGTTGGGAGCGTTAGTGTTGGAACATGGTTGAGTCCTGTTGTCTGGTTATTAGAAGCTGGTTGATGTGGTCCTGGAGGGTGCTCAGAATTACCTTTCTCCACTCCTCGTGTCACAGCTGTGGATGTTGCTCGTCTCCCACACTGTGTCAGTGCGACTCTGAACTTGGGTAGCATTGCCTGCAAATAGCATTGCCTAACCAGCCACGTTTTCTTTTGCTCTGAACCTTGGCAAAATGAGCTGCTTTGGTTGGTATGTTGGATGCTGAATTTCATGTGAGACCTGCTGGGGTTATTCATTCATTTCTGTGAGCAGAGTTTGGAGGAGAGAGATTTATTTACAAAGTCTGCGCTGCCTGCCCCTACTACTGGCTGTGCCTGACAGAAGGGCCTGTCCCTGCTCCAGGGGCAGGTGTCTGTCGTGGAAGTAGACGACTGTCTGTGCTGATGTGTGTGGTGACAGGATGCATTGGTTCAGTACGGCATTGGTTTTGCTTTAAAATTCCGCAGGTATAACAACACTTAGGTGCACTGGACTTGCAAAGTCAAAACTCCCTCTTGCAGAAATGCCACCATTAGGTCTGCTTTGGAACTTGGGATGTAGCTCCTTGGGCATGAAGATAGACTCGAATGATGTGAACTGGCACTCTGCCTCTCTTGGACGAATGTCCCCGTGCAACATGTCTACCCTGAGGCTGCATTAGATAGGGGTAGCAAAGGGGACTTTTGCCTGCACTGTCCCCCTTTCCGTTGCAGAAGCTGAGCAGTGGGTAGCAAATGAGGCAACTGCTGCAGGGGAAGCTTGGATACTGACGTGGCAGAGGTGTTTGAGCTGTACTGGAGCGATGAGGCCCCAGAGCAAGGAAAAGCAATTGGCAAATGATCCTGGCAGGCAGTGGGGGAAACTGATACAGTGACCTACGAGTTTGGTGGCCTTGAAAACGCTGGAAGTCATGCACCTGCACGTCCCTTACCGAGTATCTTGGGCTGGAATAAGGCTATTCTGGTGGGTGTCCTATTGTCAGCAGCTCAAGCTAGATGCGAACAGGGGAGTGACAAGACAGCAAGGGTCTGCACTTCTTTTATGGAGCCTGTCAGTCGAGCTCTGGTCAGAAGAAAATGAAGTTCGAAGTTACATCCACCTGGCTTTGGAAGTGTGTGATGCTCCAGAGGTCTGGTTCAGGCTTCTGTGGCAACCAGATCTTGCACCCTGCCATTGTCCAGACACTTCTCTGTTGTTTTGTTTGCTGCCTGTGCATTTCTGACAAGAGTAAGGCACAGGTCTTTACCTAAAAGTGAGTTTTGGGAAGTCTTGGCCGCTGGACCAAGAGCTTTCTGAGTTATTTGCACAGTGTGAGTTCCAGTGTGGGCTGTTTTTTGTGGTCCTATTGCAGTTATTCAGAGACTTACAGACCAGTTTGTTTTGTCCCTGCTGGCACCGCTGACCTGGGAAGGCAGAGATGCTCCAACTCCTGGGGCTGACCCTTCAGGGGGCCAGGGTGGCCTGGGGGGCTGGTTGTTGCAGCGGGGAGAAGCCTGTTATTTGCTGTGCTGTTGACGTTGGCAGTGTATTTTGATCTGAGCTGCAGCTGGCCTGCGTATCAAGCTGCTGATGTGTTGTGCAGTTGACCGCTGCCTGGGTTTAATCTCTAACCTTTGATTGTTCTTGAAAGCATGTTCTAGGGATTGCATTCCCACCCACACTGCTCCTCTGACCCCTTCCATTTCCTGGGTGTCTAAGTACAGAACAGAAAAGATTCATTAACCTGGCAAGTAACCTCCTTTTATGGGGGAAGTGATTTTCCGTCACGCTCTGTTAGATCCTATTGATTTCTGCTTTTCCCCTCTTTGGCCTCTTCTGCCATATATTCTCTTCTTTGTCATGCTTCAGTAAGGAGGTGATATGTGATACGCTGGGGTGTTTTTTGCTGTTTCCTGGGCAGAGTGGGATCTCCTAAGGCCATTGCTCGAGTGCCCAAGTCTCTGCCTTTTCTTGGAAAGCTTTGTTGTCAAGGTAAACTGCTGGTTAGTAATGGGATGTTGACATGAGGAGTAAAACTTCCTGGCTGCCCTCTTTTTTTATCTTGACATTGAGAAGAGCATTTTCTGTTCTTTTGCCCTCTTTGTCCATTGTGCAATCCCTCATCTCCTGGCAGAGGTGAGTTTGCCATGGGGTTTGCAAGCATGCGTGAAATGGGGACCCTCAAACCATCAAGTGTGCCAGCTGCTTCTGTCCTCCTGGGCAGTGTCGGTGGCTGGATCCTGATGGTTTGGCAGTGCCTGTGTATTTCATAGCTGCCTACCCATTTCATACCTCTGCTTGGTGTGAAATGGAAGGAGCTGCCGAGTTGGGGCTGTCCCACCGGCTCGTCCTTATGGAGGTAGAATGTGGCAAGCGTGAGGGGAAGAGGCATGTCCTTGGAGCTGGGTGGGAGGGCATGGGGGTGTCCCCCTTTTCAGGAGGAACAGGACATTCTGTGTAAAATTCCACACAGGGAATGGGGAAAGTGGTTTTTTCCCAACGAGTTCCCCTCCTCCTGTGCACATCTGTGTATTCCTTCCTCTGGACAGGCATCTTTATGCTAATGGGGCTATTGTAAAGATAAAATATTACAAAGGTAAATGCTATATACATGCTTTCTGAGCAGGATGCCTCAGTTTTGAGAAGGCTGTTGCTGTTTACTAACGTATTTGATTTTTAGACAGCCTTTCTGTAATTCAAGGCTGATATTTCACTAGTTGGAGAAATAGTTTTCCTTCCAAAAGTAGACTTTCAGCTTTTGTATTAATTTCTCAACTTCTTTCTAAATTCCTCCTCTTTATGTATGACTATTTTATGGTAGTCCTGTGTAGAAGTATTGTGATTGAAGCATCAAAGACTTAAAATCTCAGGGAGCATTGCCATTTCTTTTAGACTTTGGTATTGTTACAAGAAGCTGTCTTCTGAAGAACGGCTGGCCTTTGCACTGCCTGTCCTATTGCTGCTCGGGTTCAGCTGGTCAGAGCGAGGGGCTCTGCCCAAGGGGAGAAATAAAGCTCGCTGTGGCAAGCTTTGTCATCTAAGTTGTCCTAAAGGAAGACGTGTGAAGAACAGATCCTATTAATTTACAAATGTTAGGCTGCCCTTTCCCTAAAAGAGGCAATTAAACCCTGAGGGGTCAGGGAAGGATACGAGCTCTGCAGACCAAGCAGGCTGATCCGCAGTGATGTGGGGAGGAGAGCTGTGCTCCTGGCTCTCAGCACAGCAGAGCCTGGCTGTTTGGCGCCGGGCTGTTGGAAGCTTTGCTTTCATGGTTCAGTATAAAGTACACCAGGGAGCTCCTGAAGACCTCACCGGATCGTAGTCTTTGCTTTTAGTTGTGAGCGGATATGGGGAAACACACCAACACGTTTGAGAGTCTTAAAATGCATTCGATTCAGCATTTAAAGTTGTTCTCCTTGTATTACTTTCAAGGCTTTGAACTTTCAGTTTCTATGTTTTTTGGGTTTTTTTTTGTTTGGTTGGTTTTGGTTTTAAAGTTTCCTCATGTCCTTCATTAACCCCCAAAGACTCCTAACACACCTTGAAAGGGGGATTGGTAATCTGTACACATTAATACAGCTGGGAGTAGAGACCTTGGAAGGTCTCGTAGCAAAACTGGGAAAGCTGGCAATGTTGCTATCATCAGAAGGTGGCACCGTCAAAGGATCAACTGGATGTGGGGCTGGCTAGGGAGGCCTGGGACTCTAAAATACACTTTGGAAGGACATTTGCTATCCGGCGTGAATGCTGGGCTGGAGCTTGGTCACCTCTTCCTGCAGGAGTGTTTTCAGAATGCCAAAACGCCCATTCAATCAATATGAAGGCTCAAGGGGTTGTGTTCAGGGGTGTACAGGTCCTCCTTCCTGTGTAAGGAGCGGACCTCTGCTCTGCCCCGTGCTGCTGCGGTGCAATGCAGGCGGCTGCTGCTGGCCCGAGGGTGCCCTTGTCCTCTGGAGAGAGAAACTATGCAATAAGCCACGTCCTGGAGAGGCTGGAGGTGAGGGATGGGGTTGTGTTGCAGGTGGTGCCTCTTCTCTCGTTCTGCCGCTGGTGGGGAGGCAGGGAGGGTGACGGGTACACCCCAAGTCCTGCGCATCCTGGGGCTCTTGTTACTCATTACCAAAAACCTGCCAGCAACCTCCGTTACACTGTCGCAAGCCAAGGTCCTGGCGTTTTCTCCATCCCCCTGCCCTGCCCCGAATTTTGCTAACATGCATGAATGCAGAGTCCTGAAATTCAGGTTCATGGTTCCAAAGTTCATGGTCTTGAGAATAAACAAAAAACTATTGTGGCTGAGAGCTGGGTACCCCATTAACCCAGAATCATGAATATTTATCATGCTGGATTACAAAAGAACATAGAGACTATATTGTATTTCCTATAACTTTATTTCCATGGCATCTTTTCTTGGCGGGTCACTTTAATGTAAGCTTTGCTTATTTAGTTGCACACTTTAAGCCGATTAACTTCTTACTAATAAAATGTGTGTTGACTCCCTTTGTCCCAGCTCCTGTTTGTTTGTACCTACACTCCTGTGACAAAGAGTCACAGAGAACTGCTTTAAGCTCCGGCTAAATCCCCCTGCTGGAAGCTTTGAACGAGCTGAATGTGTCTGGGGGTGATTTCAGCCTTGCATTTTCTCTCTGGCCCTCTCGCTGCCTGGACATTGGGCCCTGCAAAGCAAGCTCTTCTGAACACCCCCTCCATTTCTGAGAGTGTTCATGGTGCCTTGGGGTTTGGCAGGAGCAATACAGCCTGTTATTGTCGCTCTCTGGGCTGGGTCAGAATAGAACTGTTCGTGGGGGGAATCAGGGGAGCTTTCCAGCCATGGAGACTGATCCGTGGCTCTGCATGTTCAGTAGTTTCCCAGCTGGTAACTGTGTTATTCCCTCCCTGATTACATACCTTGCCCTGTCATCCAGTGCCCGACAGACTGCATGTTTTACTGTGACTTCTCTCTAGAAACATCCCAGAGAGGTGATTACATCCTGCCCTGTTATTAAAGATGCTCTATAAAAATTCTCCTTTTCCACCAAAGGCAGTTCAGACCAGAGTTCAGAAGTTAGTTGGGAGCCTAAAGGTATGGATAAGCACTTGGAACATACTTTCTACAGGCCTTTTATAAATCTGCTCCTTTGCATTTGGAGCTTTGCTAAAGCTCAAATGATCCCTTAGAAATGTACTGCTAATACTTAAGAATGGCTGATTTTCCCAAACAAACTCAGTAGCCTGATTCCACTGGGCCAGGAGCAAATGCTAAGGGAGGTGTAGGAAAGCAGGGCAGAACAAGTGGTAAGTCCAAAAAGTCTCCCCGACTGTAGTAGACTCCACAGTCCCTGGGCCAGAGATGGGTCATTGTCTGTAATCATCTTGGATAGATTTGTCTTCCATCTGCTTTCTTTCTGAACCTGGATAAGCTTTTGGCATCCATAGCCTCCTGGGATGACAAGTGCCAGAGCCTGACTGCAGCATCCCTTTACTCTTTTCTTATCTGCATGTGAGTCGATGCGTCAGGTGTTGCAGCTGGTTTAGTTAGCGTTGCCTACCCATTCCATTCTTGTCTCCTAGAGCAAAGCTTTCCATATGTTGTCTCTGTCTTGCGGGATTCAGAGAAACCCAGCTGTTTTTTAATAGCAGAAAACACTTACCCTTTGCTATTGCAAGAAAATCCTTTCTTGAAGAGCTCCAAGCTCCTGCTGGCTGGGGAAAGGGAGGCGAAATGTTGAGGGCGGCAGCAGCAGCCATGCTCTACACCCCGGGGAAATTGCTTGGTGCATCTCTGCAGCACATGTTGCAGGTGAGTGCTGGACCACTCAGTTGTCTGAAGGACAATTTTGAATGTTCCCATTAATTCATTTGCAGTGGAGAGGGGATGGCCGGAGGATGTGCCTGCTACTGCACCTGAAGGGCTGTCCTCTCCAGGGGAGTGTCTAACAAATCATGGTGGGGGGTGATGGAAGGAAGGACAGAGCAGGAACCCAGCGGTAATGTCCTTGCCACTGTCATATCTCGACGTCTTCTAGTACTGGAAGTTTGAAATTTAGGTTATTTTGCTAGAGTTTTTAGTCAGTTTTGTGGCTGAAGGCATGGTTTCAAAAAGCATGTTGTGTTTGCGATGGCCCTGATTTCAGGGGAGGATGTTGTGCCTTTACTGCTGGGCCCTGAGAAGGATGGTAAACAAGTTATTCTTTACCCAGTCTCGGCTAAGCATTTGGCTGCTGTGGTGCTGTGACAGGGGCGTATGGTGGACATCGACTGGCAGCTCTCTGTTGTGGCATTTACAGATGGCTGCTGGTGGTGTTCACCACGTGGAGAGTCAGTGGGTGAACCAGTGAGGTTAAGAATTAAAAAAAAAAAAAAAAAAAAAAAAATGGAGAGAAACCTTGCAGAGTAGCAGATCTCGAGTAGTGCTCATTCAGCTGTGTTGGACAGGGCAGAGAAGTTGAGATGTGCAAGAATAAATACGCATCCTCTATCAGTGCCAACAGAAGGAAAGGTGAAGGCAGTGCTGCAAGTGAGTTGGTTCTGGGGCTTGCCCTGAACACAGAGTGTGCTGTTCCTGGAGCTCTGATGGTGTGAGCTGTTAATTCAGTGTCTGTGGGATTCTGTGTAGGAGCTAGGGATGACCAGGGAAAAGCAACTTTTAAGAGCAATTGGTAGGAGCACTTCCTAGCTCATGAAGGTCTACAACCTGTCCTCATTCTGACGGCACCTGGAGAGCATGCTGTGACAGTGCATGTCCTTCGGGTAGTGTGTATGCTGTATTCTCTGCTGATGGCAGAAGCAGGTGTAGTTGGTGAAATGCGTTGTTTTTTTTTTTTCTTGGGGGAATATTTTGGGTTTTATTTATCACTTCTAGATCTGTGAAGTTCCTTGGATTGTCTTCCCAAACTTCCCACTGGCTGTTTGCCCTGCATGTCTAGGACTAGTGGGGCAGATAAGGTTTCATGTGAATCGTGATTGATTTTTCAACATCTAGTGTGTGGTTGTAAAAGGGTCTACTAGCAATAAGCCCAGAGGAATATATCGATGAGTTCCCCCTTTCCCTTGCTCTCTGACCCATTGTGCCACCTTCTGTCATTGATCTTAGAATCATTGAATTGTTTAGGTTGGAAAAGACCTTTAAGATCATCAAGCCCAACTATTAACCTAACACTGCCATCCCACCACTAAGCCATGTCCCTAAGCACGTCATCTACCTGTCTTTTAAATACCTCCAGGGATGGGGACTCGACCACTTCCCTGGGCAGCCTGTTCCAATCTTGTGACCTTTCAGTCACACATGTGCAGTCAGACCTGGTGAGGTCAAAGCCAGCCTCAGCATGTGAAGCTGTCACCAGTCATGGAAATACTGGTTCCTCATCTGATAATACCCCATTCCTTCATGACAGCTGTGCCATTCCTGCAGTGGGGCACCTTTGATATGAAAGGACACCGTGAACTGTACTCATCCGGCCTAGCCAGTAGTAAGTAAAAACAAAGTATGAATCTCTGTGCTGGATGCAAGCTTTTTCTTTGTGGTGCTGACAGTATCTTTTTGTTACTGTGGTTCCTGCTAGGGAAACAAAAAATTTAAGGATCTTGGCACTCTCAATTTCCTCCTGGCTGAGTAAAACAAAAACTGGGCTGACATGTTTGCATCTGTCCTGGTTTCAGCTGGGAAATTAATTAGTTAAATAAAGTTAATTTTCTTCCTGGTAGCTGGTACACTGCTGTGCTTTGGATTTAGTGTGAGAATAATGTTGGTAACACCCTGATGTTTTAGTTGTTGCTCAGCAGTGCTTACACCAGTCAAGGACTTTTCAGCTTCCCCTGCTCTGCCAGGTGCACAAGGAGCTGGGATGGGACACGGCCAGGACAGCGTACCCCAACTGGTCAAAGGGCTATTCCAGACCATATGATGTCATGCTCAGTATATAAACTGGGGGGAGTTGGCTGGGGGGCAGTGACTGCTGCTCGGGGATGGGATGGGCATTGGTCGTCCGGTGGTGAGCAATTGCATTGCGCATCACTTGCTTTTTATATTATTTTATTATTATTATTTTACTGTATTTTATTTCAATTATTAAACTTTTCTTATCTCAGCCCACGAGTTTTCTCACTTTCACTCTTCCAGTTCTCTTCCCCATTCCACTCTGTGGTCCTTAGTTGCTGGCTGGGGTTAAACCGTGACAGCATCACCTCCCTGTCAGCATTGTAGTTCCACAGCCTCCATCGTACTGACATATCTCAGGAGTGGTGTGTGTACTGCACGACTTCTGAGCGTCCAGATAACGAGTGAAATGTGGATGTGAGGCCACGTGTATATTTGAGCATGGAGAAGAAATTGTCACACACTGGTTGCTTTGTTTGAGGAAGGGTACATTAGGAACTGAGTTATGTTTTCTGGGCTACCTTAAATACTACATTTACTAAACTTCCTCAGTCTTCTAGACCCTGTTAATACCCCTTTTTACCAGTGGATTTGCCTTCTCTCAGGTCTTCAGTGTCTGCTGGTGAGGGAGCTCTGTCCTCTCTTGTGGGTGCATGAAGAGTGGGTGAAGGTTTGCTCCCCACTGTACTGCAGGTCTGTGCAAAATCTGGAGGGGAATTGGAATGAGTACAGCTTGATGACCTCCATGCTAGGCAATGCTGCTCTGTGGTGGTTTTAATCTTGTGCAAGGTTAGTATTAAAGTACAGGTGTGCACCATGTAGGGAAGCCCTGGCATTTGATGGGTTAAAAGTTGTGGTGTTGGTGTGGCTGCAGAGGGATGACTGACAGGACGGGGAGCAGATCTGCTGCTGCAGGGTTGTTACTATAGCTGAATAGCTGCAAGCTCTTTGATGGGGGCAGCCCTTCTGGAAAGTTCTTGCATTTTTCTTTCTGCTGATCCAGAGCTGGCACGGGAATCTGCTCCCTGAGTGAGGCGAGCAGGGGGCAGATCTCCCTGCTCATCCTTTCTGCTAATAGTGGGAGGGAAAGGGGTTTGCTACAGCTCCCTCAGGGTCTCCTCCCAAGCTAATCCCCCGTCCTGGGCATCTGCTGGAGGAGCAGGTGGTGGTGAAAACCAGCAGACACTGGAGCAAATGCCTGGGCACCGAGTCCTCTTTCTGACCCGGCACAAGTGTCCTTCTGCAATAAATGAGCCACCTCCCATTTCTGGTACCTTCCCTTTTCCATGGTGCTGGTGACCCTGCTTCCTGCCTGTGCCCAGAGGTGCTCCTGGCAAGGCCTGGCTTAACTGCTGTGGGAAACCTAAACTGGTTTCTAGTTTGCAGTTCTTTGGGCTGGAGTTTTTCCTGACGCTGGTCTGCCTGGGGCTGGGAAGTGTTTTCAGAGCCTGAGCCAAAAAAGGGTGTTGCTGCCTCTGAGCAAGGCTAATGCAGGGAGACCTTACTGGCACTGTTAAATCCTGGCAAGTGCCTGAAAGCAGCTCCATCCCCTCTCCCCTTTGCTCCCTGCTTTTGTCAAACTGCAACCTCCCACTTCAAAGACAGGCACGCTCCTGACACGAGGCTGTTTGCTACACAGAGGGCACAAACAGCTCGTCAGGGGAAGAAGTTGTCTTCATTCCCTGTGCAAAGTCATTTTATTAAGTCTGGGAAATGTCAAAATCAGAGTTGCTTTTGCATCTTCGATCTGGCCCTGCTTATGCGTTGTGATAGTCGCTAATTACATGACTGCATTCCGCTGCTCCTGGAATAGATCCAGCTGTGGGGTGGAGGGGACTGGTGACGACAGGGATCCTTGCTCTTCTCTTGCAGGGCCAGGGAGGTGCACACTGAGCAAGGATGAAAAAACCCTGTGTCTTCTAGACAGCTGGGTTGCACCACAGCGGAGTGCATGCTGATGCTCTGTATCAGTGCTCCTACGAGGTCCTGGGGAGGACAGTCTTCCCTCCCATCTTCTTTCTTCTCCCGGTATCAGTGAGCTGTGGCAAGCGAGCGGAATCCGGGACTGAGCTGGTTGAGAACAAGCAGCTGTAGCTCATCTTCACTGAGAGACCCTCCAGATTCCATGAAGTTGTAGGAGATATTATGTATTAGTGATCAAATGTGACTGGCAAGCACTAAGAGTGAGCTGGCAGTTTCTGGAGCTGTGGAAGGCAGACCATAATTGCCTATGCATATAGCACAAGCCTTGTTCAGTGTCATCTTCTGCTGGATGCTTTAAGCAAGTCTTGCTACGCGAGGGGGCAGAGCTCAGTTAGGCTGGCATCTCTGTCTGGCCCTCCCTAGGAGGTGAAGGATTAATGATGCCTCCTTCAAATTACTTAACGCTGTGGTTTTGTGCTGACTCCTCTCATCTGCTGTGATGTGATACAATGCTGGATGCCATGAAGGGCCTTAAATGGCAAACAGCTTCCACCTGAGCTCCTCCTGACTTCTGAGCCTTTGATTCTGATCTGGAGCTGGGCCTACTAGCAGTCATATTTTGTATGAATTCCACCACCTTGCCTTTGGAGATGGCCACGTGTTGATTTTCCTTCTGTACTCCATCTCCAGCGTACTGATTTCCTTTGATGAGAAGGCTTGTGTGTTCTGCAGTGATATTCCCAAAAGCTGCATCTTACCATGAGGAGACAGACTGTGATGGAGCGCCTGGATGTGTTCCTAGCACTCTCCAAGGGCAGCCTTCCGTTACTGTAGCCTCACCCTTGCATGTCCTCCAGGCTTCCTGCAGAGTCCAGGGCATGAAATAGCTCCTGTAATTTGGACCCACGGGAAGAGGCTGAACTGGAGAGAACCCTGCACTACCAGTGGTGGAAGCAGAGGTGGCTGCTGTTAGCATGCTGAATCGCACAGCATTTTCATTAATTCCAGCTGTTTAATAGGATTACGTGAAGAGCGGCTTCTGCCTGCAGGCAGGCCTATGGAAATCTGCAGCTGTCTGGATCGGTTACGTGCAAATCCAGTGCCTCCCCTTTATGCATAGCAATTTATGAATGATGGAAACCATGTGAATCAATTGCATGAGTAATTTTTCATGTTCTTCACCCTACGTCCAATTTGAGGGGGGCTTTCAGGTAACTGTGTCTGTGGTCCCAGACAGCTTCCCCAAAGAGGGAGGAGATGCTTCAGGATGGCCACTAGGTGTAGGAGTAGGATAGGATAGCTTTGGTGAATGTGAGTCTCCTTGCCTTGGGCAATGGGAATCACCCCAGTCTGCCAGTGAACGTGGAGCTGAACACCCTCGTCTTCTGCTTGGTCTGACTGCCCTTTCTGTAGCATGACTGCCTTGTGAAGGGACAAGGACTTGAAAGCCTTCAGCCTCAAGAGAGAGGAAGGTAACACCAGCTCCTTGGTGCTGGCCAGCAGCAGATGGTCTATCTAATGGTGGAGCACTGGGCTGGGGAGCTGGGACATCCAGCTCTACCTCGGATTCTGTGGCCAAAAAAAATTGCTTCACCTCTTCAGGACAGGCTGAGAAACATATCTTTGGATGGCTGTTTGGGACATCTATTTGGTGCCTGCTTCAGCAAGCTTTGTCTAAAGAGATGAGGAGGGTTTTACCATGCAAGGCCTGGTCCAGTAGGCACTTTCTTGGGGTGCAAGTATAACATAACATTATTGACAGGGAAAATAGTGGCATTGATATACTTTCTCCTTTGAATTTTTAAATCCTTCTAATAGCCTCCTCTTCGTTTCCAAATACAGATATTTATTGTCTGCTTCCCTGACCAAATCTACCTTTTGGAGAGCAGTAGCCCTGACTGAAGGCCTTATCTGTCTATCTGCCCAGTCTTCCCATCTACCCAGCTACAAACCATTAGTTTGGATGTGGGCTTGTTGTATTATGGCAAATGACCTGTTGCCAGGCTGAAACTAAGCAGGAAGCCACGATGCATACATTAAAAGTGAGATGCTAATTTCAGATGGTATAGAAAAATGTGGAAACATGAAATTATAGCTTGCATGGAGCCCCAGAGCTTCATTTATGCTTTCAGGAGTTCTAACAGCTACAGACTGGCACCTGATGGTAATGTCTGGATGTAAGCAAAAAGCATGCCTGTCCTATGAGTAAGTAACTTCTCTGGAACCAGGAGCAGGGGATGGTTGCACTGCGTGACCTGATGGATCTTCTTCATGTGTTGAGGTGTTCATTGCAGGTCTTTTTCAAAGTCTGCTCACCGTGGTCTGTAAAGCGTGTTGCTGTGGTGGCGTGGTCCCGGGAGGAGACAGCGTTTGGACCAGTCAGCAGTATCTGACTGTGGAAGGGGCTGGGGAAGCCCAGGCAGACCTGGTAACAAAGGAGCTGTTGCTCCAAGCTGCCTGGTGAAACCTTTCTCTGTGGAAGCCAGATAATCTCCCCGTTTATTTGCAAGTGGCATTCGGTCACAGTTTTTTGGCAACATATGGAAAATGTTTAAATTAGCTGCATGAGCCATACGTGAAACAGATGCATATTCTTGAGCAGGCTTTTGTCATTGATGTTTGAGCGAGTGAAGGGTGCAGCTGGCTTGCTTGGGAAGTGGGGAGCATGCCCTCACCCAGATGTAGTTGAGTGCTTGAAGTGAAACAGAGAACTAGAACGTTACAGGATGCGTGTCGATAAAGACCGGCTTCTCATGGGCACCTACTGCACGAATAAGATGACTGGGTGTAATGACACTTAACCCTTCACTGCTTTCCTGATTGCTCACTGCTGGTGCAGGATCGGTTGTGTCAGTAGAAGACTGCACGGTCCATGACTGTCTTGTTTGTGTCTTCCACTTGTATGCTGGCATATCAACATACTAGTTTAAAGCTCTGACGTCTGATCAGAGCAGAATTCTATACCTTTCCGAGCGATGTAAGTAAATGGAGAGTAATGAGATACTGTTGAAGAAAGCAAAACATTGCGGCTGCTGTGGCTTTTGGTTGTGAATCTTGAGAGGAATTTTTTATGGGGAGAAATTGCACCCAAAATTGATGCCTCTGTAATTGGAGCTGTGACAGTCTCTGAACGTTGAATCCTTGTGGAGCTCCATGCACTGGGAGGATTGTGTTGCTGCACAGTCCGAGATGTTCACTGCGGTGTGTTTGGCTGGGACCATAAAAAGTGGCCTTGAATATTAAGAGGATTTACTTTATGTGTGCGGCTGGGATGGAATAGACCAAGGTGGGAGCTGCTGAGGCTGCAGTGATGGTTGCGTGGATGTTTGGATGGCTGAGTTTAGCTGATGTGGGACAGAAACACCGAAAGACAAGAATGGAGAGTTTATGGCAGTGGGGTTCAGAAAAGGGTGAGGCCGCAGTGAAAGCAGAGCTCTGGGAGCACTGCTGATAGGGCTGACTGGAAAGGAAGAGGGTTTGGGGCATCAGAAGGAACCACCCAAAGGAAGGCCGCGGCAGGATGTGAATCTCTCCTACCCGGGCAACGCTGTGATTTTCGTGTGCCGCGCCAGGGTGTCTGCACGGTGCAGTATTCACCTGTGGGCGTGCTGCTGACGGGCTGGTAACACTCACCACCACAAAGCAGACTCAAAGAGTGTCCGCTGAGGTGAGCTGCTTGGATCCCTTGGCACGTGTCTCTGAAGGTGCAGATCCAGAGAGGTGTTTGAACAGGCTGCTGGCAAGGCTTACCAGCCGTGGAATAGGGAGCAGGAGATCCCGTTTACTCTATATGCGTGACGAGAAAAGGCAGACGCTGTTTTTTCAGACTTTCTTATAAGAGTTTAAAACAAGCAGGGAATTACTGGAGGGGCACAGGGTGTTTTAGGGGGCTTTGTCTCCCTGAACGAAGTGTCCTTGCAGCAGCCGCTGAGCTAGCAGCACAGTTCGCAACCGGGGCATCACTGCATCCTGCAGGATTGTCCCCTTCTGGGAAAGGCACCTCTTTGGATTACATGGCACTAGAAGTCAGGTTTCTGTGACCAAGGTGAGTTACTTGGCAAATGCCTGTTTCTGGGCACATCAGTGGTACGGGGAGTTTCCCTGAGGTGCACAGTGACCCTTCTCAGGCACTGATGGGCTGAGCCCTCCCCAGGCTTCTGGGCACCAGCAACCACCTACAGGCACAGGCAGCGCAGGGGGTTCCCTTTGCTGTAAGCATCAAAGACTTCAAATCTAGAACCAATGTGTTTTCAAACTTCACAGGTAAACCAAACAGCTGTTTGACATGCCAAATACGGATATTTTGGCTTACGGATGAACCTGGGTAAAACATCCCTTGGGATGTGTTTTGACCTCTGCTTTTTTTTTTTTTTTTCTTGGTTTGTTCATCTGTTTCTTTGAACCGGTTTTACCCGCGGCGATACCCACCCGGAAGCATCCTTGTCACAGGCGTTACTCTAGTAATGTTTTGCGTGCCGCAGGGGGTGGAGCGCTTCATTTTGCAAGGTTATTTTTAACTCCTAAATACTTGTGGCGAGGCCAGTCCAGAATGGTGGCTGGATTCTCCGCAAGGAAGGGCTGCGCTCCACTGCCAGGGGGAGCCATTTCCACTCCTCCTGCTCGGGGTGCCGCTGTAATTTTCCGTGCGTAGTCTCTCCCTCTGAGGAGTGTTCGTAAAGTTTGATTTTTAGAGGGAAGAAAGGAGATTAAATCTGCTCGTCTCTTTTTGTAGTGTGCTTGTTGTTGTTGGTTTGGTTTTTGTTGGGAGACGAAAAACACATTTTTGTGTGTTGCCCCTTGTTAACACCAGATAAATGCCGTGTTTCAGACTCCATCACAGTCCAGCATGTGCCTGGGACAGTGCTGGTTCCAACCTGCTTCATCCTTGGTTTCTCTCCTAAACTTGTGTTGCTTACTGCTTTGCTCTGTTGTGCTACGAGACGGACTCACCTGTTTCCTCTGCTATCACCCCTTGCTTTTCCTTGACCTGCCAGGGTGAGCCATTTCCACTCCTCCTGCTCGGGGTGCCGCTGTAATTTTCCGTGCGTAGTCTCTCCCTCTGAGGAGTGTTCGTAAAGTTTGATTTTTAGAGGGAAGAAAGGAGATTAAATCTGCTCGTCTCTTTTTGTAGCGTGCTTGTTGTTGTTGGTTTGGTTTTTGTTGGGAGACGAAAAACACATTTTTGTGTGTTGCCCCTTGTTAACACCAGATAAATGCCGTGTTTCAGACTCCATCACAGTCCAGCATGTGCCTGGGACAGTGCTGGTTCCAACCTGCTTCATCCTTGGTTTCTCTCCTAAACTTGTGTTGCTTACTGCTTTGCTCTGTTGTGCTACGAGACGGACTCACCTGTTTCCTCTGCTATCACCCCTTGCTTTTCCTTGACGCTGTGATTTCACAGCTTGCGAGGGTCCCAGCCCTGCGGGATGCTCAGCCTTTCATTCCCTGGAGTGAGCTCAGGGGTCTGTGGAGGTTCTTGCTGGCTCACAGAGCAGGACTGTGGCATTTGCCTGGTTCCCAAAATTTCACACATGTACAACAGGTTTTTTTTTTTGTCTGTCTGTTCTGCTGGGCACCTATGCTTGGCTTAGGGCATGAACCCCGCTATAGTCTGGGGGTGCCTTTGGTTACATCCCGTGCCCCCACCACGCCACTCAGTGCTGCAGGCTCTCTGGCTGCTAATCTCATTCTGATCTCTTCATTGTTGTTTTTTTGGCAACCCAAATTCCCCACCCAGGCCTGAGAATTTAACATCAGCACATTTGCATGACTGATCGGATTTGTCTCGCTTCTATGACGACATTGTTTCTATGGAAAATTAATGGATTCTCACGTTGTATTTTTAATGGCTGAAACCACCCCCCTGCCACCCTCCCATCCCCAAGCTCTCAGAGGGGAAGTCTGTAAACAGCTCAAATTAGCTATCCCCTGTAAATAGCTCCCATTTCTTTCCTGCCTGCTGTCCATTTCTTTTCTCTCTTCCAACAGTGCTGCAACACTCCTCTCCTGGTGCTGGTGGATAAAGAACAATGAGTAAAATGAGCCTATGTTTGCTTTCCTTGTCTGGCCCTTGAATAGACGTGATCTATCATGAACTGCCCCCTTTCATCCAGGACCATGGGGTTTTAAATTGTCAGCCTGCCTTAAAGTTTGCTCCAAGCAGGCCTGGGTTGTTACCTTCCTTTTTCGAGGATGCAGCTCAGCTAATGGCTCTGCTTCTGTTCATTTTTGTGATTAACCCTTTTTTTTTTTGTGGGTGGGCAGGTGGCAATGAATTTCCTGCCCTGTCTGTTTGGGGTCACCTGCTCCCCTGCTGCATTGCTTGGGGTGGAAGCAGTGAGGTTTTGACACCTAGCGCGCCGGGGAGAAGGGCCAGGTTTTGCAAAGGAACCTGCTGCCTGGAGGAAGGACAAACCTCCCTGCATGATGCAGTTCAATAAGCTGGAAGGGTTTGCTCTGGGTGGTGGGCATGGCTGGTGAAAAGTCCTCAGTGGGGGACAGTGCTTAGCCACCAAATCGCTCCAAATGAAGGTTAGGGCTACAGCAGTTTTAGTCTTAAATTTTCTTCTGCCATCTCTAAGGTTATTATTCCTCGACTTAATTTCAAGGAATAAATCCAGGGCAAGTCCCATGGTATGGGAATTGCCTAAGGAGAAGGTCTGACCTGGATTGTCTCCTCCTGGAAGACTGAAGCTGGTGGCCAGGAGGCTCAGAAAGACTCTTGTGAGCCAGCTGTTGAGGGGGACACAATGTTTTAGGTCAAGGTCTCCTAACCCATGGTACCAAGAAAGTATTGTTGAATAAGGACCTGAATGCCTGAGACAGAAACTGCTGGTAGCTTGTCCCCAAGCCTGTCCTTGGGGAGACACTGGGGTGAGCGGGTGATCCTTAACCGCCCCCAGCCTTAAACAGTTGACTGCTGAAGATCAGGGCCTGTCCCCCACACGGTGAGGGTCCTTTCGAAAAGAGCTTGTTCCATTGCCGCATGGCTGGACTGCACTCAGATGTCCTTCTTTTCCTGCCTACCCCAGGCTTGGCTTGTGCACTGGGGTGTGCTTGCTGCTGCAGATCTTGCTTTCAGCCCCCCAAACCCAAGGGGAGGTGCTGTCTCTCTTTGAGGGTAGGTGGAGTTATTGGGGGAGCTCAGCTGACCTTGGTGTTCCTACCTTCTGGTTTTAGGTCTGGATAATCTGGAGTACAAGACAAGCCTGGTACCTCAGTCAGGTGGTCGTGTTTGCTGGTGGAATAGGCTTTACCTTAGTGCTTTGGTAATTAAGGTGTGCTACTACAAATGGCAGGCAGGCAACTGCGGGGACCTGACTGCTTAGTTACTTAGGACAAAAACATTGCCAGCTTTTTAGACAAAAATGCTGAAGGTATGGAGGTAAGATAAGGGGTTGATTTGAATTCTGGTGGTGGAGGGAGAAAAGGGGGCAGGAGAGAATCTGCTCTGTGCTGGCGGAGGCTGGGCTGAAGCAATCAGCTGTGCAAAGTGTTACTTTTCTGGATGCGATTGTTGCTTGGGGCTTTGGATTATATTAGCGTGGAAAAAATGCCTCTGAGTGAAGGGCCACAAATCATAGCTGGGCCAATAGGGAGAGAAAGAGGACTATAAAACAGGAAATCAATTTAATACTCAGTGGGTGTTTGCAGCGTGCTCACCCTTCCTTCAAATTGCCAAAGGAAAGATTAATTAAAGTTATATTGAGCAGCAAAAATGATGGAGGGTGTGAGATGGGGCTTGCATGGTACAGCTTTCTCCATAATTAATTGACAAAGGAATTCTTGGATTTCATTACCCAGAACCTTGCCATCTCCTGCTCATAAAGGGCAGCTGAAGCAATGATGGATTTCCAAGCCAGTATTGCTGCCTTGCAGGTTGAGCCGATGAGGAGCACTTCACAAGCACTTGGGGAAGGTGCTGCCCCTGTCAGATAGTGCCTGCATGCTATTTATGGGTCCTATCATTTAGGATCAGAGCATGAAATGCTCTTACCTGCTTGTGGCTTTGGTTCCTGGCTCCCCCGCCCAGCAAGGCTGGGAGATGCACACACTGCAAGGTGGGGGTGTTGGAAGGGGATGGAGATAGCTGGTGGCTACATCTCTTGTCTCTGCCTGCTGCCTTTATTTAGTCAGACTAGCTTTTGAGCAGGGTGTGACGAAGCTGTAAGAGGCCAGGCCTGCCTGGACCACTTGCTAACTGATGAACAGGGACAGAAGAGTATGTGGCTTCCCTTTCCCTGCATCCTGATCCAGCTGCCATCTGTGTCCCTTGTGTACTTTTCATGAGAAGCTGCACCTGATCAGTGCTATCTATCTTTGAGAGAGGCGTTTCCTGCTTGCACCAGCTGCTTTTCGGGGCTGTTGTGTATTACTTTCTACCTCTTTGGAGACACCAGGGCTTTGCCTTTGTGTTGGAGTTTCGTGTAAGCTGAGCTGCAGCCCAAACTGCCAGGTTCTGCTGATCTGTGACTAGAGCATTTCCTCCCAAATTTTCCCTTGAAGATCTTAATTTGGTTTCATGCCAAAAGCTTCCCTTGTATTTGGCTGGGTATGAAGCTTTCTGCTCTTGTCCTTCTGGAAAGGAGCTGTGGCAGTCCTCTCTAAGGGTGTTTAAACACTTTGTGGTGCAAGGCGTTTCTACATACCATGCTGTTATAAAGGGAAGACTCTGCCATCTGCCCGGTAGTCTGAGGTCTGGTAATCCTGGAAGTTTGTTTTCTCTGTTGATTTCTGTAATAAATTACTGAATATGCTCACTAGTGCAGGGCTGGGAGATGTAGAGCAGGCTGAAGCTTTGGATTAGTTGGATGCAACAGCTCCAGTCTTTATTGGCAGCATGAGCACCATGGCCATGCCTGAATTCTGTTTGATGTGTGTTATTGCTCTGATAGCTGATAGTGCCTGGCTGTGGGATGCTGCAGAAAAGAACTTTTTTTGTTTAAAAAAATATGTCTATGAATATCAGTCTCTTGATGCAAGGTCAGCCCTTCCCAGCTTGTGAGAAAAAAGAAAGTGCTGAAAATGAGCCCCCTCCTCAGCAGAACGGAGCATCCATGGCAGTGGTGGAGTTGGACGGGAGCTGGGAAGGGTACCTGTGTCCCTCGGCAGGAGGGGGTCAGGGTTGCCTGGGCAGAAGGACAGCCAAGTGGGGATACATGTCAAAATACATTCATTTGTGTGTCTACGATGGCTTCTTCCTAAGGTCTGCTGCCTGCCTACTTGTACAATGTGGCCAAGGGGGGTGCCCTGCAGGCTGCATACAGCTTTCACAGAGAACAACTTGGAGATGCACAACCAAAGCCCAGTCTCATATCAGCATTGCCACGGGACATGCACAGTCACCCCAAGCAGAAAGCAGAGAGAGCAAAAATGTTACGAAGCTCACATAGCTCAAATTAACTTGCATGGGAACAGGAGAGGTTAAGCCAGTCCCTTGGGTTTTGCACATGGGATTAGAGGGGAGTAGCATCCTTAACCCTGTAAGGCTGAAGAACTGGGCAGGAAACATCCTCCTGCGGTACTTTCTTACGAAGAGGCAGGTGTTTAACCATTTAAGAGCCCATAGAGGGAGCTGCTTTGCTGCCTGTGGCATGGATTTCCCTCTCCCTGTGTTCACATATGCCCTCCCGCATTGCTCGTTGTACCACGAATGGATTCATAGATCGCTGCACCAGAGCGACTGCCATGTCCATGTGGAAGAGATGAAGACCTGGAGTGAGGAAGCGACTGGCAGCAGGAGAGTTATGAATATTAAAAGGAAAATAACTTAACCTAATTATGGTAGGTAGTATAATCCATGCCACTGAGTAGTTCAGTTCTGTGTTAAAATAATGTGGCATTCTGCTAAGGGAGAGCACGTGGTGTTCCTTAAAGCTGGTCATTGTGTAGGCTCACATCTACATTCCAACAAACTCAAGCCCAAAGTATTTCTTCGTTCCTGCATCGTCACCTTCTGGGGACAGGATATTCATTGAACGTGAATGGGAATTTCTGGCCTAATTCGGTCTCCTGCAGGTAACTTCCCCAGAGAGGGTGCTCTGGGAGCACTACACGTGGTAATTTAGGCAATTCAATTTCTGCAGAAGTCTGAACAGGGATTTGGAATCTGATTCCCAGAAGGTTTCGATATTCTTGGAATATTTGTTGCTGTTTAGACGTGGACCATCGTCTTAGACATTCCTCCACAAACTGAGACTTGCTTCTGAAATGAAATGTGCTCCCTGGGCAGGGGAACTCCTGCCCACTGAAAATTGAATTGCCGAGTCCCTGTTGCCAGCAAACCCTGCTCCTGCCAGGCAGCAACGCTGGCTCCGGACAGCCTTGCTGTGTGGAGGGGTTTACTGCTGGAGCCTTTGAGCCAGCTTATCCCTAAAGCTGGCCACTGGGAAACTTCCGATCATTCCTACTGAGGAGAAACAAAGTGATCCAGGTGAAATGCAATGGCTGAGTATGGTGGCCTTCGTGCTTTTCTTTTACCTGTCACTGCCGCCTGTTTCCCATCCTCTTTTGGCTTGAGTGTTCGATGCTCAGGGTCTGGCCCTATTTCCAAAGTGTTGGTTTGGGCTTTTTCTCCCTCTCCTTTCACTGGTTTCTGCCTTATTTTGAGGCTTTGCTCCTCCCTCTGACACAGTTGTTACTTTGCCCAAAGGAATGTGTTGAGCTTTTTATTCAAGGGATAAATCTGCCTTAGCATACTTCAGGATTCTGTTCTACTGGTTCCTGTGCCAGCCAGCGGTCCAGCAGCAGCAGCAGGCCTGTCTTCCTGCGAAGAAAGAAATACGGAGGTACTGGGAACGCACTTTGATCTGTTGATTTATTTATTTATTGTTAGACTGTGGAGCGTTAGCCCTAATGAAAGTGTGGCCAGCCCTGAAAATCAAATCTCCCAGCGCTCAGACCTATCAGGTTGGGAATCATCAGCAAGTGCTCAAAAATAACTCACCTGTTTTTGCCGTTGCATGAATAGCCACGTTGTTGTTTGCCAGGAGGTGGTGCCTCCTTATTGCCTACCTGTGTCTGCATATGCCCAGCACTCCTTGCCCATAGCTTGTGTTGCTAAAGGGGGGACATTGGTTTTCCCTTGTACTATTTGGATATGGTACAATCAACTCTACAACAAGAGGAACTGGTGCCCTAGGATCTTTCAGTAGTGCAGATGATGGAGAGCAGAGGTCTGGGTGGGGATTGTCCCTAACAAGTACTTGTGTGATTGATCTCCTGAGTGGGTTCAGGGCACATCCTTCGATTACGCTGTGAGCCCCAACAGCCGGTGTGGCTCATCGCTTGGGTGACACAGTTGAGCCTGCGTTAGATGGACACAGGCAGGCTACCTGGGTTGCCTGACCGTGGCATCTGTTGATGCTCACAAAATTGGAGATGCCGAGTTTACTTGTGCAAACTCTTCTTCCTTGGATATTTTGCACTGGCGTGAGTAGTCATGAGGCATCCCCGCTTGGGAACCCAGGTATCATCTATGCACAGAGGCTGTGAAAACGAGCAAAAACTGAGTCTGAGTCATGAGTATTGATGAAACAAGTTTGAGGCATCTACCTGGGCTCATACTGCGATTTATTTTCCATGCTCATTGCTGTACTGTGGTGTGGGAAACCTGCTGAGCAAGAGTAAAGACCTTCCAGCAAAACTGTGTTAAAACTATGCTGGAAGAGCTAAAATGAGGTCTCTCAGCGTGAGCTGTGCCAGCTGGCTGCAAGTTCAGACGCGACCCTCGAGCTGGTGGCATGCACCAACCTAGTGTGGCTCTGGCCCCACAGAAGGAGGGCTCCTTTGGCTCAAGTTAGAGGGCATAGCCCTCAATCTAGGTTCAGATCCTGTTCAGCACCTAAACCCTGCCATTTCTTAATAAAAGCCTCAGCCGGTGAAAACGTCTATGTTTCAGGATAGATGGAGCTTTCTTGGCAGGTGGGGTATGCCTGTTTCCAAGGCTTCTTTTTCTGCAAATCTCTGTCACAGCTGGTCCTCATGGGTGCTACGGGGAAAGCTGCTGCGGTGGTCTCCCGTAGCGTCCAAAGGCTGACCGCTCTGTTGGTCCCTGTCATCAGGGTAAATCTGTCGCCTATACTGATGCCCTGGTGGAGGAATGGGGGCTTCCTGGCAAGGGATCAGGGCAGGCAAATGGGTGAAAGTTTTGCTCCAGCTTGGTGGCCGGAGATCCGTTCAAACATGGACATCGGTCAACGTTTCTCAAGCGCGGAGTTACATTCTTCTGCCAGCTCAAGTGGCTCTCATATACTTGTATAAACTTGGAGCTGACTGCGGTGAGGGTCAAGGATACCCCTCCCTGGGTATTTGTCTTGAAGTGTTAGAGACCAGCCTGTTTTTAACAAATCACAATATTGCATTTTGGTTTGTATTTTTAGGAACAGTCATATTCAGTTTTCTCGCTGAATACCAGAAGCCTTTCTTACTTGTTGTCTTTGCTGGGAGGGGGGAAGAAAAAAATAGAAAGGACCAGAATTTTGTTAAAAGTCTGGATGAAACACACTTTTCACAGAAAAGGAAGTTTTTAAACTGTTGTGAACACTTTTGTATTGAGTTCTCATAAGAGACAGCAAAATTATTCATCTCCCCTGAAATCAGATTGTGCTACTCGGGACTAGGGAAAGGAGAAAACACAAGCGGGGTGTGGGAGAAGGGAATTGCTTTGCGGCATTGAGGGGAAAAAACAGGTTGGAGGTGATTTTCAGGGAAGAGTGGTGAAGCCCCCCCCCCCCCAAAAAAAAAGTTACTGTGGAAAAGCAGGACTGTGAAAGCATTGGTGGCTTTGGACTCTGGTTGTGTGTGAAGCACCTGGAGAAACTGTTCAGCCTGTCCTCTGCCATAGGTGTTCTCCTTCCCCGTGCCGCCTGCCATACCTCCCAGGTGTCACCACACCTCTCTGCTCCGCGCGCAGTGCATGCGCCAGCACATGGACCCTTTTCCTGGGGGAGAAATGTGTTGAAAATGAAGACAGCTTGCCAGGCTGCTTTTTTCATTTGGGTGCTGGATTTGTTTGTTAAACACAGTTGTCCTTCCCCTTTGCCCCAACAGACAGATGCTGTCCAGTTGCGTATCTGGGAGGGTGGTGAGGTTAAACATTCGGGGTGCTTGGTGCAGGTTACTGGTCCAGCATGGAAGCAAACTCCCTCATATTGGCTCCATCAACCTCAATAAGAGCTGCTCTGTTCTTACTATCCAGAGCGATTAATGCATCTTCTTAAAGAAAAGCTGGCACGCTGTTGCACTGAGCGCTAGGAGTTTGCACCTGGCTGTGCACTGCAGAGCTCTCTGCCAAGAGAAATACCGGTTTCCAAGTTTGTTAGCCTGCTGTTTGGAGATTTTAAATTTTTTTTGTTTGTTTTTGTTTTCTTTTTTGGAAATCCTCCCACATTAAATTAAAAAGGAGACCTTGGTAAAGGAAATCAGAAGGGATGCTTGCGATATGCTTCATTTGCCAACAGTCTCTGAACTTGTGACCCTTTAAAATAAAGTACTTGGGCTTTCCTGTGGGACGGCTCCCTTGGGGTGGAAGCAAGCGTCTTTCAGGCTTGCGTGCCTTTAGGAAGGAGCCTTTGACAGCACAGGAGAAGTTGCAGTGCAGCATTCTCAGCCGGGACTTCCAGCGAGGAAAGTTGTTCAGCTGGTTCGGGACTGCGATAAATCATGGTTCCCCTGGAGCACACTGGGACTGCGGAGAGCTGGAAATAAATGCTAGGGAACTTCAGCTTTTGTAGTGGGCCATCTTTCAGGATGATATATGACTTTGTAACAGAAAGAGATTCTTTTGCTAGGGCTGGGAGAAAACTGCTGCCTTCCATGGGGAAGGAAAACGTAAGAATTCTGTTGATGTAAATCCGTGCTGCAGGCTTGCCCTGAAAACTGTGCTTTGGCATGGGCTACCTTAGCCTGAGAAACAAACTGTGTGGTGCTAATGGAAAAAAGCCACTGAGAGCCCAAGGTGGTGGCAATTAATTTGGGTCTGAAATGGGATGATGGGTTTGGCAGGAGGGTGGGGACTGCACATCTAGTTGGCTTGTATAATAGTGACTTACCGAATGTGGCTGGAGAGGGAATCGGATGGCATGGGATGCCGTTTTCATTTCTGCCCCTTCATTGCCTCGTTGTCATGAGCAAATAATTTCGCCCGATGGATAAAATGCCTTTTCTTTAAATTGCAGTCACAGGAGCATATGTCTCTGCTTTCTTCCACTGGCCATTCCCAATCAACTTGGATTGTTTGGCCTTGTTAGCTGGTGGGGATCTGGCAGTGTTTTAGGTTCTTCTCTGTTCATCGTCAGGGCTTGGATTGCCAAGGAGTTGGGGACAGCATGAGTTCTTGTGTTTGTGTAGCAACCAGAGGCTCTCTCCTCATTACAATTGATGTCAGTCTGCATATAGGTTTGTCTGCACTAACTACGGTCTCTTCTGGAGCTGTTGCCATATTTCTGTACTCTGGGGTTTGGTAGCGCAGCTAAGGAGACCCAACCAAAAAGTCAGACCCAGCCTCCTTGGAGGCCATCTCCCATTCCTCTGCTGTGGCCAGGTAACCAGGGGGAGACAGCTTTGTTGCAGGGAAAGGGGGAAGCATGTGAGTCCCCCTCCGCTCCTGCCAGGGCTTTGCTGCTCAGAGCAGCTCTTGGCTGGGGCAGTTTGTGGTAGCTGGGATGTGCCCAGTAGCAGGCAAAGATTTCTTGCTGTTCCCATGTGCCAGAACAGTGACATTTGGCAAATGCTGCTGAGATGCAGGATAGACGAGGCAAGCGCTGCATCAGAACTAGTGCCATGCTGTATCAGAAAAACCTCTGAGTTAACCTGCTGTAATTCAGTTGCCATAGATCTGACCGTAGGTTTCTGATATTCAGGCAAAGGTCCGTGTTTCATTTGGTCTTGGCAGTAACAGTGAGATGATAGGTAAAACCCATCGGTTTCTTAGGCCTAACACACTTTGATCGGTGATGTTGCTAGTGTAGCAAGCAATGGGATGTTCCCTCCCCCCCGCCCCCCCCAAGTAACGTAAATGTTGTTGACTTAACATGAGAAGAAAAATTATTCCATCAAATCTAGTTGCTGTTGCAGACAGCGACTCAGCATTGCTCCTTGTCTGACTTACTGAGTTCTCTTGAACTGTACTACTGATTAATTCGCTCTGCGTTTTTTGGGGTTTTGTTTGTTGGTTTTTTTCAATTTAACCTATGCAGGCTTCTCATATGAGTTTTAACAGCTCTGTTCATAACCTGTTTGTTATCTCTGAAAGATCTGTTCTGCTTGGCCAACTGCTTCATCACCTGTGTTTATTTTGTTCAAATACCTGAAATGGTAGCTATATACTACAGCGTCAGCTGGGTCAGGATACTCCTGGGGTGTAATTTTTTTCCACTCAAATGATTTCCAGTCTGTTCCTCTGAGCTGTGAATGTCGAGGTATCAGTTTGTTTACCTTATTTTCATGGCTTCTGGCGGAAACTCAAGGATTTTTACAAAATTAAAAACTCTGCAAAGTTAAATCTGGGTAAGTGATCCACAAAGGGACAAACAACTGGTGTTTCTCCACCAAGGTGGAGATGGTAGGCTGGCTTGCTTGGATCTAGACCAATGTGGTCTGTCTGAGTGCTAACCATGTGTGTGAGGTCCTGCAGGCTGACAACCCCAGATTACGTTGCTGAGCTTGAGGGCTTCACCGCTCTCCCTCCTGTCTTACGCAAATTGTTAGCCTGCGGATGGTGCGGATACAACTTCTTTTAGCCTGAAGAAGAGAAGACTGAGAGGGGATCTTATAAATAGTTACAAATATCTTTAGGGTGGATGTCATGAGGACGGAGCCAGACTCTTCTTAGCAGTGCCCAGTGGCAGGACAAGGGGCAGTGGGCACAAACTGAAGCGTAAGAGGTTTCAGTTGAATATGAGGAAGAACTTCTGTACCTTGAGGGTGACAGAGCACTGGAACAGGCTGCCCAGGGGGCTGTGAAGTCTCCTTCTTTGGAGATATTCAAAACCTGCCTGGATGATGTCCTGTGTAACACGCTCTGGGTGAGCCTGCTTTAGCAGGGGGATTGGACTGGATGATCTCCGGAGGTCCCTTCCAACCCCTGCCATTCTGTGATTCTCAGCCAGGATCTGAGCTGCGACTTTGCTAGTTCCTTCACACTAACTAGGGAAACGCCAGTGACCGTCCCTTGTGTAGGCTTTAATGAAGAGCGAACGCCACCACCTCAGTGCCTGGTTGAGAGCCAGACCTATAATAAGAATAAGGCAAGGAATCATCACAGCTAATCATCTCCTTTTGGTGGATCTGCACAGTGGCTTAATTTAAATGCTGTCACCTGGCCTCCACCGATGTCCACTCCGTCTGCACATTTAAAACTGCTGCTGTGTATTGCCTTTTTCTGGTCCACACCTTTTAGGTGCGATACAGGCCACATAGGGACTGTACTTTCCTTCCAAATTCAAAACAAAACTAATTGCAGTTTGTTTCTCTCCAGCTGCCTTTTGGGGAGATATCGCTTTAGATGAAGATGATCTGAAGCTGTTTCAAATAGACAGAACTGTTGACTTAACAAAGCACTCAGATGGCAACGCAAGACACACTTCAGGTAAGGGCAGCCCCGGGGTGGCGATGCCTCCTTTCCCCTGGTTTTATCCTTAGGGAGGAAGGAGGAGTTCCCTCCCGCTCGTGATGCCTGTTCCCCCAGCCAGGGAGGAGCGTGCAGAGCTCAGTTATGTGACTGAGGGTGGGATGTAGCTCTGAGCTTTGTTAAATAAAACCCTAACCGCGTTTGATGTAGCCAGTCCTGTCTCACCTGAGGGAGAAGATTTTCAAATTTACAGCACTGGTCTCTTTCCACGAGGAGCTGTGTTTCTGCTAATTTGGAAGGAAATGTGTTTGAAATAGGGGCACTCAGTTTGGCATTAGTTTTGACTCTTACTGTCCTCCCCCCTTTTTGTGCAATGTATGATCTTCATGGAATAATGCATTTTTTCCAGCTGTCTAGCTAGGTAAGACCCACCGCAGTCTTGCATACAGGCTACCCTTGAAGAGATGTTATAATTGAAATAGGTTAATGATTGTGTTGGTTTTCTGTAAAGCCAATAGGTGGGGTAACATGTGCTAATGTCGCCCCCCTGCACAGCTCTTTCGGATGCTCAGTCTTCTGCCAGACCAGAGCTGTTTCTTGACTCAATAGCTCTGACTGGAATCCGGCTTTAACAGTCTCTGAAACACTCTGCAACTGGTTTGGAGGGCTCCCTGTGGTATTTTTGTCTTTATTCTACTTTATGCTGGCAGGAGAGAGATTGTTGGAAGTCTGAGCTCTGAGACACACCAGAAGGACTGGAGACAGAGCAGGTCAGGACAAACTTCTCTTCTCTCTCTGCTGATACATTGTTAGGTTAGCAATTAGGATGAAAGGTTGGGTAGAGACAGAAATCACAGAAATCACACATTCACCTGACCCCTGGGCATCTCAGTTCATACTGTATCGTTCATAAGGACTGGTGGCTGGTTCTGTATCCCTGTGACTGCCTAGTTTAAGTTTCAGAACATCTAAGCACCGTCTAGGTCCTGTTCTGGGGATCAGTGCTCTTCAGATTACAGATTGATCCCTGGAAATGCAATTATCCTGCATTGTTGTGTCACTTAGCCTGTTTGTGTCGTGTTTCGGGCTGTGGCACATTCTCAGGTGATAGCTGATTAGGAGTAGGTTGCCTCCAGAGCAGAAGGTAAATCAGAAAATGAGGACTAGGTAAGTGGGACAGGCAGCGTTCATCTCTTCCACATCCCTTTGTCAGCTCCTGAAGGTAGACAGGGAGACTGTTGGGGAAGCAAAGCCAGACAGTGTTTGACTGTATTAGTTTGCTATGGTGGCTTTTTTAGTGGTCGTATCTAGCACATTTCTCTCTCTCAGCACTGGTGCCAGACCCGCACCATCTGGCAAATGGGCTGAACTTTATAGCCCACATCTGCATCATCTAATGCAGGCACTGGTCTCTTACAGCCATGGCTCGTGTCATGTGGTTGGACTCATCTCTTCCTGGCACCTTTTATTGACTGAGGCCAAGCTGGTGCATCACACGATGCTTTGCATTAGGCGAGTGGTGATGCCACATCACTCGCTTGACCCTGTCCTCATCTCCTGCAGGCTTTGTTTGTCCCTATGGCTTTGAAACCCTGGAAGTGCAAGCTGATAAATGGGCAGCCCCCCGTGACCGTGACGGTGTTGCTCTCTGCGGAGCATGCACAGAGGGGGCTCTGTGTTCACCTGCCCTGCGAGGGGGCTCTCGACAGGGGCAGGAAGGGTTCATTCTTCTCTTGCAGGGCTTGCTTGACACTCATGTGAATTGTAAGAGGGTGGTCTACTTCAGCATGGTGGGGATTGGGACCCATTCTTCCCTGGGAGAAAGTCCTGTGCTCTGCTTTTTTATTTGCAGTGGGAAGAATGCAACCTCTGTACAGAAACAGCCTAAGACCTTTTATGAATGGGACCCCTTGAATTATAACATTTCAGAGTTTCCTAAAGCTGTTAATCGGATTAGTTGTATAGTGGAGGAAGTACTTAATACGTATATACAGACACACAGGCTCTGCGTATCTGGGAGCTGCAGTTCCGAACACGCGATTAGGCTAGGCATTCTTTTTCCCCTGTGTTGTTTCCTTGTCCCCAAAAAATGCTGTTTGGCTGGGAGGAGGGGTGAAAATTGTGCCAGTTGACACTGCTGGGTGGTTTATGGGCATACGCTCTGCTGGCTTGTGTGGAGCATCTGCGGCTGTCAGGCTCTGGAGGAGGAATGAGGTTCCCATGTTCTTACGGGTGACAGGGGACGTGGTTTTTCACTGGACCCAACTGTAGATGATCTGTTTTGGTAAAAGCTCCACCTTGGTTTGTGAGGGCTGAGGCTGTCAGATGTTTAAAGATTTCCCATTCCAGCTCCTCTTCTTCACCTTCTTCCAGTCTCCTGTCTGGAAAGACAGCTATGCCTTTCTCTGGGCCCTTGAGAGAGGCAGGGAATCTGATCTGGGGACAGCCTTGAATTTCAGTGTTTCCAAGCATTTTCTCAGCAAATATTTGAGCTAGTGTTTCATTCCTGAACAGCTTTGTCCTCCTGGTGAAGTCACAGAGCATGAAGTCACACAGTCATGGTCCCTTCCCTATGTAGGACGTGGTCTCAGATGTCTCTGGCTCATGTGGGATTCACGGTTAGGGGTAGCTGCCTCCTTGGTACCCAGCCTGGTACCTTACTTCAGAGCTTCAGCAACGATGTCTCTTTGGCTTTGTCTGGATGTCTCTGTCTGGTGTGCCTGGATTTTTTTTGTGTGAGTGGTCACATACAGGGAATTGGCATTACACAGGGAGTTGCATCGCATGTGTTATGTATTTAAAGCGTTCTGGAATGTGGAATATGACCTGATGGTCCTTATTCATGTGAGCAGTCTCCTTTGCTCCAAAGGAACTTCCTTTCCAAGCATTTGCTAGGGAGAGCACAGGTGAAAACTATGGAAGGCTTTGCGATAGCATCTTGCATGCAAACATCGTTCTCTGATATGTTTATAGCGTTGAGGTTTTCTTCAGACCCTGTGGAGGGAAAGGCAGGCATGATGGTGGTCTACAGCCAAGTGCAACCCATTTAATCTGAGCAGGTTTTACATGGTGATCTCTATTGACTTAGTTAAAACTCTGAGCTGTGGGTTAGTAGAGAGTATTTGCAAGGTCAGAGGAACTCTGAGTGAATGCCAGGAGACGTGCTAAGAGGGCTCAGGGCTATGAGCTAGTTAATTTCTCATCTGGAGAAATCTCACAGGCAGGCTGGGTAACTGCCCAGCGTCGCGTCCCTGTTGGACCCAAGTGAGTCCTGGTGCAAGGCGATTGCCTTTGCTTTATCGCTTCACCTGCGGAAGCCGTCGCCACAGAGGAAGAAGGACTTTTCTTGCCATGCCCGTGGGAAGGGTATGCCTATTTAAAATCCTGCCAGGCTTAATTTAAGTCTTTTCAGGCATCTTAGGGATTAAGAGGACTTTTCTGATATATTACCTCTTCTCCTGATTTTTGTATCACGGAGACAGTTTCTAGTTGTGAAGGGCACCTCTGTGAGTGAGAAAGGCAAGTTTGTCTCTTCTGGGTTTGGCACTGGCGGGTGAGAAGAGGCAGGAGCCTGGCTGCCCTCGCCGGTGCCGTGCCGCGCTGGACTTGCTGCTGAGGCACTGACTCTGCATCCCGCTGCCGCCAAGAATGCTTTTCAAGAACAGTCAAAACAGGTTTTCTTTGCCTCTGATCCTGAGAGGTTTTTAGGCTCATGGCTTGAAGGCGCTGATGGGGCTTTCACACTGCCACAAATCAGTAGCAGGAAGGATTTACAGAGCATCTTTGCTAGCTGGAGTGAGTAATACTTCAGATACCAGTGCAGCTGGGACAGGATATGTTTGATCCCAGGGTTTCTACTGAAATCAGAGGAGGGACAGAGGCTGCCATAAATAGCTGTAGGGTCCGGGCAGAAAATCAT
>NW_009260182.1:7267020-7270896 GCF_000687185.1 Egretta garzetta | reverse complement strand
AAACCCTGCCATAAATAGCTGCAGGCTCTGGCAGCAAATTCATGCAAGTTATTCTCTGGCAAGTGAGGCAGAGAGGAGTTCTGCATTAAACCTTCTTTTAATAAGAGCGGGGACTTGGTTTGTTGGCACACGCCAGCTCCGCTGTTCTTGAGTGTGCTGTGAAAGTGCAGGCAGCTACTCTGCTGCTTCACCAGCCGCAGCAGGCCCACACCTGCAGCAGGCTGCTTTGCTTTTTCTTGCTTTGGGATGCCTGTGGTCACCTTGTTTCATGGGACTCTTCCTGTTTTGGGACTAGCTCACGGGTTTTTTTGTAGCACGACAACCCAGGAATCGCAGATTTAAATGCACTGTGCGTAAACTGCTTTGGGGTGTGGAGGCAAACCTCGAAGGGACCTGGAAGGGAGCAGAAGAATGTGCAGCCCCGTGTGAGTGCATGCCTGAAAGTCTGTATGGTACAGGCAGGGTGACTGCAGTGCATTTCAAGTTCCACAGCAGCTTTTCATTCATGTGTGGTGGGCTGTCAGCCCCTGGAACGTGTTTCTCTGTTCTCTGGTTACATTCCCGAGGCAAGGGGTTGATGCCCATATTGGATCCCAAGCTGGGAATTGCTTGCAGGACAGGTTGCTCGAGTGCAGCTCTCCTGCTAAGAGCTGTACTGTTAGCCTTGGGCTGGAGAATGAGACTTCTCCTCCACTGTAGTGCTTTAGGTGCTGGAAGCAGTCATGAGCTTCATGTCGGGAGGAGTGATTGCTCAGCCTAGGGGCTGTGGCCAGTAGTAGCGCTGCACATTACTTCCAGGTCCTCTTTGATGCTACTGATGTGTTTCTAGTGAAATTTAAGTTACTGCAAAATGTACTTCCAGAATAATGCAGGGATTTTGGACCATGGCTGACTGAGATTCGAGGGAAGATCTGATTTATGGACTTGAAGGAGAGATGGTTAAAGTCAGCTGACTCGGCGCATGCATGCCAAGGTCAGAGCTGTTTTTCCCTTGTAGCTCATGTTTGGTGCTCTGCTGTAGTGGCACTTGGTTCAGGATAGAAGGGGTGGACTGCAGCATTGCTGAGTTCAGGGCTGCCTGGGGCCCGATGTTTAATTCATTTAGGCTTAGAGCATATCTATGGGTTGTGCTAACTTAATCTGAGCTGTGTTGGTCGTAACTGGCCAGGAGCAATGCAAATAACGATGTATGTGCTGTAACATAACCCACATCTGTGAATTCTCTACAGGGGTTTGCTCTTCCACTGGGAAATCTTTAGTGAAGGTTGCTTCCTCTTATGTGGGTAGAGGAACATCTTTGTTCCAAGAGACCTGTCTGAAGGCTCTGTCCATCTGTTTTCATACCTCCTTTCAGTTTTCCACAACACGTGACGTGCACGCTAGGGATGTCTCTTTGCAGTCCATGCAGTCTCTTAACAGGAAGAGGAGCCTCAGCCCGCTCTGCGGAAAGGTAGGTGCCAAATGCCTGATGCTTGGCCTGGTGCTGAGGTTTGTTGAGCTGTGCCAAATGATTTTACTGTGACTAGCCCCAGTGTTTACCTTTTTGAGTCCATTCAGTCAGGGCTTTTACCAGAGCAGACAGCCATGAAATGCATTTCCCGTAGCTCTGTAGTTTGCTAAGGCAAGGCAGGAGCTCCCCTTTGGAGGAATTGGGTAAGTCCTCGAGGGCCGAGAGTGCTCTTGTTCACACTGCTTTTCTGAGTTACCCCCTTTCCCAATTCCACGTTTCCATGCAATAAGCCAGTGATCTTCTCCTTGCAGAAAAGCAGATACTGTGATTTTCCTTCCAGCCCAGAGTTTTGCAATCCTATTGGAACCTTCTCAGACCTGCTTGATTTTCTCAGCCTAAAGATAATTGCCTAGAAAGCCCATGACCCTTGGCTGTTGCTGATGAAACTTCTAATTCCCCCTGTAGTTAAGGCTGTCCTGCTAGCAAATGCTAATCTTTAGGGTTGATATTTTCACTCCAAATGCTTTTCTTTTTTGGTTCCTGAGTTCCAACCTGAAGTCTGTTTTGGAAAATGTTGAGAGGGCTTTTTCCTCTCTAATTACTGATCTTAGGGATGCCCTTTTGCTAGTCACAGGGACTGAGCCTGCCAGTCTGGCACCTGACGGTCCGGGAGGAGAGAAGGTGGTCAAGTCCAGGTGCCGAAGCACGGGAGGTGTGTATGTGCAAACAGGACAGATCTCCCTTGCAAGGTTGGAGAAGCAGCCCCGAGTCATGCTGGTCCGTGGCTGTCAGGAGTGGGGGAGTTGGCTTGTCAGGCATGTCTGCCCATTCTCCTCCTGCCGCCGCTACTGGATTTGCCTGGCAGCCGGACAGTGCCTGTGGGGTGATCGCGCAGGCTTTGGGTCAAGCCCCTGGGGATATAGAATCACAGGATCATTAAGCTGCATGGCATATGTGCTGGCCCATCCCATGAGCTGCAGCTCAGTTCACAGGCATGGATTCTGCTCTGGAGACCTTTGCACGTTGCACTTCCAGAAGCACACCACAGGCCAGCTTTGTGCTTTTGGCTGAGCTGTTTAGCCCTTTCTGTACTGCTTGCTTCCAGTAAGGAAGAATTCCACTATTTGTTCAACGTGGGGGCATGAGGGAGCTGCAGAGCAGCAGCGCCTCTCTTTGCTCCTGCCCTTGTACATGCAGAGGAATCTTCCGATTTCCTCACTCCGCAAGCTCCCGTGTGTTGCACATTCAGCTCTCCTGCTTTAGAGATCCCCACTCATCCTTGGGTCACCCATAGACCTTTCCCCCTTCCCGTAGTGCTCTATTCTCTGCCCTCAGGAGGCAGTTTCACCTTGCCCCTGCCCAGAGAAGGTTCAGTGTTTGGCAGTTTCTCCCTTCCTATATTCACCGAAGGGAGTCTGTTCTTCTCCTTACTTGCTCCTTAGACCTCTCCATTAGGTGATACCCACGGAGAGCTGTCTCACGTGCTGACAAATTCTGTCTTACCATTCCCTTCTCCTTGCTTCCCAATGTCGTTTTTGTTCCTTCTTTTGCTGTGTTTTGTACAGTCCCTATGTGACCTTGAAGTATGATGAGGGGGGAGAGAGTGGTCCTTGAGCGCTAGGTAACGTCTGAGTCCCCATCAGATGTTAATGGAGGGCAGTGAGGTGCTGCTTATGCTGTGCCTGAGCAGCAGCAACAAGAGGTGCTGGAGTCTGTACTCCACCTACCCCACCAAAAGGCGTGCAGGCTCCGATTTTCTTTGGACTAGGGTCTTTCCAGTATGACACGTTGCTTCAAAACCAGTTGGGACCAGTGGGGCTTACAGTGTTCCTTCACACAGTGGGCTGTGGTGTTCCAAATTTGGCCTGTGACGAGCAGAGAAATGCTTCACTAGCTGCAAGAGAAATAAAGTTTATCTCCTCTTTCCCCTTTGCTTGTGGTAAAGGTGCTGCAGGGCAGAGGAACGAGAGTCCCAAGCAATAGGTGAAGATACCATCCAGCCCTTGCCAGAGCACAGCCTGAGTGACACAGCCCTGCTGCTTGCCCTGCATTCCCTCTGGAGTAAGGTGGATTTCTCCCTCTTGTCTAGGTTCCCGATGGCAGCTGGTCACATGCACCACAAAGTTTGTTTTGTAAGCACACTGTTCCCTAAAATCAAGTTTTCTGGATGGTGGCCTCCTGCCTGTCAAAATAAGTGGTTTTATTTCTGCTCTGCAGCCAACATTCAGCCTTACATAGTTTTTGTTTTAGTGATTTTTATGAGCTCTCCAATATTGCTCAAATTAATCCACACAAGCAATAAGGCTTTCTCCATTCTCACAGAAATCCCCAGCTATTTCAAACTTTGCCACTTACTCATTCTTAGTGGAAACTTTGGTGGTGCTTATCCTGTGAGCCCAATTCATCTGCTGCTTTCAGAAATCAGC
>NW_009260182.1:7265259-7266877 GCF_000687185.1 Egretta garzetta | reverse complement strand
CAAATGCTGCACGTCGGAAATTTATCAGCTTGGATTTTCTTAATGAGCAATTAACTTACTTTAAGCACCCACAGACATCTGCAGAAACTAGGTACACTGATGCCACAGTCCAAGCTACTTCTGAAGAGCCCGTTTCTATAGCTATAGCACTGTGATGCCACCACCATCAGCTCTGGGCATGGCTGCAGCTTTGGGCAGAGTGCGGCAGCGTCGCTGCACCCACGGTGCTGAATCCCTGCTGCTCCCGGCTTGGCTTTGCCTGTCTTTGGCTCCCAGCCCCACCACCTCAGTCCTCTTTTGGCCACATCTCAAGCACCTGGAAGTTGGTGCTAGGTGGCCTTATTAACCCTTTATGGAGCTGGGGTGGTCACCACGTAGAGCATTTATACCATCTGATTTCTGCTTGCAACTGTCTTGCTCTCGATCGCTCTTAATTAAATTTTCTTTTGCTCTTGTCTACAGCTGGTGTAACACACTGGGAGGCTGTTCCTTTTGCTGATGCCAGAAGAGTCTGAATAGTCTTTTGTGTTTAAGTGGAGGTTATTAAATAGCTTTATATTAATTAACTGTGATGCGGGGAACACATGGGCAAACGTACTTGAGGAGATCAGTTTATCCATATGGAAATTACGTTGGAAGTTAAATCCATTACCCTAATTGTAAAATTTGACAGTGCTTGGCCAATAACTGCAGAATTGCCTGGATCATGCATTTGTTTCAGAGCTGGGTAAATGCCCAATTTCCTTCAATACTTGCTCAAATGAAAAATTGAATTTGCCTCAACTGTGTAGGCTACCTTGCCATTTCTGAGTGTTTTAGCAAATGAATTTGGAGGTCGGTAAAAGAGTAGGGTCTAGTAAGCTCTGAGGGCAGCCACTGCAGGATGGTCACTCCGCAAGGCTAGCTGGGATGCCTTGACCCTCAGGCTTGCTCCAACTTGCTCCTCTCAAGCAGGGATGTTGCTGTGCCCATGAAATAAAAGTTGCTTACCCCGCTCAGCAAAATGGCCAGCAGGTCCAAGAAACAATTGGTGGCCAAAATGGCTTGATGGATAACAGTAAACAACAAATAAATTAGAAGAGGTTGTAAATGGCTTGTGGTTGATTGTGAACAGAAAGGAGTTACATTTGTGGAAGAAATGTGTTCACTTCGAGCTGCTTGTTCAGGCCTAATTTGGAAAGAAGGCCGGCGTTTGTAGCTACAGGGGACAAAACCCCCTTCTCTGCAGCTCCCCTTTTCAAATGGCAAGGACAAAGTATTTATTCAGCTGTCAAGTGGGGAAAGAAAGCAAATTAGTTTTAGGCTGAAATGCTGGGCTGTGTTTGCTGCTGTAGTTCTGAGGCCAGATGGTGACTTGGACAGCCCTGGGGAATGGGTAACAAGTTTCTCCAGGGCAAAGATCAGAAGCAAAAGGAAATATTCCGATTATCTTGCTGTTCCACTTCCTAGAGCAGAGACGGTGGTGCGAGAGGTGCATCGCTGTGCTGGGGAGGGGTTGGCCACTCGCCTTTTTGCAGCTGGTGGTGTTGCTGAATCCTGGAGTCAGTTTGTGGCAGAGAGGGGGTTTGGGGCCTGATGCCCCCACCGAACCGCCGCTGCCTCTGGGGCGGGCGGGGGC
>NW_009260182.1:7264096-7265230 GCF_000687185.1 Egretta garzetta | reverse complement strand
TGCCTCTCCCCACCCCCGGCCCCCCCGCCGCTTCTTTAATGACTGCAAATGATTCAGGCATCTGTTTGGCCGTGGGGCTGGAGGTGGCCTAAGGCTACCCAGCAGTGGCCACGTTTGGCTCATGCTCCCAAAGCTTTTCAAGCCCCACTTGCCCTATTGCCTCAGTGCTGGCTCATGCCTTAGTTTCCCTGCTGTTGGCAGTCAGTTTGGGGTGTCCTTTAAATAAGCCATGGTGGAGCTGGTAGGTAACCAAGCAGACGGGGTGTCTCGGCTGTATCTGCTTAGTGCCTGTTAGATATGGTCCAAGCTCCTGGGGGGTAAGAAGGCACCAAAAACTCTCCAAGAAGCTCCAGGACTGGGAGTGTCTGAATATCCAGGCAGCAAGCAGGCTGGAAGAAGGGGCTCTGTGCTGGCACCACATGCTCTCCGTGGAAGGAGTTTTAATTGCGTTCAAACCCAATTTAGCTTCCAGTGGAGTCTTTTCATTTTGAGTTAATTTTTATCCAATATAAACAATGTAGGGGGAAAACAAAAGGATTAGGAAGGCTGGGCAGGAGGAGGGGTCCGGCTGGGCTGCGGAGAGCCCCCGGCTCCGACTGGGAGCCCCCAGCTGGAAGGTGGCAGGGGGTGCTGCCAGGCAGGAGCCATGCGTGGCCCTGCCCCAGGGGCCCGCAGTAGAGGGAGGCTGAAGCAATTAGGCTGTGCAGGTCAGGGGGAAAGGGATGTTAGCGAGGGGGCCGTGAGGGTTTGGACTGCCTGCTAGAACAGTAATGGGCGAACCCCAGCCAGTTTTTACAGTTTCCTTATCACCTGCAAATTCACTTCTGCTTTTCTTTCCTTTCAAAGGAGAGACAGGGAAGGAGGAGGATTATTGTGCATCAAGAAGAATGTGATGGAGAGGCAGGCACCTGTTAGAAATAGATCCTGATCCATCAGATTGATGAGAAATCAAGGGGTGGGGGGTAGTTGGCACTACGTATTACTGCTCTGATGTGCTGGGAGGGGAGTTGTTGTGCACTGTGTGTGGGGACCTGGCCGCACAGCAGAGACACGCACGTGGCCAAAGTACTTGTGGGCTCGCTTCACCTTTTAATTTTCACTTGCCTCAGTAAAAGCACTGTAAGCCAGGGACTT
>NW_009260182.1:7234647-7264082 GCF_000687185.1 Egretta garzetta | reverse complement strand
CTCTTTCGCACTGGAAGAAATCGGTGGCATGACACAGGTTGTAGGTAACTTTTTTCTTTCATTTCTCTCTCATCTGTCTTTTTACCCCAGGCAACAGAGGTGGTTGTTAGAGCCTGCAGGAAAAGGCCCCTTGCAGTCTTCTCAGCCCTTCCTTGCTTCCAGAGAGCATTGCTCCCCTTAAGCATTGACTCTCGGTTGAAAGGTTGGTGGAGAGGTTGGGTCAGGTTGTCCCATTTCTTGCAATGCCTTCTTTAAAAAGGAGACGTATCATGGTGTAAAAGTGATGCTGCCACTTCCAGAACAGCAGAAAGTGCCCAGGGCAAACACAGGGCGGCGGGGAATGGTGCTGCCTGCGCTTCTGCCCTGCCTGCTGTGCTGCTCCAAAGATGGATGGCCAGCAGAAGGGCTTGGCGCATTCAGCGCTTTGCAGCTCGTGTTTGTGGCAGCCCCGTGTTTGCTTAGCTCTGTTCACCTTTCTCTTCTTGAGAACTTCCCTGGGAGGCCAGTGTCCTCACCCTGCACAAGCATTCGCAGAGCTGATGTGGAGATGACACATCTGCTTGTCAAGCCTCTGGACCCTGGGACTCTCCTGAGTTATTGCAGCTAGTCAGCTTACTCCGAATATGAAGAACAGATTCCTTCAGGGAATTTGGGGTTCAGAATTCTTCTCCTCTTTAATTTATTTTTCTTTAAGTAAATTGAGGGAACTTCAGCTATTCCACTGACAGGAAATGCTGAAGGATCTATCTCAAATCATTTGCTCAGATCTCCAGGGCCCAGGGGTTTATGAAAGGTTTTTGCTATAGACTCTCCACCAGCTCTGGGAAACATCTGTTCCGCATTCTGAATGCGTTTTCCCAGCAGAGCTTGTTTTAATAAAATCATCACTTTCTCTGTGGTTAGAAAATTCACTGCAGTAAAGTGTTTTTTTCTATGTTAAAAAGTTCTTGACCACTGGTTAATGAGGAAGTTAAAAAGCAGCATGTAACATCAAGTTTGACTTATCCTGTTCTTCCAGAAGCTTCTCTCGTGGTCATAACGTGGTGGAGCTCACCAGAGCTGAAGCTCTGAACAGTGATGATGTTTAATGTTACCTGTGCTTCTTGGTTTTGTTGATGCCTCATTGTGGCCTCTGTTTTTAAATCCAGTCTCCAAGCTGCGGCATGTAACTAGCACATGTATTGAATGAGACTATGAAAGTGAGGTGTTTTAAGGCATAGGCAGGGGAGGTGAAATTGTTAATCATCTTTTAAATGTATTTTATGGTGCTTTTTTCCCCTTGGTTGTGTCCCAGCTCTGAAATGGCCTTTTCTCCACAGTAAGACATATTAGAAAAAGGCTTGCTGTGGTTCGATCCACCTGAGACCAGATAATTATGTGTACAGTCAAGTTACTTTCTGCTAAATCAGAACAATAGGAGAACCTGGCAAAGTCCTCAGCGCTCACTGGAAGTCCTTTGTCCTCAATGGAGGGGATGAACATTGTGGTGGTAGCTACCTGCCAAGTTCAGCTATGGAGCCCTGTTCCTGTGAGGACAGCAACCAGGGGAGATCCAGCAAACATGGAGAGGGTCTTCACTGGTCTGGAGAGGAAGAATTATCCTGGCTTGGAATTGCTTTGAAGGTGGGAGGTTTTGATTTTAGTGGGAACTTTTCCACTTTGGAAAAAAGGGAGATGTTGCAAACTTCATCCCTTCCAGCTTCCCCTGTTGGAACATTTTGTGTTCTCAAACTGCAATTTTTCAGACACCTACAACTCCTGTTGGCTGTAGTTGGGCTTTAGACTAAAATTCTAGATAGGTGTCGTCTGGAGATGAAGCTTGACATATATTGGGATAGACTGATGTTTCTCCTTTGCTTTCAGGTGGGTAACTCATCTGGCCCCAGAGCAGCATTTTCAGATAAAAGCTTGAAGACAGATGGTGTTAAAATGTGATAAAGTCAGCTGCCTCTCAAGCAGCTCTGAGGTCTTAGAAGGACTCAAGGGGAAGGTGGTGGGTGTTTCTAGGCCCACTACGTATGTCCCTATTCACCAGTGGCCTGCTTAGCTGCTTTGATTGGCTTTCCCATCCTTTTTTAGACAAGAAGCCACTCATCATTTGTAATCAAGTGGAAGCAAGCACAGAAGCTTATTTAGTAAGGGATCTGACCACCCCCTCTTTGGTGGTTCAGACTACATGGGCTTTAAAAAAAAAAAAAAAAAAAAGCAGAACACACAGAGCAATAGATACGTTCACCCCTAAGCTGCATCTTGTAGAAGACAAATTTTTCAGGTCCAATATATTACTACTTCTCCTAGTCCCACCCTCTCCTGTGGGAAGTATGGGTACTGAATGGAGTCTGCTTCCTGCTCTTGCCTTAGGTTACACACCTTCTGTCCCACGCTAGTGGTATGGGGGAACTGCAAACAGTGTCGTTTTGATGGCGTGCTTTGTGCGCTCTCTCTCCTAATGCCTTGTCTTTTATTTTGGTTCCAGCTAAACAACTTGGATTTCTTTTAATAAAATCGGGTTTTCATTTTCTTCTTCTGGGAGAGTGGGAGAAAATGCTTTCTTCCCAGCGATGCTGCAGCCTGCTGCTTTCCGCTTCACGGGACCCTTACCTACCACCTCAGGCTGCCCCTCCAGCTCCTGCAGACAGTTTAGGCACAATGTTCCACAGCTGGGGTTGCAAGTGTGGTGGATTTATCTCAGATTTATGGTGCATTTAAGTTACTGGACATTTATTTTGGTCAGCCAAGCTCCCTTGGAAGTGCTGGTCTGTGGGAAACAGAAAAACGAGTTGTTGTACAAGTGTACTGTAGGTAGAAGGTGAAACATTCCCACCCTGGGTGGAGAATCTCTTCTGTGTTCTCTGCCAGGTCGTGCACAGAAACTGAGTTACCTGCTTTGGGAGTCCAGCGGTGTCCTGCTGGGGTTGTAGCTGTTAAGCAGGACAAATTGTTAGGATTGAAACACAAAAATGCGGGAGTTAGAAGAGCTTAGGCGATCTAGTACTGCTCCCTGCATGAAGGCACAATCTAACAAATTCTGTATTATCCCTGGTTGTGGGAGAAGCAGACAAAGCTTAAACAGGCTGGAGAAAGGCAATGGCTGGTCTGGCACAGCAGCAGGTGGGAAGTACTGGGGATGAAAGTGGTCTTGGAGGGCTTGTTAACTGCTGGATATACATTAAAAACCAGAAAAGTCAATCCTGCTTTGCTCATCTCATTACAGCCTTCTGTAAGCGGTAGACCAAGGCTGCATTTTTATTACTGTATTGGCTTTCCACGGAGCGTTGTGTCAAACTGAGAATCTCCATTCTTCATCTTCAGTGTTTCTATGATAATAGGCCTCAATACATATGCGGGCATTTCACGCTCTGGAGCAGTAGTGCTGGAATCCACTCTGCTCTTGGAGGTGACAGAATAGTCCGACAGAGAGGTACAACTTCAGGAACGTGTTGAGGGGGCAACAGGACCTGCACATTGCCTGCAACGTATGTGCAGCTGCTTCCAGATGCAAGGTGCACTTCTTGGCTTTCTTATTTATTGATTATGGCATGTCAGTTACTTGTCTTGGTTCTGCTAGGATCAGGCATTAGCCTTCTCTTGGGAAGAATCAGAACAGAGGACTAAACATCTGTAAAGTCTCTTTAATCTTTGGGATTTGTTTAGGTATCATAAGGATAGGAAACATCTAAAAGCTCAAGTGAGTCGGAACAGGATGTTCCAAAATTCTCATGTATGATTAAAAACACCCTTGCGGGAGAGAAGGGTATGGGTGCTCCCTGTCCACATGAGTAAGGTTAGTAGTGTTTGAAAATATCCGGTGTATCTGCACACCCATATCTGGCCTTTGTGTAGGGCTCTCCCTTTTCATCGGCCACAATGAGACAAAATATGCAAAGATGTTGTAGATTTCATTAGTCACACTAGTTTATTCAAACATCTCCTTTGCATGAGAAACCAAGGCTTGCACTGATCTCTGGGAAAGAATGTGCTCGCAGCTTGGAAAAGCGGTCTGTGCAAATGACACTGCAGCACGGCAGAGGTCAGCAGCTTGGGTGCAGGAGAGGGGGCCCGGCTCTAGGGTTTGGTGCCATCATTTGCAATTCAATCCCATACAGTTCCCTCTTAGGGGAACAATTCACTAAATGCAGAGTTGTTCTTTTTTCCTAATTCACCATATAATTCACCTCCCAAGTTCAATTAAGAAGCAATCTGTTTGTGACTGGAAGCAAGCTGCATTTATTTAGAAATACAAAATTATCCTTTGCTTCAGCAAAGACCACATGCCTTAATAATTCTGGTGGTGAATGGCTGGTTGGGGTTTCCTTTAAATCAAATGGGATATTGTGTGAAGAATAGCATACTTTGGGGGAGTGAGGAGTCCTGGGGATGTAGAATTTAACTGAGAAGAGGAACTTTTGTTGAGCTTGGGCTTAAGGAAATGACGAGGACTGGGCATGAAAGAAAACAAAGGGAAATCTTAGGATGGGACATTGAGGCTGGAAAAGAGTGATAGAGTTCAGAGCAATCCATCTTGTTGAATCAGGCTTGTTCCTGTTCACACATCTAGTGGCTTTTGTCCAGTCAAGCTCTGTTAAATTATGGCACTTCCTTTGGGAGACAATCCCCTGATTTAGTGCGTCCCTTGGACCAGGAAGCTTTAACCTATAGTCAGCTGAGAGCCTGAGTATTTTACTTTCCTCTGATTCATTTTGTTGCTGTCTTTCATCATCCCTTTCCTGATATTCTAATTAGTAATATATAGTAACATTCCAATATAGTAGTATAATGTCGGAGAGGTAGAATTTGATACCATCCTCCCAGCCCTCCTCCAAGGTGTCAGAGATGCACCTTTTCCCCTGTCCTTGCCCCCTTAGAGGGGCTGGAGAAGGGTTTGCAAGAAGCCAGCTCCAGAGCAAAAAGAAGAGTTTTCCAGCTGGCAAAGCAAGACTGGTTCAGGGGCTGGAAGATGTCCAGCTCTCCTGAAAAGTGGGACATCTCTCTTGAAGTGTCCACAAAGCATCCAGCAGTGCTGTATGACTAACAGTATCTCCCTTTCTCCATATGGTGGTTGATCATGCTATTCCAGCATTATCTTGCCACCAAGGCTGGAGAAACTTGCTCTTGCTAATGACTCTGCAGAGATCAGGTCATTCAGCCTCCCTTGCGCTCACAGGGGAACCACGGTGACAGGATGGGGAAGGAGGAAGGGGGACAACAGTGGTGGTATCAGCACCACCTTCCTAAGGCTGTCAATGTAGTCCCAAAACACGTTTTATTTATCTGTTATGCATCTTGCTGTCTCACGTGTTGTGCTTTCTCACCCTGGGCACTGTTTTTGAGTTCTCCCTCCTACTACAGTCACCACAGAGAGCTTTCCTGCTGCAGAGGTGCTGGGTTGGTTTTCCATGTTGGGTCTGTGACTGTTCAGTGGCTTCCTGCCCAGGTTTCTCTACCCTGTGTAGTTGCGCTCTGGCTTCTATGGTGTTCCCAAGTTGGACCTTGCAAAATGAAAAGCCCAGGGAACCTGGAAGACAGACAGCTGCAGAAGACAGAGCCTTGTTCTTCTCTCTTCCCCCTCCCCTGTTTTCCAACCATTTTTCTGTCCCTTTAACTGAATTTTTCTTCTACTCTCCCTGTTCTGAAGGTTGTCTTGCTGCTGGATCATCTCCTTGTGCTGTCTCCCACCCCACACAGCAGCTGCTGGTACTAGATAGAATTCAGATCTCAAGACTGTATGATTGTTCGTCAACCTGCGTGTAAGAGATGGCCAAAAGTGGAAAGCTGTCCCAGGAACTTTAAATGCTACCTGGAAGATTGCATTTGGCATAGCTCAGGTTGCCAGCGTAGTGAGAGGCTGGAGCAGTGTGAAATGTCCCAGGCCCCTTCCTTGTAGAATTCTGGTTTAAAGTATGAAGATTTGTACCTATTGAAAAGTACAGATGTTGATTTTTAGAATTCATATGTATTTTTTTGCAAACAGGCAAGAGACATCTAAACGAGCCTTGAGAGGCTTTAAGGTACACAGTTCCTCATGTTGGAGATTCCATCCTTTCCTCCCCCCTCCCCTTGGTGGGACAATCAGCAGATTCTTGGGTAGATTTTATGGTAGGGTGTAAAATCATTAAGCACTCCGAACTTTTTATTCATTTAGACATCTTTAAGAAACTGAAAAATACCACAAAAAACCAATATTGAGAAAATACCTCTGAATATGAAGTGGAACTCAGTCCTTCTCCTGTCTTACCTGGTTGTGATTCTCTCTTAGGTGCTGTTCATGGGAGGGTTGTCTGTAGACCTTAGGGTTGTAGGTACCATGGTGGATGTAACGGTGCTTATAGAAATCAGACTTTAGTGGTAACATTGTGTAAGGGAGGGAGATCTCAGTTTGCTCTTGCAGCACAGGTGGGTTTGCGCAGTTGGTGTTTTCCTTTACAGTGAGCAGAACTATTCTGAAGTCCTCTGAAACAGAAGTGTGAACAGGTTATTGTTTGTTTTATATGAGTTTCTGGCAACGGGTAACATGTTAAATCTTTTTCCATGGCAGAATGGATCCAGTGTTGAGGGAAGATCCTGTTTCTGTGTCACACATCAGAAAAACTAGTCAAGAACTGGGCTATTGCTAAATGTCATGGTACTTTAACAATCAAAAGACCAGTAGGGGCTATAGACAGGGGTCTCTATCTCCGTTCCCTAGCAATGTGACTTTTCTGGGGACCTAGGATCTCCCTGTGAGTCTTCATCTTATGGTAGAGGATTCTGGATGCACTGAGCCCTCTCAGCCCTCTTGGTGTGCCGGCCCGACAGCCTAACCTGGTGGAGTCTCTCCTGCATCCCCTGCACCCCGCTGCCAGCAATGCTGCATTGCGGCACGCCAGTGGGAGGGAAGCAGCCGTGCTGTCTGGAGGAAAGGCGCGGGTTAGGTACAGTGCTGGTACAAAGATGCTGTGGAACTGCTGTGGTTTCTGGGCCCAATGGCTGCGACATCAAGCGGTCAACTCCCTCCCCCAGCACGTTGGTGTATCGCACGTTGCGGGAACACCATGAGTCAGTTTTCCGTGGAGGAAATAGGAGAGCCAGGCAGGGAGGCACTCCAAGTGGGACCAACCAGTTTTGTTTTGGTGTCTGAGCTGGAGGGAGCCACTTCTGCGGCCAAGCTGGGGACCTCCGTGTGCCTGGCAGTGCTGTTCCAAAAGGGAGGGATAGCTGGTGCTAGACAAGGCACAGGAAGTACCCAGGAGCTAACGTCACACAGTTCTCTGCTTTGGTAGCCAGTCGGTAGTAACCTCACAGAGAAGGACTTTTACTTTCAGGTGAAGCTGAATTCAGGCTAGATGTATGAGAGTTGATAGAGGTTATTGGTCTGAATGTGGATCATTCTTTGCCTTGAAGTGTACCTTTTTTAATTTGAAATTTAACAGTGGTGCTTACAAGGAGGGTGGCAACAATAGTATAGCTCCTATTCTCGGTATATGCCCGTGAAAGTAGCCTTCCCTAGAAGAGGCTTTCTGCCTATTCAGTATATGGAGAAACTAGAGCACAGGATGGTAATGAGTTGCAAGATGTCACTGTAAGCTAGGAACAAATCCAGGAAAAGAGCCCAGCTTTATCAGGCTCTTAGTCCTTGTTCCTTGTACAGGGAAAGCAGCCAGTTTCTGTGGCTGCAGACCCCAAATGGCATCACTGACAGCCGCTGCCCTTCCCGCGTCAGAGCTCTGCCAGCCTACTCACCGGGAGATGTGTCTCTGCTCTTTTTCCTTTGCAGGAGGCCTGGGAGAACAGTCTCTTTCATCAAGTGAGAACACCACTTCAAGCGATCGTAGTAACAAAGCAGTTAAAAAGGGTAATGTGGTACCCCACCCAGACCTTTGGGTATCTTTTATTTACTTTTTTATCCCCTGTAAAACTACGTTTTGTCCTGTGTACATGTGTGTGCCTCCATGCCTAGGACACCAGCCTTGCCCAGGCACCTGCATTTGTTGCTGTTGGTGGATTTGCCTTGTGGGTGGGTAGGTTGACTGTGGCCAGCAGCCAAGCACCCACTGTCCCCCTCCACTAGCAGGATAGGAGAGAGAGCAGAAGAGCAAAAGTGAGAAAACTCATTGGTTGAGATGAAGACAGTTTAATAAGTGAAGGAAAGAGGGGAAAAAAACCCAAAACCAAGTGATATAAAGGCAATTGCTAACCCCCATGCACAAGCTGATGGCCAGCCAGTTTCTGAGCAGTGGCTACCTTGGAAGACAAACGCCTGCAGTTTTTAATTGCTGAGCATGATGAGGTATGGTATGGGATATTCATTTGGCCAATTTGGGTCAGCTCTCCCAGCTGCATCTTCTTCCAGCTTCTTACCTATCCCACATCTGCTGGCTTGGGGAGTGGAGAGGGCTCAGCAGAGTGAGAAAAAGCCTTGACACTGTGCAAGCACTGTTCAGCAATAGCCTGAACATTGGTGTGTTGTCCACAGTGTTTTAGCCACAAATCCAAAACACAGTACCTTACAGGCTGCTATGAGGAATGTTAACTCCATCCCAGCCAGACCCGGTACATACGGGTAGCCATGACTGTCACCAGGACAGCAAAACCAAGGCAGAGAGTGCAATGCTGGCTGGCTGCTCCTTGCTGTAGGGTTGTTTCAGCTAAAACAGTTTAAGCTTCTGTTCCCCTGAAGCAGAGCTGTCACACAGGCCAAGTTTTGCAGCTGGCTTCTCCCACTCATGTAGGTAATGTATCGGTTACAGGATCAGCCCAGACCTCTGATCTTTGGTCATTTCCATGGGGTTGCCCTGCAAGGTGATTGCAAGCCACTTTGTGCAGGAGGGACTACTGATTCCCTCTTACAAATAGCGGCACTAAGGCAGAAAGACCACACAGCAGGTCAGTCCATGGGGGGATGTTCACACTCGTGGCTGCTGTGTTCACAGCCTAGTGCTCTGTTCCCTCCTTGGAGTTGCTCATGTCTCCTGAGCTGCTGGCAGGCTTGCGGCAGTGGAGCTGCGGGCAAGAGCACTTGAGGAGGGGGCTTCTGCTTACAAAGCTATGTTGGTGCTTCTGTCTGCCTGTTTCCACTCAGAGAAGATGTCCTGGCTTCGGCTGGGATAGATTTTCTTCCTGGTAGCTGGTACACTGCTGTGCTTTGGATTTAGTGTGAGAATAATGTTGGTAACACCCTGATGTTTTAGTTGTTGCTCAGCAGTGCTTACACCAGTCAAGGACTTTTCAGCTTCCCCTGCTCTGCCAGGTGCACAAGGAGCTGGGATGGGACACGGCCAGGACAGCGTACCCCAACTGGCCAAAGGGCTATTCCAGACCATATGATGTCATGCTCAGTATATAAACTGGGGGGAGTTGGCTGAGGGGCAGTGACTGCTGCTCGGGGATGGGCTGGGCATTGGTTGTCCGGTGGTGAGCAATTGCATCGTGCATCACTTGCTTTGTATATTTGTTATTGTTGTTGTTATTATCATCTCTTCCTTTTCTGTCCTATTAAACTGTCTTTATCTCAACCCACAAATTTTACTTACACTGCCTTAATTTCTTTCCCATTGTTTTGATCCCCTCAGCCTTGACAGTAGTGGTTTGCTTACCCACATTGCCCCTGGAGGGGTGAATGGAAGAAGAGTCTCTCAGCAGCCCCCCTAGTCACTGGAGGAAGGTCTCAGTAGGGCTTGTGTTTTTTCATAACCCAGCGGCCCATGTCCCTGACTTGGGAAGCAAAGCTGTAGCTGGTCTTGCTGATTTCCAAACGAATCACAAGACCATAACTGGAGCTTAGATCCCTGCTCAGGAGCTTCAGAGAGGCCCACCAGCACTGAGGAGCCACCGCCAGCCATGCTGCCTCTCGAGGTGAGGAGAGCGAGCCCTTTAGGCCAGCGCTCTCTGCAGTTGTAGCAACCCCTGCACTCTGTTATTCCTTTGCCCAAGTTCAGCTGATGGGTTGGCTGTGCAATACAGGCAGCTTAGCTAAGAAATGGTGTCTACACAGTCCTTACACGTGCTAGTAAAGCCCAGCAGGACTAAGGCTGCTTTGAGGTTTGGGGTCACCAATGGCACAGCAAATGGGGCCAGAAAACACACCAGGAAGCTCTGAATGGAGGATATTTTCTGCTGGGTCAGACCCACACCACATTAGAAGTGCAGCTCACATAGGTGTAACCACTGTCTGAGCAGAGCTGCAGTGGCACAGATGCAGGGCAAGGTGCAGGTCCTGCCTAGAAGCCTGTGTGAATCCTCAGGCAGGTTTTATGGCCAGCACCAAGCACCACACAGCCAGGGCTCCTCTGCCTTTTTAGCAAGAAATGAGACATGTTCTGTTTTCCCTTTTGTATTTTTGCTCCTTTTCAGTAAAATTAAGAGATTCAACATGGATGGAGATTTGTGCAAAGTATAGAGTGCCTCAGCTTTTCCATCCCTCCTCCAGCAGAGACTGTCCTATCTGCATGTGTTTCCAAACCGCCCAGACTTAGCGTGTGAAAACAAACACTTTTATGCAATACTTTTCAGCCTTGAGTATAGGTTTCAGTCTAAGGGGCCTGTCCTCTTCTTCCAAGGCTAATTCAAATGAGTAGTTGTTGCCCTTGTGAAGCCAGCCCTGCCAGAACAAACCTTTCTCTGCAGATCCGGATGAGTAGGGCAGGTTGAGAATACACAGTGACATCTGGGCTTGTTGGACCTCCCACCTTGCATTCCCCTGGTTTAAGTACTGTGTTCCCACCTCTGAAGTTGCTGTTGGAGAGGGTGGGTAGCTAGAGATGGGGGGTGTCCCTTTCTCATCTTCTGGGAGAATAGGGTTGGCATAGGGAGGCTCCAAGGCAAGAAGGGCCAGGCTGCTATGGATTAACTGTCTCTAAGTCCCAAAGAAATCACTGGCAAATCTGGCTATGGCTTCTGGTTTGGATTAACATCTTTCTTTTTCTGTTTTTCTTTTTCTGAAGCTCCAGGGTATTACCTGAGGGCTGCACGTGGAGCTAAAGAGGATTTAAACAGTCTTGCCACTCTGTCTTGCAGACGGCAGGCAGAACACAACGCTTGCGAGGAGACCGAAGAGGAAGGAATTTAAAGATGAGTCTGGGATGGATACACACTCCTCTCCCAGAGTGCGCAGGGCAACCACATCCAGGGCTGAGAGGATCTGGCCAGGGGGGGTCATCCCCTATGTGATCGGAGGAAATTTCACTGGTCAGTAGTGAAAACGTTGCTCCCTGTTTGCTCAGGGGTGAGTGTCTCAAAATGTGTGGGAGACCTCGGGAACGGAGTTTTCCCACAAATGACTCTGGTCCTTGGGAGCCTCTCTTCTGAGGCAGGGTGGGCATGTGGTTGCACAAGGAATTGTGCACTGTGGAAGCCTGAGAGTTCAGTGTGCAGAGAGATGGTTCGTCTCTTGGAGTCCAAGAAATAATTGGGTGACTTGGTCACTTTTCTTGATTGCTTCAGGGGCCAGCACTTGTGAGCGGCGCTCACACCCTGTGTTTCCAGAAAGGGATCCTCTCTGCTGGTGGAAGAACAGGAGCAGAAGTACAGTGGGTTGCTTTCTGAATCCTCACTCAGAGAACTTCTCCTGTGCACTCTGCTTCCTGACCTGCTGTTTTCTGGGCACCAAAACTCAGGGTCTCCTCCAGCTGTGTGAGGGAGAGGAACAGTGAGCTGGGTCCCATGGTGGATGAGAAGCTCTCTGGAGTATCCTGTTTAGGATATTTATAGCATCTCTGGGGCACTGTCCAAGCTAAGATGTCTCTTGGGGTGCAGCAGATCTCTTGCAAGTCTTTCATGTGCAGCAGACAGACCACTTGCTCTGATGCCACCTCTCTGTAGCTCAGTGGTTCCTGGTGGGCTTGGTTTCCTTGACTCGTGGATGACGAATGCTCGGTGCCTCGCTGGAGCCAGCTCCCTCCTGCCTTCCACAGGCTGCCTCCACCATGTCCCACTTAGATCCAGCAGAACTTACTCCTTTGAGCTCCTGTGATGTACTTTGTCCCAGCAGCAAAGGACAGTTTGGGAACCACTCCTGTACAGTATGGGTTTGCCTCCCCAGTCCTGCCCCTCCTGACAGTTTGAGGCAATCCTCAAGACCTCTTTAACATGTTGACCCAGACCCTGTCTCATACTGGCACCCACACTGCTGCCAGGAGTCTGTGAAGCCCCGTGGAAGGTTCTGTTCACCTCCTACAAAAGGAGGGGCTCATGCAACCTGGCAGGATATTGAGTAGCCTGCTAGCCACAACTGTCACCCTACATTTGTCAGAGAACAGCCACCCCCATCCCTCAAGGTCTGATGAGAAATTCTTCTCTGTGTTATATGTACCCCACTGCCCTAATCAGTCCAGAGTAGGTAACGCCAGAAGCAGCTCTCACCACAGCACAGTTCTCTTTTGGGTTCAGCTTGGTGTTTTGCTTCAGCTTAATCCTGCCCTGGAGCTCCTGTCTGTGTTCCCTGTGCCCTTCTGATGTACTTCTGGCCTTTCCCCCCTCTCTAGTCCCTCTCGAGAGCGGCAGCTTGCTCTGCAGCTCTGTGTGCAGAGGCTATGCTGGAAGGGCAGCGCAGGGAGGCCTCCTGGCCACGTACCGCTCTGGGGCATCGCTTCCTAGCTGTCTGTGTGACTGCTCTGGATGCTGCTGAGTGACCACTGGGGATATCCTGCTCCCTGGGGAGGGAAGGTCCTGTGGCCTGTCATCTTGCTGGTGTGCAACAGGCATCCAGCCCTACTTCTCAGATGTCTCTCTGTCCTGAGCTGTCCACCAGTTCAAGCGCGGTGCAGCAGTCTACATCCATACCTTCTTACACTGCCCTGAGACTGCCTCTACCTCCTAGATAGTTTTTGCTTCTAATTTTAAATACCTGGTGACAGTTTTGAGTAGCATCTGTAGCACTCATGAGATTCCTGGGTCTTGAAAGCTCTGTGTGGTCATGTTATGCTGCAGCATGAGAGTGAATCTGGCACGCCACCAAGTAGCTGGTGCTGAGATCAGAACATCTAGCAGCTCTGCCAGAATGACCTCTACCTGCAGTGACATTTATCATCTGAAGAAGTATTAATGTGCTTAACCAAGTTTGCTACTTGTTTAATTAGAGCAATGAGTTCATCAAACAGAAGAGAAGTATGATACAGTGAGTTAGCACTTCAATAGGAAGCAGGTCCCAGGTTCATAGAGGTGTCTAAAAGTGTAAGATTGACTGTTGGAAAGATTGACTGTTCCCCTATCCAAAGTCCATCCGTTAGATATTTTCCTGAAAGCCAGGCCTTCAGTTTGTTTGTCTTGGATTTCTTTTCCAGGGACCCAGAGAGCTATCTTTAAGCAAGCGATGAGGCACTGGGAGAAGCACACTTGTGTGACGTTTGTGGAGAGAACTGATGAAGAGAGTTTCATTGTGTTCACGTACAGAACGTGCGGGTAAGTGATGCACCCATTCCTTGCAGCTGTCTGCGCTGCAGACGTCCTTTTCATTGATGGGTGGCTTCGTAAGTCTAGCTCTGGTCAGAATAAAGCGATGGCTATGTTGGGGAGTCTGTCACATAGGTCCATCCTTATTCCCTGTAAGGTTTGCCAGGATAATTTAGTATTTGCTCAGAAGAAGGTGCTAAGCCTTTCTGGATTCTTTTTCCTGGGATAACACTTAAGTGTATATATGTATTTTTATAGATGTGCACTTACTAATTTTCTTTATACGTACACACACATACACGTAAGTACATATAGTGTGTGAAACTACTGGCCTGTCCTGGACCCTGCCAGATGCCATCTCCTGTTGCTATGTCTCAGACTCCCCCGATCCATTGATGTGCTGCATGGGTTTATGTCTTTTCTTTCCCAGATGCTGCTCATATGTGGGTCGCCGAGGAGGAGGCCCTCAGGCTATATCCATTGGGAAGAACTGTGACAAGTTTGGTATCGTGGCTCATGAGCTGGGTCATGTGGTGGGCTTCTGGCATGAGCACACACGGCCTGACAGGGACCAGCATGTCACGATCATCAGAGAGAATATACAGCAAGGTAAAATAGCACTTCAGGTTATTCCACCTGGCTTTTGGGTGGGTAGAAACCTTTCTTGCTGGAGTTGTGGAAAATCCCAGTGGCCTGTGAGCTGGGATGGAGAAGAAGAAATATTGCTGGTCCTTGCCTAGAATAAGGGTCAAAGTAGTTGGATGAATACAGGTTTTTGGATGTCCAGCTGGATTTGTTGGAACGTAGGAGTATATCCCTTCCTCCCTTTCATTTTAGGCGCCCAGAGGTGGAAGGCTTTTTTTTTTTTTTTTTTTTTAAGTGATTTGTTTTTTTCCCTTTGTGTTTGGCATCGCAGGTCAGGAGTACAACTTTTTAAAGATGGAAGCTGGGGAAGTGAACTCTCTGGGAGAGACCTATGACTTCGACAGCATCATGCACTATGCTCGGAACACGTTCTCCAGGTGATAATCCAAGGTTACATGTCCTTAGGACTATTTTCAGTAGTTGTGATTAGCTCTGTGGGCTACGTGAAGCCTAGAAGGAGAGCTGTGATCTATTGCAGAGATGTGTGGCAGTTGCAGTGAGCTCTGCTGCATTGTGAAGCTTGGGAAATATTTGAAAAAAGCAAGGCGGGTGAAGAGAAGTATGGTAGACTCCTGTTTTCCCCTCCCTGCTATATTCACCCAGTGCTGATAATCTCAGAGACCTTCCAAAGCCATGTTAGCATACTTTTCAACCTTCCCAGACAGCATCTATATATAAGTGTCTGCCCACCTTTGAGGGGGTAACGCTAAAACCACCTTTGAATCTTTCAGTTGTCTAGCTCATGCTTTGGAGTCACAATATTGCCTTCCGGATCCCTAGCATCTTTGCTAAGGGAGAATGTATAGATCATGGTCTTTAATTGCTTGGCTATTTTTTTAACCATTTATGTACTTGCTTTAGGTCAAGGCCTCTGCAACTCTGTGATTCTACATGACTGGGTTCTTCATGGAGCAGTTTTGAGTTCTGTTCCTGTCCCAACTAACTGACCCATTTCTGTGTAGGCTGTTTGCCCCTGACACCCATCTCATGCCTCCAGATGGAGCCCATTTTGTGATCAGACAGCTTTACTGGATAGAGAGGTGAAATGAGCATAGCTATTTATGTCCTGGATTTGGAAGGAGAGCTCCTGGATGACCAGCTTCATTTTGCTTCGTTATTTGAAGTGTTTTCCATAAATCCCGCTACTGCTCCTTCCCAAGAGCTTTCCTTCACTACATAGCGTGCGTAAAGGCAATGGGAGGCAGAGCGCAAATATTCACAATCTTGAGAACTTTTTGTTGCAAAAATTAAATTAATTTTTTAGTCCTCAGTTGTATGGAATTGCCAAGCCTATTGTTTTGTGCTTTTGTTTCTGAAACTTCATGTGAACCAGGGGAAAATTATTGAACTTGCTGAAATGCTGCTTGTTCTGGCAGGGGGAGATGGTGGCTGGGCAAGGGTGCTCTGCAGCCTTCAGAGATTTTTTTGGATCAGATACCTAAAGCAAACAATTTTTCTTCCCTTGAGGTATCTGCTGGATCCTTCCAGCATTTGCTAGACTCTAAATGGTTAGAATGGTCTTGCACAAAAGCAGGATTAAGTTATTACCACCATTTATATTGTGGATGCCTTTGAATCTGTGGCTCTTGAAAACCAGGGTCCTTCAAAACACTGCTGGGCCAAAAAGGGATAAAAATGGCAAGAGTCCTTCTAAATTTAAATTGGTGCTTAATAGGATTTTTAAGTCTGTTTTCTTTAAGCCCTTTGTCTCCGTGACCCACCCTCACCCCAGTAGCAGGCTTTGTGCCGTAATTGAACTGAGCGCTGAGTGCCTCTGTGGGCTGATTGTGCTCTCGCCATAAAGAGACAGGGTTGGGAACAGGCTTTCGCTTTACCAAGACCTGTCTTGGCATCTGCTCCCCTAAGGGAACGATGCTTACTTTGACCTATCAGTAGAGATTTGTGAGTGCATGTATGTCTCCTTCCCACCTTACTGAGGTTTGCAGCTGCTGGCCAATTGCAACCAAAACAGAGAAACTCGTAGAGCCCATGAAGATATTAAGTTCCAGCAAGTTTCATTAAGATCGGTGGCTAGGAATGGGAGATAGCCCCTGCATGACGCTGCTGAGGGAACTGCTATAGAGGGTGTGTTAATACATTACCGTACACCAGAAAGTCCACATAGGAAAAAGGTGGTCTGAGCACCCCACCAGTGGAGATAGGACGTGTAGCAAGGAGGTAAAGGACACGGGGCCGTGTCTGTGACTTGTTGTCTTGAAGCAACTCTTAAGTGGCACTTGGCCCAGCCTTGTTGTTGGTGACTTCTGTGAATACTGATGATAGCAAATCATACAGGTTTTGCCATGGTCAAATGCTGCTGCAGATCCTAGGCCCTTTTTATTCTAGACTTTGTACCTAGAACATAAAGGGACAGTTTTTCAGAGACACAATGAGTTCTAGTGGTGGAAATGATTTCCAGTGATGCTTTTGAAAATTGCTGCAGGAGTCACCGCTCATTTTCAGTTCACGGTGAAACATGTTTCTCATCTGCGTCTGTGGCTGATAGGAATAGGCGTACGGCCCAAGAGGCTGTAATGGCAGCAGTAACAAGTTCTTACCATGGGAACTTCTGTTCTTACCTGTGTCAGGAAGTTGCCTATGTTGCAGAGTATGGCTGCAGGCTTTTGTTTCCTGGTGCATTCCTTACAGATATATGGCAGCAAATTAAGTTGAATATTGCTGTCTCATTAAACAATTTCTTTTACTGCTGTCAAGACCCATAAACAGCAGCTTAGCAATAAGAAAGTTTAAATGTCCATGGAGCCCTAAGCAAATAGCGGGTTGCCTTAATTCACTAAGCCTCTTGCTAGTGGATGTGGCAGCACAGCCTGGAGTTACAAAACATGACCTCTGCAAAGCTCCCGTTTGAATCAGGACGCAGGTAGCACTGCATGCATGTCAAGGGGCATCTTCTTGATGTCTTGGCAACACATCATCCTAACCCTGCACATGGCATTTATGTCCTCCACAGGTTTTACTGTGTGAAGTAGGATTATATTGTCTGTCTGCTGCAGATGGGGATGTAAATACAGAAGCTGCCTGCAGCTGAGTCCTTAACCTCCCTCGAGCATCTGCTTCCCTGAGTGGTGTTTAAAGCACCTGTATCTGTTGCCCTCAGATGGGACGGTGAATATTCAGCATTTCTTAATATCAGTTGATAATTTCATAATGTTTACACAACACTTCACACATTCAGGGCACTATGTGGGTGCTAATGACTCTTGAGAGCATCTCTGCTTAAACTCTGTTCTTCTTAGCTAGTAACAGGGTTGTTTTGCTTGACTTAGAACTGCATTGGGCAGCTCTGACCATGCCTGGACAGCAGGAGATGCTCACCAAGTGTGCAACTTAACATCATGAAGTGTTGTTAAGCAGATGGGGTTGGGGTGAACAGCACGGGGTTGCTGGGACCCTTGTGGTTTAGGCCAGAAAGACTCTGTGTTGTTCTCGGTTCCTTTGACTGTAAAATGGGAGGAACTGTACTTACTGCCTCTTCATTTGGAGTCATGTTCAGCAATGCATGGGAAGGAAGCATAAAATTCAGTTGGTGGAAGAAGCAAAACCAGAAATGTTACTGGCCCAACCGTGGGTACAGCCTTCTGGAAGAAAATGTGTTTGGCAGGTAATAAGGGATCCCAGGGCAATGTGAAGCCGTGGGTTGTTGGTGTTGTGTGAGCCTTACCCTAGGTGTACACTGTGTGCAGGAGGCTGGGGGCTGTGAGTACGCAGTTGTGAGGGCTGGAATGGGAAAAAGAATCAAAAATTTGAGTGTGCAAGTGGTGGTTTCTCTGTTAAACTTTGTCTTTCTTCCCTGGTTGAGCCTGGAGATCTGCAGAAGGCATTTCACCGGCCACAGAAGTATGTCCCTGCCAAATGCTGAGTTCTTCTGTGAACTCCTGAGGAGGCTTGAAAACTTACTGTGAGCAAACAGACCTGTTTCTCTGTTTGTGGTGTTTCTGGAATTGGATGATTTATTTTTGATACATAAACTCACATAAATTCAGCCTGAGGCATGCAGCTGACATAGAATGCCAGCCTGAATTTGTCAGTCAAAACTTGATGGGCTCACCTCAGAGCTTGTAAGCACTGACGTTAGTGCTAATCAGGAATTTTCCTACCACTGAAAAAAACCCAACATCCCCCATGCAAGAGTTAATTCTAGTTTTTAAAACAGATTTAACTCCTTCCCCTCTATTTCTTCCTTCAGTTTGAATATTTACAAAATAATTTTCCCTAACAAAGTATGTTTAATAGAATGATATTTTCTGTTCACGAACATTGGCTGCAGCTCTGGACAGCTGTGATCCAAATACTCTGCTTGCAGTATTTATTTCAAATTAAACCAATATACCAAAAATACCCTCTCAAGCTCCTTCCCAATGCTTTTACGCAGATGAGCAGCCAATGACCAGAATTACCTGTGTACTCAGAGCTTAACCCGTACTTGAAGACTCTTGTATCAGGACTAGGCAGCACTGAAATGATTGCTTCTGCCCTGATTTCCTGTCGGACTCTATGGACACTTGTATCCTGTCCTTCAGAAAGAGAAGTCTGCCACACTGAGCTGATGCTGAAGTCTCAAGCTCACTGTTAGCCTTGGCACCTCCAAGCCTGTTAGGCATTCGGGGGTGCAGTGAAATGGTTCCTCTGGACTGGGCAGTCTGGCTGCGAGAGCTTGGACTTTACTAGCCTGGAGTTCAGGTTTCTGATTCCTCCCTCCCACTTTAGCCCTGCAGTCCTAATGCTGCCTTGGGGTCTGTCTTGCGTGCAAGCTCTTGCTTGGATGCATGGACTTTACATTTTGATGGAAGTGAGGACCGAGCTTAAATCCTTTACTGGACTGAGATCAGAAGTGCAGTAGAGAGCTCCTGGGTATGAATTACCACATGGAAGAAATAGTAGTGAGGAAAAAGAGGCAGAGAGAAGTGGAGTTATTAGCTTGGAAACTGATGCAGGACAAAAGTAGAGCACTTGATCTTTTTCTCTTGTCTATGGCAACCACAGTCACTGCCAGCCCAACCCCATCTGCTACTGAACAAACTCCCCTTCCCTCTGCTCCTTTGGCTTAAGTGTCCAATCTGGGCTCCTGCTGAGCCAGATGTACCATGAACCTTCTGCAAGAATATTTCATTGCCTTTTCTGATTTATGGCAAGGAATGCGTCTATACTCAAACAGAGGCAGCAGCAGCCTTGATATATTAAAAGAGGAATTTACTGGCTTGGCAGACTTGCCTGTACATTTGGAAGCTATCTGCTGCAGCAAGAAGGCCACCTCAAGACGTCACTGTCTGCATTACTCTTGCTTGTTAGCGTGGGATATATGGTCAAGGGGATGGCATGGGAGGCCTGCCAGGATGACTTTCTGTGCATCGTGTCACTTTCCCTGCTTCACTGCTCTTTGTCTCTCTGTTCTTCCCTTCAGAGGGGTTTTCCTCGACACCATCCTCCCCCGTCGTGATGATAACGGGGTCCGGCCAACTATTGGTCAGCGTATTCGCCTGAGTCAGGGAGACATCGCTCAGGCGAGGAAGTTGTACAAATGCCCAGGTAAATATGGCTTGTGGAGATGGCTCCAGCTTTATTGTAGACACATGGTTTGTCTGGAAGGCATTGGAGTTCAAGAGCACCGTAAAGATCCCTTTGATGAAAGAGGCTCAGGAAATGTAGACCATCAAATGCTTCAGGCTGGAGCTGTGGGAGAATTGAACTTGCCTAACATGTGTCTCCTATTAGTACTTCACCAGTATTCCTGTTTGGTTTAGGGCTTCAGGTTGTTCTGGTGTAGGCTCTCTTCACAGAAAATGAAATGGATGTACAAGACTGTGGACAGAGTGGGGACTAGGAGTTAGCAAAGTAGCAGAGGGATAGCTGGTGGGCTGGGGTCTCTACACATCAACCATCAAACTTCTGTTGAGTTACTTATATAGTTTTTGTCCCTGAGATGAGCCTTAAGATAAGTGTGTATCTGTGATTATGGTGTGTTGCACTGGGGCTCGGGAGATAGCATGGCAGAAAGCTCAAAGATGCCAATTTGTGAAACAACCAGGTGCTGGAAGCTGGTGCCTCGTGCTGTTCAGGGGAGGGCTGCATCCCTCTTTCTGCTGCAGAAGGGTTGATAGACTGGAAACAGCTTTGGTAGAGAACCCATCTACATATGTGTGACATACTAAAGACCAATAGCCTGGGTCCTGCTTTATGTGGGATCTGAAAAGATTGGCAAAAAGAGCACTGGGGTCACAGATATGATTGGGAGACTAAATTTACCCATCAGAACAAGAGGATCCTTTTAAAGTGGAGATGTGAGGCAGTGAAAGTTTATGCGACAGATTTAGCTGAATAGGTTCACAGAGTAAACCAGATTTCATAAAAGCAATCTGCCAGATGTAAGGACAGGTTCAATGTGAGGATGTAAAGAGAGGCTTCAAGCAAAGACGGCACCCAATCTGGTGCCTGTGGCATGGACTGTGGTGACTGAGATGGGAGGTAGCATGGGAGGAGTGATGCTTGGAGGTAGAAACTTTAACATGCTCTGTTGAATTTCTGCAGGAATGAAATATCTGTGAGAAGAGACTGGAGAATGAGAGAGTTGCCCTGATTTTGCAGAATGACTCTGTAACATTCGTAAGAAGGGAAGAAAAAAAGGACTTTTGCGAGCATGGCCAAGGTGTTTATCTAAATGGGTTGGTCTGGCCAGCATATAGGTCCAGTTGAGAGTGGCTTTGACTGATCATAAAGCTAATATGATCATAAATTATTAATCTTCTTGGAATAAGCATATCACAGGGAGAGAGGTGAAGGTGAGGAGGAGGGATAAGTTTTACCAGTATAGAGAGACACATCTCGGCGAGTGGCTGGCCAGCACTGCGCTGTGAACCACTGTGGAGGCCGTGGAAAGTGGTTGATAGCTGGTGTGCAAATCCGCTGCTTCTCTGTATCCAGCTACAGGTCAGAGAGCTTGGGTTCATAAGGGTCTAGAATAAATTCTGAGGACTTTAGGATCTGTGATGTTTAGAGATCACTGCTTAGCTTATAGTGACTGGTATCACTTTCTTAGGTGTGCTAGTTCTAATTAACTTTTTTTTTCTTTTTACCACTTGTAATTTTCTTTAATTTGCTTTTGGTTGAACAAGTTGTATGTCTTGGAAAATTATCTCATGGATTAGTTTAGGGATTGGTTTGTTTGAATACTAAAAAAAAAAACCAACAAAAAAATGGATGTCTTGCACGATGTTTTTTTGATTGAATCAGACTTAATCCAAGCAAGCTTTTCATTCCCATAGCTGGAAGCATCACCTACAGATTGAGATTTCTCAAGGCAAGCTTGAAAAGCCACTTTGGCCTGAGGTTGAAGTCAAACTAAAAGCTACAAAGCAACTCTCTTTAAATGAGGGCCCTTCTGAGTCTCAAGTTTTCCACTTGCAAAGTAGAACTTTTGTACCTTTTAGGGTCTTTTCTGCAAAGCTTTAGCAGAGGTTATTGCAGTTCAGAACATATTTGGCAGCAGAATGATTAGAGCTTTAAGCCTACTAAACATATTTTCTTCAAATATCTATTGTTTTGATTTGTTTTTCTTTTTTTCTTTGCATCAAAATTTATATACAGGTTGCATGTGAAGAGAAGCATATTTAATTACATTAACATCTTCAGATGCCATTTGACTCTGTAGCTTGAAAATTTCTCTTCCTCTGCAAAATGCAAAGCACAGGAGTTCAAAACCAAAGGACTGCAACTGTATGCTCAAGCAGGGTCTGAGTGAGACCTAAGGTTAAGGACAACTTTGTTCAGTAGTCAAGCTGAGGATTTTTAGGTAAAACACAACAAACATAATCTAGAAGTTGAATGACATATGGTTTCCCTTTTAGAAAGAAAGTCTCCATCTGAGAATGCCTGAGAAAATCCCCCCAAAAAAGAGCTAGCATGATGGAGGATGAGTTACAAGCATGCACTGGTATGAGCCAGGACGACTGCTGTGTCTATTGTAAAAAACCAGGGCTCTCCAACTCATTAGACTGGAGCTCTTGTGGCTGCTGCAGTTAGGGCTGGCTTAGCTTTTCCATTCTAAAACCCTGCTGTTTTAAATTGCTCTTAATTCCCCAAAGCTTATACCTGCTGGGTTGAAGTTAGTGCCAAGCCAGGTGAAACCAAATGAAATTTGCTGAAGGAATTTCTGAAAGGCAAGATGCATTCTGCTACATAGTAGTAAATGCTAGATTTGCTATGGCTGCATTGTTGAGGATTTGATGAATATAGTCACTACAAAAGACTTTAAAGCAGTACGTCCTGTCGTCTTGTGCCGTGCTGAAGGGAAGTGCTGTGCTGAAGCCACAGTGTGGCTGTGCTGACTGTGCAGGGATGGTTAAACTATAAATTGAGGATGGTCCTGCATTGTATCATCCCATCCAATTCTCTGTGCATTTTCAAAAAGATGCAGTGTACCAGTAACCAGGTGATGAGCAGTAAGTGCCTGTCACTCAATGGCTTAATTTACAAATTACTTCTGAAGCATTCACCTTTTCTACTTTGCTTTTTGCCTCTGTTCCTTTCTAGCTGCTTATGTGTGCAACAGCCTCTTCACCGTGGGCGAAAACCACCTCAGCACAGGTTCTTGGATCCCAGAATTACCAAACACTAGTCTTATTGGACCTGTTGGCTTCTTTGCTACTAAGCGGAGTACAGTTGTATTGCTTTTTGGTGTGCTCTGCAAGAGATTGTGCTTGACTCACAAATATGCATTGCTCGTTATTATCATACTTCCCCCTGCCCGCGCAAACAACCACCCTCCTCTGCACTGAAAGGCCAGCCTCTCCCAGTGTGTCTGGAGAACTTCCTCTGCAAGGTTTGGATAGGTAGCAAGGTTCGGATAGGTAGTAGGTACGTTAGTACCTGTTCCATAACTACATAGTCTTGCCAGGATCTGTGTAATCACACTTAGGAGAATTAAGTCTGGGCTGTCAGAAATCTTCACTGTGGTTCAGCTGAGGGCAGTAATCCTCTTTGTCTGGTGTCATTATGGTCATGTAGTCTGTGTTCCCAGTGATTTAGAGCTCTCTCTATCATTTCATATTTGTTTAAATAGATTTTTGAGCAGAGAAAAAGAACATTGCTTTATCTTGGTGAGTTGTGGATTGGAATCCCCTCTTTATTGGGACACCTTGTCAGATGTTGGCATTCCTAGACCATCCCAAGGTGGTGGTCACTCCAGGCCATGCACTGACCAGTGGTGATGCCAGAGGGTCACCTGAAGAATGGCTTGCTGTCCTCAGAAAATAAGCCTGGCTGGGACTCAGCTTCTTTGAGATGTTTATCTGCTGGGGCAGCGTGCGTTTCCTGCTTGAGGGTCCTACGAGCATCCTGGGAGCTGGAACTATCCTGACAGATTCTGACACAGATGACAAGGCAAGGCATCTTTGCAAGAGGTAGAAAGGAAGAAAGTGTATTTATTCTGCAAATAAAACTCCAGGTTTCTTCTCCAGTTCATGCAGGTCATCACCTTTTACAAGCATCTCTCTCTGCCCACCTGAAGAAAACAGCATCACATGCCAAACATTTTGGGAGAGGTGGGAGGATATTAGCTATTTCTGCAGAATTGAAGCTAAAACTTGCTGTGCAGTGTTCCTTTGTAGTTGTGTAATGGTTTGGGGGCTTTTAGGGGCTCAAAATGGCTTGAGAAGGAAGGAGCGATGCAGAGGTTTTGACCTTTCATTTATTTTCTTTGTTCCTCTGGGGCAGATGTGTGCGTTTACCTGCCCATTTTGCTCAGTGGTGCTTTTTTGTGCTAGTTTAAAATATCTTTGACTTTCCTGATAGGAATTGCTTTGCCAGATCGCATGCTGACCTGTGCCTTGAAATATGTGCAGCTTGTTGCTAGGAGTGACTCCACCTTCCAGAGCACCCCTATGAGCTGTTTGGTTGGGCAAAGCCCCTTTTTGTGTCCCCGCCTATTGTTCATCCAGTCTGATCTGTCAAGCTGTGGATCAAACTACTTCAGGGAAATTAAGAAATTCTGGCCTAGGTGACTGCCTCTCCCCTTTTTGAAGATATTAAACTTTTTGAATGGGACCAGTCTCTTTTCACCTCCAACTTCCGACCCACCCACCTAAATGTAATCATGGCTGAAAAATTAGTGAGTGTGTGATAGCATCAGGCAGAGGAACATCCCCTGGCATTTCCATGAGAAAGGGAGCCAGATGTTCAGCCTTGTCCGATCTTTCAAAGCACTGCTGCTTAATGAGGGATATTTGGGAGCTGCCTTACCGTCACTGAGGAAACCAAGTTGCAGGTCAAGGGCAGCTTTATAACATTGTCGGGTTATGAAATTGGAAAAACAACTGGAAAGCAGGCAAGCCAAGGTCCCTGCTCCTTGCGATAGGTATCTGCACGTGTCTAGTGAGCACTCTGAAGGAAATGGGAGATTTGATATTTGTGATCCTCCCACCTAGCCAGTCAGCTGCTTTGCAGATGTAGATGGTCACTCCTTGTTCCAGCTCCGTCCTCCTGGCTCAGAGAGCAGGAACTACAGTAGTTGCAGCTTTCCCAGATGTTGGAAGCTGTGGTTCCCTAAAGGAGCATATGTGTGTGCATATTACTTGCTTCCCAAAAGTCGCTCTGGGATCTACATTTCATCAGCGGCAGCAGGCCACAAAAACAGGAAGGTGGAGAGTGGGGTGAGCTACAGTGCTCACGTTTTATCCTGTACAGTGTGACAGCAGGGTCGGTGCTGGACGGCCAAAGCATGAGGGCAGTGGGGCTTGCCCTGCTTTTGTTAGGATGTTTTAACCCCCCCAAAAGACACTGAACAATGGTAACTAAGGAGGAGAACTTCATTAAGCAGCTTGTAATGAAGGGAAAACAGATTTGCTGGCAGCAGTCTTGGGGTTGCGAGGTGTCCTGGGGTTAATATTTCGCATTTGATTAGTGGATGAGATTTTCCTCACTAGGGTTGAAACCTGAAAGTGCTGGTGTGTGGAAGGAAAATGAAGGAAGAAGGGTGCCTCTTTAAAAGCTGTTTCCCCTGTATCCTTGCACTGATCATCTTCTATCCTGGGAATTCTGACAAATTTCACATCACCCCTTTGCAAGGTCTCAGGTGATCAATGACCTTTGGCCAGTACCATGAATGAACATCCTTAGAGTACCAGCCACCAATCTGCACACAGCAGCCATGTGCAAACACTGGTAGACCCTGCTGTCTTCCAGAGACTCACTCCTTGTTGCTGGGTTTTTTCCCCGCACTTCTCCTGCAGCTTGTGGAGAGACCTTGCAGGACTCAACAGGGAATTTCTCAGCCCCTGGCTTTCCAAATGGCTACCCTTCCTATTCCCACTGTGTCTGGAGGATCTCGGTGACCCCAGGGGAGAAGGTAGGTGCCACAAGGTGGGCTCTGGGCTTCCTTTGTGTGTGGTTTTGCCTGTGATGAGAGTGTTAGCAGCTGCCAAAAGATCTCCGTGTGCCTGGAGTGCAGGGATGGAGCCTGAAAAGGCTCCTGAGCACCATCGCTGTCCTCCCAGCGATGGGGTTGGGAATACGTGGTCCTGAGGAGAGAATAGGCAATGCTGGAGCAGAGACTCTTCCCAGGTCTGGGCTGTGTGTTGATCTCTGATCCTTCCTCTCTATTAGAGGCTGAATCCCACATGGACATTTCCTGCCACCCTGTGCCTCTGGCCGAGCTCGCCTTTCAAAGCCAGGTGCCAATCAGATGAGTTAGATAAAATGTGCCAGCCAGCTGGGGTCCCAAAGGGAGCCAAGGAGCTGTGGGTGACATCAGTGGCCTGCCGCTGTCATGCAGGCATAATGTCCCTGTTGGGGGACTCCCGCTCCCCACCTTGGAACTCAGCCCCACTGCACATCTATCACCCACCTTGTTCACCTTCTTCCCAGCTCCTTTCGTTTTATTGATCTTCCTGTGGAAATGAAATCTTTCCTTAATCCACTGACATCAGCCCTTCAGTCCTTTCATGCCATACCAGGCTGCAAGAATGCGCAGCCCGGCTTGGGAGCTCCTCGGCAGAGTGGCTTTGCTGAGGACCACCCTTGAGACGCACTTAAGACTCGGACTCGAACAAAGAAGAGCAGAGCTTACTCATTTTGCAGCAGCCATCTTGCTCTGGGACCTGGTTCTGTCACCTGCAAGCCCAGTCCCATGCAGTGCTGAGCTCCCACCGTTAGCAGTGGAGAGAGCTTCGCCAGGGGCAGAGATGCCAAGAACCATCCAGGTTTTGAAACTGTGGCACTGGGAGTTTTGCAGTGCAAATCTTACTGTAAACTCTCCCTTGATCTCTCAGCCTCTTCAGAAGAGTTGGGATAGGATAGGATAGGATAGGATAGGACCCAGCATCTAAATGCTGAACCATTACTGTTTAAAAAAAAAAAAAGTCAAGTTCAGATTAAATGCTTCAACTTATCTGTTTAATCAAATGGAGCAATTGGTACAAAGTAGCATCATAGCACTGAGGCATTAGCTTGGAACAGAAACTGGGCTTGCAGTATTCATCTGCACAGAAGCAGGTGAATCTCCTTTTGCTATCCCAAGCCAGAAAAGTGCGAACGAAGTGAGTGACACCATTCCCAACTGCGCTCTGCACGGCCAGCCAGAGCTCTGGGGGAGAATAGCTGTTTTAATCTAATGACATTTCTGTGGCAGACAATAGATGTAAATTCATACGTGGGTCAAATCTTGCAAGGACAAAAATGCCGCAAGTACACCCCACCAGTGACTTCCATAGGCCCGGAGCAAGGTCTGTAATCCATGTTACAGAGGAAGGAGACCAAAGGGATAAAATCTGAATGCTAAGCTCTGCTTGGTAAAGCCACTGGACACAATTACCTCACAGAGTGCAATTGTCTGAATGGGGAAACTTGTCAGCAAAATTAGCTATTGCTTACAAGTGTCATTTATATAAGGGTATAACCCCCAAATATCTGTGTTTTGGGGCAGTGTGTTTCTGGGCAATGTGTTTCTCTATGATATTCACATTAATCAAACCCAAAGATTCAATTTTTAATTTTAAAAAACCCAAACTGGGCTTTTTTTAAGTAGCATTTTAGTAACTAAGGAGCAGTGACTGAATTACCGAATGGGTAGTAAAGTGCTGTCTGCTGTCATTTACTTTCATGGTTTTGTTAGAATACCTTGAGAAGCCTTTCTTTTGTGAGGGAAGCTGGTTAAAAAATCCCACCAGCTGTCCAACTGTCTTTCCCTGTGTACCTGCTTAGGTAGCACTGTAGCAGAGGTGACACACGTAATCTGTAGGGTCTTCTCTTTGAAGTATCTCCCTTCCCAAAGAGAAGTGTGTATGTTCTCCTTTCAGATTATGTTAAACTTCACATCAATGGACCTATTTAAAAGTCGCCTTTGCTGGTATGATTATGTGGAGGTGCGTGATGGCTACTGGCGGAAGGCTCCGTTACTGGGTGAGTAGCTGTTTTCTTTTAATTGCATTTTGTGGGTTCTTCATGATGCTTAGGGGGGTGGGGGGAAGCAAACAGAAACAAACCTTTCTTCACCTGGGAGGAGCCTACATCTGGCCAGTGCAGTGGCCATCCATCAGTGTCTCCATCCAGAAATGCCGGTGTGCCGTATTCACACCGAATGATTCATACTCTAAGCCTTCGGTAGTAAAGACGCTACTCCTTCCTTTTCCAGCTTGAGAAGTGAGGCAGAGAGGGAAGTGAGACAGAGGCATGGCTGGGACTAGAAATGTGGTCTCTGGAGTTTTGTTATTGCTTTTTCCTAAGCCTGGGGTGGAACTGTCAGAATGCCCGTACAGCTCCCGGCCCAAGCTCCTGCCATTATTTCTCAAGCATTTGTGTTTACAAATACACCGTAGCCTGTACTTTGAGCCTCTGTATTCCTAGGCATGGTCTAGCAAGTCCTGTACTAGAATGTCAAGCTGCGCAAGGGCTCTCCTCTGCTCCTGCTCCCAAAGATCTCAAGGAGGTGCAGCTCCTCTGTGGCCTCCCTATTCCTCTGCCTCCTGCCATCATAACTGCCAGTCACCCTGAGTGGGCAGTCAGGAGTCCCACCTGCTTTGTCACCAGCTCTGATCCTCACTCCGTCCCCTAACCTCGGTGTCCCAACGTGTAAAATGCTGAGCTGCAAACAGCCCCTTCTGCTGGGAAGGCAGGCAGCCGGCAGGCTGTGCGGGCGGCATCTCCAGCTGCGTCAGAAGCGCTGCGCCCCGTGCTGCCACACAGGACAGGGCTGAGGCCAGCGGGCCTGGGGAGCTCTGGGCACTCCCCTCGGCCTCCCGGGGTGTCCCATACCTGGTACCAGGTGAGGTGCTGAGGCTGAAGCCGTGCTGCTCTCCGGAGGGTTCTGTACAGAACCTTTCAGCGCAGAGTTGGCAGCCCGTTTTACTGCTTCCTGCCTGTTTTGGGGCTGGCAGCATTTATTGCCGTTTTCTGCTGCACATGCGTCAGGTAACTTTGCTCCAGCAGCTGCAACTTAGCTCCTCGTTATTTATTTTTTCTGCCGAGTAATTTAAAGGTATTTCAGAAGCCAAGCACCTCCCCGTCCCCCTAGTGCAGGTGGACTCGCGAGTGTTTCCATCTGGAAGGAGACGCTGCATGAGTGGCTACAGCTCCCGCAAGGGGCTGAGCCCATGAAATTAGCTCGGAAGAGGCAGACAGACGGCAATTCAGCAGGGGGCGGGGAGGGGGATTAGTGTGAATTGTGAAAGCACGGGCTTCTTGCGGAGAGAAAAAAATACATGTGCACTGCATATTTTCCCAGGGAAGTGTGTGAAAACCCAGCCTTTAAATGGTGTATAACTTTTTATGAATGGGCCCTTTATCACACTCTGAGGAGTTTGCTCATTCTCGTTCCTCATCTGCGTTTCCTCTCCTTGACACCCTTGTTAAACTCCAAGTCTAAATCCAGGAGGCAGTTGCTCAGTGACCCTAGAGGAAGGGGCTTTGCAGTGCTGATGCTGTTTGTTAGCATCCCCTTTGGGAGCGGAGGTGGGAGATGCTATTGGCACGCTGCAGGGCTGTCACACTGCCCCAACAGCGCTGGGCAGCCTGGGGGCACAGGGGCTCAGAATTAAGTAGCCAAGTAAAGTTAGGATCCGAGATAATATTTAGATGGGTGACTCCACAAGAGAAAAAAGTTGGCGGTGAAATGTCTGTTGAAGAGAAACAATTTGCAGCTCACCTTCTGATTTGCACTGACTGGCCTGTCGCAGAGGCATAGCTCTTGCACCCGTGAAGGTCATAGCTCTCCTGAGGACGCCAAGTGCTGAAGGTGGGGCAGGCAGAGCCAAAAGTGGTGGTAGCTGACCGGCGGTAGCTGACTAAGCAGGGGCCCCTGGGCTTTCAGTGCACAGGATCGTGCCAACTACTCTGCCCCCCATACACAGGAAAAGCAACAACCTTCTCTGCCTGTCAGCCAAAAAGCCTTGAACTATCTGTCTCCTTACTCAGTGTAG
>NW_009260182.1:7208478-7234584 GCF_000687185.1 Egretta garzetta | reverse complement strand
CAGTGTAGGCAACCACCAGCTCAGCCTGCTAACGGAAACTAAGGTCCTGTCTTGCAGGTAAGGCAGTAACCAGGTTTTTACTCAGTGGAGATTGTTCAAAGAAGCCTTTGCCTGGTGTAGCAAGGCCAGGATCTGTATCACCGCTGTCCTGACTGAATTCAACCTGAGGAATTGCTCTCTGCCTCTGTCAAATTCCCACTGGGGATTCAGTTGGACAGGGTGCCAGGCCATGTTCAATTCAGTACATAGCCCTGCTGGTGTCACCTGAAGTGAAAAACCACATTCACACCGAGCGCTCTTAGTGCATACTTGGTGCTTGCTCTCTTTCTGTGAGGAGCTTCTGGATGGAACAGGTAGAGGAGCACCAGATTAGGGCTGTTAAGGTTGTTTGGGCTACAGACACCATTTGCAGCTGTTCTGTTCCAAGACTCATCCTTGCTGGCAGGATGTGGGTATTTACCAGTGCTGGTGCATGCCAGAGAGCTCAGAGCTGGATGAACCATGGAACAAAAAGGCTCTTGGACTCTTTCTCTTGAAAGAGGTTGACTGCAGAGATTTTAACTGGGAAGTGGTGAGAGCAGGGGAAGAGATAAGGGATGTTTTCTCATTGGCATGGCCACAAATCACCCTCTGTTTGACTTGGACAATTTGCTCTTGGCTGCAAAACACTGAAGGAGTTTCTGAGGTCTACCAGGTGGAAAGGATGTTCCCTAATGCCACGTCTCTAGAAGGACAGGGGATGGTTCCCCACCTTTGCAGCTCATTTGCCCAATTATGTGATCAAAACAAGACCCCTTTTGAATTTGCTGCATCTGTGACTACTGGATTCTGCTCTCAGCTGAAGAAAGCCTTTATTAATGTAATAATTGAAGAGAGTATGAATTATTGGGGGAGGGGGGACAGAAACTCATTCAAAAGCACAAGCAATGGGAGTGAAAGGTGTTTTACACAAGTGCAGCTCCTTTAACCACAGACTCTTTGCTTCATGGAGCCAAAGGTGCCTGCTACGCTGTGCTGCCCCTCAGCCAGGAGATCTTGATCATCTCTTTCCTGCCTTCCAGGTAGATTTTGTGGCGACAAGATTCCTGAACCGGTAATCTCCACGGACAGCAGGCTGTGGATCGAGTTCCGGAGCAGCAGTAACATCCTGGGCAAAGGTTTCTTTGCGGTCTACGAAGGTACAGCCTTTAGCTAGAAGAAGTCTGTCACATCGCATGGAGCAACCAGCACAGGATGCAGGGATTTGTGGGGTCTGTAGGAGTTCTGCTTCACTGTGTGGCTAGACACAGCCCCTGCTCTTGTTTTTATGGGAATCGGCAGATTTTGTGGGCTGCACCAGCAGACAAGGCATGGATCTTCCAACTAGGTCATCACATTTTGGGGGGAACAACAGGATGGCAGCACAGAGCAATAGCTGCTGTTTATAGGCCAGGTTCTGTTTGCCCTAGCCAGCCCCTGCAAGCAGCAGTGCTGGGTGTAGCAGGAGTTCCTTCCAGTAATTTAACAGGCAAAGTTCTGTTTTGGATCATACATTTTATATCACTTAATGCAGCTTATTTTGGTTTTGGTTTGTGGTTTTTTTTTTCCTCAAATGCAAAGATTGTTCTTTGGTTTCTCCCTTGTGTGTTTTGCTTACAGAAGATGAGAAATTAGCAGGTCAGATCTTCTGCAGGTCAGGTACTTTGGAAGCTTGCATGGCACTGGGATGCTGAAACCATTCGGAGGAGGAGCAGTGTTACCAAAGTCACTAATGAACCAGTAACATCCCTTCTCCATATATGCTTACTTTTTACAATAATGTTTCTAAAATGTGTTAAAGGCTTTCACTGGTCTCTGGACAACAGGCATTTTCTTAGAAGTACCAGTGTTGTCACCAGTATTGAGGCTGACTGTATTGGTACTGATGTTGCATCACCTTCTTCCTGCAGCCCCAGACACAAGCATGACACTGGAAGCCCAGTGCCCAAGTGTCCAATATACTCATGAATGATGATACTAACAGAGGGAAGTGAAGAAAACATGGGACTGTTGAGGAAGTGCAAATAAAGCTTATGAGGATTTCACAACAGCATGGGGCTAACAAATCTGTTTCACAGGAGAAATATCTGGTTTCTGCAGGAATTGTTGCCCCAGAGACAGAGGTAGCTTGCCTGATTATTTTTTTTTTTTATATCTTTCCTGAGAAGCAGCTGTTGCCTGGACCGTGTGACCCCTTTTATGGTAGTTTGTTGGAATTAGAAGTGATCAAACTAGTGTGTCTCTATTAGACTGTTTTATTTTGGCTTATTGGCTTATTGCTTTGGTGGACTGGTCAGCTTAATTCTCACAGTGGGTTATTCCCCAGTGATATCTGCTCCAACTTTAAAAGAAAAAGAAAAAAAAAAAGCAAGGTGAGGAATGTTTTTGGGAAGCAACTTCTCTGTTCTTCATCATGCATGTTAATATGGCATCATGTTTCATACTGCTAAATGATATTGAAAGAAAAAAAATTTTTACATTAGCTACATGCCAAAGTCAGTTTACAAAACTTCCTTTTCTTTTGATAATATTTCTTCCTTCCTGTTGATTAATAAGTGACCCCTAAAGGTTCAGTAAACATGAGCAATACTTGCTTCCTTTGACTTTTGAGGAGAGCAAATGAAAAGTGGAATGTGCATCCAGTGGTCGGACCTTGCATCCCTCTGACTGTTCATCTTTTTCTGCCTCTTCAAGGCTCTGGCTCTTTGTGTAACGCTTTCCTCCAAGAAACTTCCCGTTGGAAAGGTATGAAATCTATTGCTAAGCCTGAGAGTGAGCACAGCATGACTGGTGGAAGCCAGCTTGTACCACAGAAACAGTGATGGCTCATGGCACAGTTCTTGTCTTAGCTCAGCCTCCTCTTGTCAGAGCAGCAGGTAGTGAGGTTATCTGCATCTCTCTCCATAATTTATTTACAGAAATGGGAGTTTCCAAAAATCTCCCTTAATCCCTCTTTCCCCCTGATGCCATCTCTGGTAATGGCTTTGTTCTTTCCTCTGTTGTCAGGTAGCTTGCTCAGCTGTTTTGTGACTTCTGTGTCTAGGAAATAAGGGTAATTTTTATTTCCAGGAGGGAATGCCCTTAGATATTTAATTTTCAATCAATTTTTGTCCAAAAGCTCCCTGTGTTGCTGTTAGTTCCTCTTTTTCTTTTGAACTCTTCTCCGTCGCATACTAAAAAGCCAAAGTAGGTTTTACGAATGCTTCTCTGTCCTCTGCTTTAGTGAGAGGGCATGTAATTGCTCATGCATCTGAACTTTGCTGGGAGCTCTGTGGGTGAGGACTGATTTCTGGATTTGGATTCCTCTAGGTCTTGGCCCTAAAGTTTTCAGTAGATGGGAGGGAAGAGGCAGAAGGATGTAGCCACATGATGGGAGAATTACTTGATGCTAAATGAGAGTTAGCGTAGTGAAAGTGTCCTCGTAGTTCAGTCATATTGTTCCTTTTCTTTCATGAGATTCAAGGTGGGAAGATGCTGGGATTTTTTACCTACAGCTTTGCTGGAAGCCCCAAATTTGTCATTGTTTTTGCCTTCTCAGGCTCTATCAGCGGATGTTCTTTCCATTTTGCAGTAAAGCTCTTCCAGTATACTTAGCTGCTCAACGGAATTTCAGTGTGAACTGCTGCAATGGACAGAGAAAATACTGTTTGCTGGCTGACAGTTTTATGGCTGTTAAATGGTCAGTTCTCTGCTCTTGTAGTCCTCTTTCTGTTAGGTGTGGGAGAAAGTTCCCTAACGGGTCCCTCAGAGGTTCTCTCTAGCATCACTTGTAGCTCTGACTGTGTGAACTCAAACTACAGTCTGGACTGTGGTCTGCAGCTGAATTTTGGGTGCAAGTATTTGGGGGTGCCTTAGCACTGATTCTCTAAGAAAGAAGTTAGCACTGCACTAGTGAAAAAGTGCTTTTATGTCGGGCACAGTTAAACATTAGCAGCTTACAAGGCAAACCCAAGACAATTTTACCCAATGCAAGCAATTTCCAGGGCACCTATAGGGAGACCCACATCTGAACGGCTAATGCCATGCATTCTGGGAGACCCCAAGCGTGAAGGTGGTTGATGTTGGGCAGGTGTCATTGCAGAGCCATCTCTCTTGTACTTACTGCCAGTGCTTTTTGTTTGCTTGACTTCCAACACAGCCAAATCATTCTTAGGCCTTCTTTAGACATGTCTTGCCTCATGGGGTAACGCAGGTTTTAGCCTGTGATCTTCCTTTCATTTGTTACACGGCCTTGCAGACAATTATGCTGGACTGCTGTTGTCTTTGAGGTTTTTGTATTAAACTAGATTTTCACTAAATTTTCCGTTCTTGGTCTTTAAACTTACTTCTTGTTACATCTAGCACAAAGCTTCATTTGTCATGCACAGCGGTCAGTCTGATGGCCTCCTGGTGAACAGCTCAGCTCATGCTTGTTAATATTGCCATCGTGTGGCTGGATTAGATTTGCCAATGGTTTTTCTTTGGAGGTTTTTTTGCCAACTTTTCTTGGTCCTTAGTGCTGGTAGCAGATTTTAAGCAGCTATGAAGGTGACCAGGAGTGTGAAATACACAAATCCATAAAAATTATCTGTACCAGTGAGTTCACCTTCTCAGGAGGTTGGCACAGCAAGAGAGGAGACGCTGTCACTAAAACAAAATGTTAGATTTGTAAAAACTTCCATGACTTGTGTGTTGCTTTTGTGGAACAAGCAGTACTGATACAGATTTGACTGAGGAAGAAGGCTACGTATGGAGTAGGTTTTACTGAAGGAAAAACCTGCAATCTCGTGGTTTTCCCATTTGTTTTTTGTGAAGCTATTTGTGGTGGAGAAATTCACAAAGATGCTGGCCAGATCCAATCCCCCAATTACCCAGACGACTACAGACCTTCCAAAGAGTGCATCTGGAAGATCACAGTTTCTGAGGGCTTTCACATAGGAATCACATTCCAAGCCTTTGAGGTGAGAAATGTCACTGTATATTATATCACGGATATTATTTTGCCTCTGTAGATCCTTTAAAATTAAGAAGGAAGTGATATAAATAATAATTTAAAAAAAAAATTCTTTTGAATGCTTCAGAACATCATTTCTCCTCACCAGAAGTTTGCTCAGAGATTTTGAAGCCATGTTTAAAATATGAGTTTGCAAAAACTGTTACTCAAGACAGAAAGAATTAGAAGGGACACAAAATTGCTGATGATCTTAAATAGGGACTTGTGAGTCCTTAAAATTTCACTCCGGTCAAATGAAATTGTATGGTCACAATCCAGGCAAAAACTCCTGTTGGTGTCACTGAGGCTTGGCAGATTGCAGGATGTTTGTGGCTCTCCAAAGAAACGTAGTGTCCCCAGATGGCGGTCAGGCTTTGAAGAGCTCAGAAAAGGTTTTCTCCTACTGGTTATAGGACGTCTTACACTCTTAGCCAGGTGCCCACTGATCTGATTCTGACTACTGATGTGTAAGTCACAGATGGGAGTGGACAGGACCTGGGTTGGTGCATAAATCCCACCTAGCTCATAGGCTCCTGCAGCTTGTGCGCACTTATTGTGCTTGTCCTGGAAAGAGCTGACACCACTACCTCCTGTCTGTGAGCCCACAGCTGTTCCTTGGACCTTTTTGTTTGTTCTGCTCTGTTCCTTACAGCTTCTCATGGAAAAGCAGCTTGTAAGTAGTCAGGAACCAGGTTTCACCAGAGGGTAGCCATGAAATAGCAGTAGAACTGAGACGTGCCTGGGCTTGAATGCAATTTCAGCTGCAGGAGAGTTTGATGGCAGCCATAAGGCAAGTCCTTAGTTGTGACCATTTGTTTGGGATGCTCTTTTGGAAGCTGATCTCTGGCCAAAGTCTAACTGATTAGCTAGCCTGACTTGGAGCACTCATACTAGTAATCTACAGGCACACCCTTTTCCCATTGCAGATTGAATGGCATGACGCTTGTTCTTATGACTATCTGGAGATCCGAGATGGCCTCACTGAATACAGCCCATTGATTGGTCACTTCTGTGGCTATGAGAAGCCAGAAGATATCAAATCCAGCTCAAATAAAATATGGATGAAGTTTGCGTCTGATGCAACCATCAATAAAGCAGGCTTTGCAGCAAATTTCTTTAAAGGTAAGTGATCTAGTACCTCTCAAGGTCAAGGCTGGGGAGCATTCATTCCTTAACTTTCTGCCATCCCAAAGTGATCAGTTACTATTGTATCTACTTGTAGTTAAGAGCTGTTAGACAATACCAAGTTTATATACAAATTGCTTTGAGAGTGTAGAGGGATTTGGTGCTGAAGCATGAACATGACCTCCCTGATTAAGACAGAAGGCAAGCCTACTGGGTTGGTACCAGCTCAGGCACTAAGGCCTTGCGTTGCACAGCTGGACAGAGTATGATCTCCATTTATCCGTGCCAGGGGACATTGGCATTTTCAAAGAAGGTACTAGTACCGTACAAAGAGTGTTAAAAACAACTTTCTGCTTTAAGTTCAGTTCCAGAAACTTCTGGATAGAGAGTAAATCTGATTGCAAGTAGAATCCCAGGGGAAACTTCAGAGTGCTTTAGGAGACAAATGTGTTCCTAAACTGAGATCCTCTTCAGGAAAATGTGAATGAAGACTAAAATTCCTCTGAAGAGCTGAACCCAAGCCATGGTCCTTTACCAGCATCCTGATGACTTGATAGAGGCAAGAACCAAATATCTAACCACCTGAGAAAATACCTGTGGAGCAGCTGTGAGGTGGATTGTCATGTTTCTCTTGGGTTCAGTGAGAGCTGTACAGAAATAATAGCTGCAATGCCAATATTTGGATTGCATAAATCCTTTATTTCTACTTTAACTTTTGTCTTGCGTTAAGGGTGTCACGGTCTGTTTGGATCTCTCAAATTTACAGGACAACAAACACGACAGGGCTCAATCCCCTTTTCTCAGACTAGTCTATCATGTGAATTCACTTATTCACCATTCAAGTTATAAGGTTTCATAACTTATAATCCGTAATTCTTAATTCATGCACTTATGTGCAAAAAAAAAAAGGAATTAGTTAAATAAAGTTTAATTCCCAGAGCATGTTGTCCTGTAAATTTGAGAGATCCAAATGCACTGTGACAAAGGGTGATTGCAAAATCACTGGCAAATACTGTGTTGTTTAATTCCAGTCCCTGAGCAACTCTCACAGTGCCTGGACTTCCTTGTTTAAGTTTCTCACGTTCCATAAAGACACAGAGAATGCTTCTTCCTACAGACGTTTTGGCTTCTTTCAGGAGCTGACAGTGCAGGCTGACAGTGGTAGAGATGTCTTCCAGGGAGTAGCACTACACTGGCTTGCAGCAAGTCATTCTGTAGATTCTGAGGTTCTCCTGCAAGTTTGTAGGGAAGAAAGTTACACACCTGAACCTGGGATGCTTCCCTTGTGATTCAGATAGTCAGAAATAAATTTATTTATTTTTTATGTAAAAAAGCATAAGAACGCACTGCTACTAGAATTGCAGACACAGGTATTGTCTGTGGAGTGTTTGCTGGCAGACTAGATCTTGTAGTGTCCACTCAGAATTGACATTTGAACCAGAAACCATGTAGCTTGTGGATGGTTAAGGTGTTGTTAAGTCCATGTCAGTAAGCCGAGCTGCGGAGCAAAGTGTATTTGCTTGGACCAAGCACCACAGTAGCCATAGCTACACAGCTTCTAGCCAGCTTGCGTTGTGGGCAGAGCTGATGTGTTTGCAAAAGCATGGTAGACAGACCTGCGGCTACAGGTGGAGTTTCAAGCTGGGATCTGAAGTCTGCAGCCTTTACCTTCATATCCAGAGGGATTGTGACTACCAGCCACTCCATGAACAAAGTAAATGATCAAATTATATGGGTCTGCAGGCACCCTTCAGACTGTCGCCCATAGCCAATTGAGCAATGGCTCAGCTTTGCCTTAATGAATTATGAAGGGAATAGAGTTTCAACTACATGTCTTACAACACTAAAAGAAAATAACTCAGCTTAAAAAAGAGTTAAGGATGGAATTGAAGCTATGCTTTGTGAGAACTTGCAGTGGTAACTTCTAACTTTTCAGAGAAAATAAACCTGCAAACAACTCGGAGGGAGTAAGGCAGCTCAGAGGGGGTAAGTCATTGGTCACATCCAAGAGACAATGTCAGGAAGATATGAAGAGCAATTATCTCATGTCCATCCCATCATGTATATCTCAATGGAAAGCTCTAGGATTATTCTTTATTGCTTATCTTCATTTTGGTAACAAATTCGGGTTTGTTCTTTTTTTCCAGTTTTTGCTTCCCAATACCCGAATCAGTACTCAAATATTTATATTAACTGGCAATAAATTAAGTTAAATTCCCCAAAGTTGAGTCTGTTTTGCCCACAACTGTAGTTGGTGGGTAATCTCCCCATTTCAATCCTGGAGCTTTCTTGCTCCTGTTATTCCTATTTTCTCCCCCATTCCACTAGAGTGGGAGGCCGGGGAGTGAGCAAGCAGCTGGGTGGGAGTTTGGCTGCTAGCTGAAGCCAACCCACCACAACCATGTTAATAAACCCATCTATTAAGGGGGGCACATGAACTCAGGGGTTGGGGTGAGAAGCCGGTACATCTGGCTATCTGTATATTAAAATGTCTGTACAGGTTTTTGACATGTGATTGGAATAACTTGACTTCTAGGGTGGCAAGACTTCATGCGCCTATGAAAAGGAAAAACTATTTGCATGTCCTCCCAGCTCCTTTGCTGCACCCCATTCAGTGGGGCACAGCCTCCCGCAGCTCCATTCCTGTGGGCATCATGGTGGGCTGGTTCCTGGTATCTCAAGTCATTCAAGAGCATGAGGAATTTAAAAAACAAACCAAAAAACAGGAGCAAATGAGAACAAAATGCAGTGAAGTCTTTACAGTAGACCATGTTTTTGTGTTCCTGTCTAGAAAGAGCACTCTTGACTAGTAACAGTAATTGTAGTCTTTTACGGTTTTGGTGGCAGAAGTACCACCAAATTGGTATTCTGTGCCACTTGTGAGGTTTGCTGCAGTGCCTGCTCCATAGGCTCGGCTCGGCAGCTAGTACTCTGGTCCTTCTGTCCAGAAGTGTTGCAAGAGGAATATGACAGGGTTTGGGTGGTCTGGCAAGTGTGACTTGTTCTGGTTTTCTCCTGACAGAGATGGATGAATGTTCTCTGCCAGACAATGGTGGATGTGAGCAGCACTGCGAGAACACCCTGGGCAGTTACAAATGCACCTGCGAGCCTGGCTATGAGTTGACAGCTGATAAAAAGAGCTGTGAAGGTGAGTAACCTACAGATTGAGGCATCTGTCTGTAGGATGGGTGCTAATGGTAATAATGAAATTGAACAATCTTGGAGATGATTCCCCCTGCCCCTACATCCTCTTTGTTTCTGTTTATCTTACCACACCTGAAAAATTTCTTTTTGTCAATATCTTTCATTGAAAAGCAAGTTTTGGTTGAAAAACTGAAATACTCTGATTCTCTACTGCAAAACATCTGTAAAACCAGTTGTTCTTCCTGGCCAGAGATCGCTGTACAGATGAGATCTCCCATGGTACAGCATAAGAGAGGGCAGGCATTACAACCTAACTGTTGAATAGCCCCAAAGTATTTCAATCTAAGGCTGAATTTATTATTTTTTAAAAGAAGTTTCTTTTGTAGAATAAAATACCAATGTTTTTCCTGCATGCAAACCAGACATTCTCCATACTGAGGAGTCAATTCCCTTCTTCTGTTTTGGGGGAGAAAAAAACCCATGTCTTTGATAGAAACTATTTCTTTCAGCTTTCTGTTTATGCAGTTAATCTCTTGCAACAAGTGTTTGCCCTCACCAACAATACAGCTGTTGGTGTGGTGAGAATCCACCCGTTGTTCTTGTCTTGTAGCGCTGCCTATCAGCTGAGGCACATATGGAGCTCCTCACATGGTGAGCGGTGCTCTCCAAGTCACCTGGTTTGCCCTGACTTCTGCTTTTGTCAAACTCTTTGGGGAAGTCTGTCAACTGCTGTTGACTTGGTGAGGGCGGAGTTAGGTGCGTGCAAAAGGCTTCTGGAAGCTTCGCTTTATTTTTTTTTTAAATAATTTCTTGCAGTTTTGAGCAAGCCAGTTGTTATAACTTAGCAAGCGTTTTTTGAACTTCACTCTTAACCTCCTGTTTTAAACATTTGTGGGCAATACAGGAAGAATAGTCTTTGAAATCGTAGTGATGCACATCAGAGTAAATTGCTTTTGTTTCTCCAGACACACTTGCTTGCTACACTTTTTGTATTGAAGCTGCTCCCTTGGGTTAGTTCTCTTAATGCAAAATGGTGCTGGCAACAAAATGCAGGAAGCTTTTATCCCTGTGGGTTTTGAAGATGTGGCCTTATCTCATTACCCTCAAGAAACAGCAAGAAAAAATTGCTTCGTTACAAATAGAGTTTTGCAGCAAAAGAGCAAACTGAGGTTGAACGCTTTGAGGTAAAAGCTGTGCCCTCCCACAAGAGGATGAAGGTGAGATGTCCTAAATTTTTAAAGAAAATGAGATGATAAAGCTAAGTCTTTGACTTTGTCTTTGATTTTCCCTGGAGAGAATGCAGTCCACATATAATAAGGCACTGAAGAGTTGACAGGGGTGTCTTCCCTAGGATTCCATTATCTTCTAGTTATTTCATTGCTGATAAACTTTAAATAATAAGGTATGTAGGACGGAGCGTAGGTGAAATTACCAAGCTGACCTTTGTTGTGCAGGTATTGCGCACATCAAGTCAACTGATCTACGGTAAGCCCCAGGCTATAGAGTAAAACGGAGACCAATCTTACATGATTTGAGTGGCTCTCAGGGCTGTAGCCTGGCTGTGTGCATTTCACTGGTGGTTTATAGCAGGTGAGGTTTCTGTCGTCTTTGCAGCTCCCAGCATTTTAGACCTGTTCTGGAGGCCGGGGTTTGAAATGTGCCACCGACCAGGATCTGGTTCGTTTCCTAGCTAACAGTGTGGCCCAGTCTGTGTGTCTGAACAGAACCAAGTAAAACTTGTGTTCATTTATTGCCTCTCCAGCTGCCTGTGGGGGCTTCATCACCAAGCTCAATGGGACCATTACTAGCCCTGGATGGCCCAAGGAATATCCTACTAACAAAAACTGCGTCTGGCAGGTGGTAGCTCCAGCCCAGTACCGGATCTCTCTGCAGTTCGAAGTGTTTGAGCTGGAAGGCAATGATGTACGTAACCAGTCCCTGCATCTCAGAGGTGTGACTATTGGCTAACTCAGAACTGGATAAATCCTTGGGGTACAAGGAAGAGGAGGCTCTATCTTACTGGTGGAGCTTCTGGTTGTTTCTCCGCCCTTGATATAATAAGCGAGTAACAGTGATTGTTCTTGAAGTCTGGATCTGCTTTCTCTATGGAGTGGAAGGATTAAAGCTGTTCTGTTATAAGTGAGATTCTTTTCTCTGCCAGTTTTGCATAACTGTAGGTGTTTTCCATCCCTAAGAGGTGTCCCATCCCCCCCTTCCCCAGAGCTGCCTTTGTAGGAAAATAATTGGAAATGAACAATGAGGTAGAGTTCTTCAAGGATAAACAAAATAACCGGTAAAAGAATCTGTTCTCTACCCTGCCAAGGGCAGGGTGGAATTTGAACAAAGCATTCAGGTCTCACTTTCCCCACCATAACTGGTGGCAGTGGCTCTTCCTTAATTCAGCAGGCTGCTCAAGTTCATTCAACACAGTCAGGCTCTTGGATAAGGTGGGAGTAATTATTTTAGCTAAATTAAATGGAACCTTTGCTATTCTGATAAACACACCCATGCTTTAAGACCAGGGCAGCAAGGGAAAGGGGTGAGAACACTGACAGAGGAGAATTTGGGGAAGTTAGGAGTGTATTTGAGTATAAGGCTGTTTCTGTTCCCTCTCAGTCAAGCCTCTGTCCCCTTCCTCTGAAATGCTCTGTTCCAAGTCCACGGAGCTGAGAAATCTCCTTGTCTCTTGGCAGGTCTGTAAATATGACTATGTTGAGGTTCGTAGTGGGTTGGCTTCTGACTCCAAGCTGCATGGCAAATTCTGTGGCTCAGAGAAGCCTGAAGTAATCACGTCGTATGGCAACAACATGAGACTGGAGTTCAAATCGGACAACACGGTTTCCAAGAAAGGCTTTAAAGTTCACTACTTCTCTGGTACGTGGCTGCATTTTTTCACTTGCTTAGCTGTCACCTCTGACTGAACCTCTTGGGTTTGGAGAATTTTTTCAACCTCCTATCAAATCAGGCAGAGCCTGACATGGTTAGTTACATCTAAAAGGCATGGTTGCTCTATGCTGTGCGACCTTTCATCTTGGTTTCTCAGTGCAGCGTATGGTCCAGTGTCATAGTGTGGTGTCAGCAAGATGCATGGATTTCATTGATGCCTCCCATCCTTCCACAGCATGGGAAGCAACAGGGAACCCGATCTTAGAAGTTATTTCTGTCCCTGGCATCATTAGAGAATAGCTTTTTCCTCTGAAACTAGGAGAGTTACAGAAGACTTCTGGAAATTTTCTATAGCAATTCTTCCCATTAAAGCAGCGCATGCTAGTGGAAGTTTCTAATCCTCTGTTCTGAACCCTTCATAGCTCTGGGTGTCAGTGATGCACCTTGTTAACAGGCAGTTTCAGAGGTTAACTGTACATTGATGGAAGTGAAAATTCAGTTCCATTCTGTGTTTTCAGCAGAGGTCAAGGAGTATTAATGTTTTTGAGGAGGATGATCAGGCAAAATGACCTTGAATTAAGACAGCTGCAGAGTAGAATCGGGGCTAGGGGTTTGGCTTATTAAATCTTACAAGAGGAAAGATGAAGTGGGGTATGTTTTATCTAGAAATACTTTTAGGAGTGAGGAGATAGATGAGGTTAATGAGGTCCAGGGAGAGCGTTGGCCCAAGAAAAAGCAGAGATAAACCACTCATACATTAAATTGGACTGGAAATGGGGAGCAGATCCTATGCTCGGAACAGTGAGATTCCGGAATACATAGTCCTGAATACACAGGAGTGAACATGCACTGGAGCATATTTCAGCTTCGGAGAGCAGCTCTTGCCTTAGATCCTCTTCTCCATCTGGCTGCTTGTGCTCTCAGACAGAGCTATTTAAAGATGGAGGCTCATCAGAGCATGTAGGTACTTGAAAATAGAAAGATTGGCCAGTGGATATTTTTTTTTGCTTAGGCTAGTGAATTTGTGTGATGCTTTTCCTGAACCTTATTCTAAAACAATGAGACATTGCTATCGTTTTCTTTTAGATTAGCCTTTAATAATTCAAAACCTACTTTATATAATAAAACACATTTGTGACGCATTTTATGGAATGAAAGATAATTGAAGAGAATTGTAGCTGGGCTAAAAAGCTGACTGGACTAATCCAGCAGCAGAGGTTTGAGGTTTGCACTGGTATCTGCCCGTCTGGGTATGGGTCTCCCAGCTGGCAACTGCAGCAGTCCCTTTCTTGATGGCAACTCAGTGTTTGTCCTGGTTTGATCCTGCCCAGACAAGGACGAATGCTCCAAAGACAATGGTGGTTGCCAGCACGACTGTATCAACACCTTTGGGAGCTACGTATGCCAGTGCAGAAACGGCTTCATGCTGCATGAAAATGGCCACGATTGTAAAGAAGGTAAGGTCCCCGCTGCCTGTCCTCAGGAAAGGCAAGGTGCCTCAGACACAGTTTGAGCCGGGGTGCCTCCTGCCCAGTGTTGGAAGGGTGTTTGTACCACACACCATGCTGGAGCACAGAAAAAGGCCCAGCTAGCTGAAAAGATACCTAGTGAAAGGAAGAAGAGAGCTTGTTTTCAGCTGGATCTGTTCCCCATTCTGGCCTTCCATATGGCCAAGGGGATGAACAGGGTGGGGACAAAAAGCTGGGCTAGTGAAAGGAGCAGTTGTGGGACATCACCATTAGACTAGTTGCCCAGAGAGGTGGTGGAGGCCCCATCCCTGGAAACTTTCAAGACCAGGTTGGACGGGGCTCTGAGCAGCCTGATCTAGTTAGCGGTGTCCCTGCTCCTGCAGGGGGGTTGGACTAGATGACCTCTAGGGGTCCCTTCCAACCCAAAACATTCTATTCTATGATAGTCATTGCTGTCTCATTTAATTATCGGGCTGAGTCAGAAGAGAAAGGCTGAGCTGATCTAACCATTTGCTGCTGCCCAAAATACCTCTCTTCCTTTGCCCTCACCCCTGCTGTGTGCTGCCATGGCTTTTCTGTGTATCGTCTCTGGTCCTCGTCCGATCTCCATGAACTGATTCAGCTTTCCAAGTCAGTAAAGCAAATGACCCAAGGCTGAGGTAGCACCACCGTCGCCATGGTGGAGGGATTAGAGACCATGTCACCTGGAGCAGGGCAGACAAGATGGAGGAGCAGGAGAACGTGTTTGGGAGTGAGAAGGTGAATGAGGTTAATGAGGCCCAGGGGAGTGAGATGGTCCGTTTCACCAGCTGCCAAGTTAGCTCAAAAAAGCATAGGCCTTTCTGAGGACAAACCCACCAGAACTATGCAGTAATCCGAAACGATACTGTTCAGTGACTGAAGCCTTCCCTGTTCCTGCACTGTCGAGGGTCTTGATGGGCAGAGGGGAGCATGTGGGACATGACAGGGTTCCCACGTGAGACTTCCCTCAACGCCTTCAGCTTACGATCTCTGTCTCTCAAGCTGGTTGCGAGCACAAGCTGAGTGGTGCGGAGGGAACGAAAGAGTGCACCTGGGACATCTCTGCCACGCCTGGCCACCGAGTGAAAGTCGTGAGTAACCAGCGGAGAGGGAGGGGAGGAGCGGGCTGGATTGTGAGGAGCTGACGGGACCTTCCCCTGCTGCTGTGTGAGGGGGAGGTTGGTCCCCATAGGTCCTGTGTGGGGTGCTCAGAGGAGGGTGTCCCGGGATGCCACCCCTGGCCCGTGAAAGGGCAGAAGGTCTCAGAGGGACATGAGGCAGGGGTCAGGCAGCCTGGGGGAGACTCCAGCGGGTGACAACTGGGGAGCGTTGCTCTCTCTGTTAACAGAAGGTATAGCACGCCCTCCCGCCCCTGCCCCTCCTTGTGAGCCACTCCATTGGGACCATATCCGCATAAGGTGGTGGCAGGGGGCCAGTCCCCAGCCCCTCTGAGGGAGAAGCGTCAGGCCCGTTCTACAGCGTGGCCTGATGCATATGGCACGACATGCCCAAAGCTGCGCGGATGGCCCATGCGCTGGGGGAAATAATGCCTGGATCCCTGTGCTCAGTGGAAGTAATATCAAAGAACTGCCCACTCAGTGTGCTAGGCAGGGTTCCCAGCAGGAAAAACAAGAGCGTGTAAGGCTTGCAGTTGGAAGCTGTTGTCATGCATCCATGTGAGGCAGCAAAGCTAAGGCTACACAGCATTTTCATATAAACTTCTGAGCTGTGCCACCCTGAGATCACTCTCACCTGAAAGCACACTGTTCTGTTTTAGTTTGTGGAAGGAGCTGGACAGACATACGATTTGACCTGTTTCTCACTTGGAATTTCATCCTCTGCTAAACTGCATAATTTCATAGTCCAGTGTACAAATGTCTCTCTTAATTCTCCTTATTCTTGCTGTAGACCTTCAATGAGTTTGAGATTGAACAGCACCAAGAATGTGCCTATGACCACTTAGAAATGTATGACGGGCCCAACAGCAAGTCACCTATCCTTGGTCGCTTCTGTGGCAGCAAGAAACCAGACCCTGTAGTGGCTTCTACCAACAAGATGTTCCTCAGATTTTACTCTGATGCTTCTGTGCAAAGAAAAGGTTTCCAGGCAAAGCACAGCACAGGTAAGCTGGTTGCCTGCCAATACCCCAGTGCGATAAGATGTCATCAAGTCTCACTGCATTTTTTACCAGGCAAAACCAGACATACTTGTCTCCCAAATAAGCTTAGCCTGAATTTTAAGTGGTTGTATATGGTGCCAACCAGTTCCTGGACTATTGTTGGCACCACATCATAAATGCCAGCTTCCTTATCAGCTCAGAGGTCACTTGATGTCAGACATTTCTGCTCATGTTCTTTTGTTTAAATGGGAGGTGTTTGGTTGAGCAGCAACCCCTTCTGTTCCTCATCAACCTACAGTTGATGTAACTTAGCCCGTGTATTGGCCCACGCACGGAAGAGGCCCATATTAGACTGATTATGGTGGAAGCAGAGATGTGCTGTGGACAGAGACAGCTTGATCCTCTTACCTGTGGCAGCCTGGAGGTGAGTATGTTGTACCAAGGTTCACTTTTTTGAAATCCCTGGTAAACAGGTGAGATGTGCTTTGAGTGGCAGTGCATGAGAGCCTGTTGAAGAGGCATCTTCATGACTGGGGGCAGGGAAGCTCTGCACCAAAGCACACATCTTTTGTGCAAGCACAGGGCTACTCTTGCACATTGTATGGGGACAAAAGGCTTGGTTTTGGTCTCCAGTTTTTTAACGTTCTTCAACTTCCTGCTGGTAAAATGTTTGGGGTCAGAATTTCAGCTACAGGACAAGTGCAAAGAACATGTTAAGTCTTCCTTTAAGCAATTGCTTTCTAAAATAATACATTTTTCTGGAGTATAATGTGGCAGGAACTCCATCCTGCCAGTTTTAACTCGTCACTTTCCATGCGTGTTCTGTATCAGAAGAACCAAGCTTCTCTACACTTTGTGGGTCATTTGATTCACGGATAACTGGGGAATTCACTGGTTTATGGTAGTTTGGTGAAGTGATTAATTACCTTCCCTGTTGTACATGCACTTCAAGCTGAAGGTCTTCTCATGGCTGGCCCAAAAATGGGATGGTGAGTCTGTTGTGAGATAGGACCTTTAAGAGACTGTTTTGTGCCCTTTTCTTCCTCCAGAGTGTGGCGGGCTCTTAAAGGCTGAAGTGCAAACTAAGGAGCTATATTCCCATGCTCAGTTTGGGGACAACAACTACCCAGGTCAGACCAACTGTGAATGGGTGATTGTAGCTGAAGATGGTTATGGGGTGGAGCTGATATTCCAGACATTTGAGATCGAGGAGGAGGCTGACTGTGGGTACGACTACATGGAGATTTATGATGGTTACGACAGCACTGCACCCCGCCTGGGACGCTTCTGTGGCTCAGGGGTAAGCCATGGTGGTGAGCATTTCATAGGCATAACTGGAGGTGGCAAGGAAAGGTCCTTTCTGGACAGGGGCAGCTCTCACAAAGTGATGATGAGAATTGCTTCTGTGTCTGGGTTTTGCTTCTTCACTTGTTGCTAGAGATCATACCCATTTATCTGATGCACAGAGCTGGTCTGAAAACCTGCCAACTGACTTTCCCTTGTTAGCCCAGGGCCAAGTGCAGCAGCATAGGACTGCTGCACTGCCGTGCCCCAGCCTGGCCACAAAAGCATTGTGTATATGTGGGAAACAGCTTCCAAAGGCCAGTTTCATCCTCAGTCACTTCGTGCCTGCCACGTTACGTTGCAGCCATGCTATGGCATGGGCAAAGAGTGAAGAGACTTGCAGAGCTGCTTGTTGACTCCAGGGTGGCGTGCTGTCTCCTAAACTGTTATCTGTATCCCCATTAACAGGAGTGACTCTGTTAGCATGAGCAATGGTGTGCGGTATTTAAATCAGGGGGTCTATGTTTAGTTTCTCTAGGACTTCAGCAATGAAATGGAGAAGGTTCTTACTGAATTTAAACAGAGACAACCAGGTAGCAGGTGTGTGGTAGTAGTTCTTCCAAACTGGGGAAATGGTCTGGAAAATAAACAAAGGCATAGCAGCTTGGTGTGAGGAAGTTCAGGGAAGCAGGGTAGTAATCTACCTACCTGCACACAGACAAATGGAGACTGGCTGGGAAAGTGCTGGTCCTGCAGAGAAGCACAGGGAGGTTGTAGCAGGTTGCAACAGTGGGGGAGATAACCAGAGTTATCACGTAAGATAAGTAACTAAGTTATTTTGCTGCTAATGAACCCTGGGAGAGCCTCAGCTGCCAAACAGGGTCCAGTTTGGATCGCATCATTTCCTGAAAAGATAAGGGCAAATTAGAGCAAACTCAGAAGATTGGAACAAGAATATCCAGGGAGTTCTGTGAAAAAAAAAAACAACTGGAAGAACTGGGATTGTAGAGTGGACTGGCATCAGTCTTCAAATGTAAAAGGCAAGCATGCAAAAAGCAAGGGAATATGCTGAGGAAGTCAGGGCAGGGCAGGAGGTACTGAGCGCCCAGCCTTTGTGTTTACTGGCCAGTCTGTCTTCGCTGTGAGCTTAAACTCCAGCACCGTAGCGCAGACAGTTATCTAGCCTGCAGACTTGACCACTCTGTGCTGTCTTCTTTCCTTTTCTGCAGCCTCTGGAAGAAATCTACTCTGCAGGGGATTCCATCATGATTCGATTCCATACAGATGACACCATCAACAAGAAAGGCTTTCACGCCCGATACATAAGTACCAAATTTCAGGATGCATTGCACATGAGAAAGTAGTTTGACTGTTCCTCACAGACATTCCCCATCTGAAGATTGAGACATTTAACTGTGATTTTTGTCTTTTTTTTTTTTTTTTTTTTAAAGCTTCTGTGCACCTGGCCAAAAGCAGTGTACAGTATTTTCTGTAATGAAAACTAAATCCAGTCTCAAAGGTTTGCCTCTGCAATTATTAGCATGACCCTTTCTTGTTAACATACCCAGGACCAAAAATTGTCTTCTAATCATACCTGCCAGGGCACAAACATTGTATTTTGCACAGCTTGCCATGGGGCTGAGCGAAGACTGAGCTTGAATTGAGAGAAAAGCCTTTGTCTCTTGCGTGTCCTGTTTCTAGGCGACATTTCCCAAGCATCCTGGATAACATGAGCTGTCCGAACACATTTTCTGGAGCAGGTGATGTGGACAGTCACTTGGTAGGATTTTCTCAAAGGACTTTGGGAGCCGCCCACTCTCCCCTACCAGCCTAAAATACTCTGTGCAATAAGTGAACAACCAGATGGCTGGAACTCCATCACTCCTTCTGTCCCGTCTATTTATCATCTTGGTTATTGTGGGTTGAAAGCTAGGCAGGGGTACAGGGACAGTCTCTTTATGGCTGCTAGCTACTTGGATCACGGTGAACGAGAAGGGCCCTGTGCCTGATTTGCAGTAATTGTCATGGTATACATTGAGTGGAAGTACTTTGATGAGGTGGCCAAGGGAAACGTGGTGGCTGACAGTACTGTGGAGGGATGCAAGGCATGACTGTGTGATGGTGGCAAAGCTTAGCAACTGAAGTGCTGACACATGCTCCAGTTACACCACCAGGCAAGGCAGCTCAGAGGGCTGTGGTAGCAGTCCAGGCCTTAAATAAGGAATCTCTCCTCCTCACTCCACCCATGATTGCTTTCTCAGCCTTCTTTATGCTGCTTCCTTTCCTTAGTACCACTTCCCTGTGAGCCTTTCCTTTTTGCAGCTGAGCTGCTCTCCCCAGGGCTCCCCACCGCAACCCAGCAGTGCCCTGCGACATCAGCTAGCCGGAGCATCTCACCGAAGGAAACGCCGGGCCAACCTGTCAAACCTGTGCAAGTTCCAGGCATGGGATTAGGAATGGAAGAGCTCTGATGGTTTCTGCTTCCTCCCCATTCCTCACTGGCCCATGGTCCAGTTTCTTAGCCTCACGGCAGGGGTGCAAGCAAGATGGTAACTTAAGCACTTTGAGCTATAAGGCTCAGGCATGCTCTGTGTTGCAGTTATTTATGTACATGGAAGCTACCAAGCCATGGGCTTGCAGAATTAACAGGTAGTTTGGCACTTGTTTGGGAAAAAGTAGGGAAAACTGTGCTTTTGGGGGAACCACTCTAACTGAGCTGTTGATATGGGAAGAAAAAAGAAAAAAAAAAAAAAGACTTTATTCTGAATGATATTTCATTAAAGCACTCATGGGCAGTTATGAGCTAAAAGCTGAGGTATGTTAGCTTTAATAAAGTATTTATAATCCAAGGATTACTATGTTTACATAACCAATATACTGTCAGACTCTGGGGTGACACCTCCTCTCTGGTGTATGACTGTGGAGAAGTGTGGGGCCAGCACCACTGTCAGGCACAAACGACATTCCTGGAGCTGAGGGCATTTCCAGATGGGTAATAAATAGACCCAGCCCTCTCCAGAAATCCTTGAGCAGAATACGGTCCAAGTATTGTGAATACTAGGAGAAGCAGATGCATGAAAATATTTTGTTGCTTAGAACAAGAAAAATAATTTATATACACACACACACAAAAGATTATATGTATATAAAATGTGCATGTAGAAAGAAGACCAGTAGTCAAAGCCTTAATAAGTGTCATGTGAACAATACTGTACCATTGAATATAGCTTTATTGCAGGCTGTATAAACCCATATTATTCCTGTTTTGGTTTTTTAGCTCTGTTTTGTTCCTCTTTTCATATTTTACGGCCTTTTTACCAGCAAGACCTCTGATCTCAAGCTGTTCAACCATGCAGATCTGGGGAAGTGAGCTCTGCTAGGTGGGCTCTGTGTTTGTCCTTCTCTTCCTTGCCCCTGTTCAAGCAAAATCACAGTCCCTTAGGTCTGGAAATAACAGACATCGATTCCTGTGAAACAGAAGGAAAGTTTCAGGTGGCAAGCAGTGGTTCAGGTTTCCTGGCTCTCTTATGGGAGCAAAGACTCTGGAGAGAAGAGACTGTAGCAGCTTCCCATGTACTTTAGCATCTCTGTTCCATGTTCTGGTAATTTCCCGTCTTCCCCAGACTGGTTTGTTGCAGATGCTTGCAATGTGGTTTGACGGATCTACTACACTTGTTAGCATCCATGCAGGTGTCTCTTGTGACAGTGTGCTCACAACTGCTATACCGTGCGTTTCAACCAATGATCTACGTAGAATATTTCTGCTGTACTGACTGGGCTTAACAGTCAATAATTCTAAAAGTGTGAAAGTTTCTTAAGAAAAAAGAAAAAAATGTCAGACCCTCTAAGGTGTGTATACTTATTCTGGTCTTTGTGTGATTTTACATTTCACTAACTCAAGTAATTTTTTAAGAGGGGGAGGAGAGGAGGGTGTGGGGGCAATCAATGTGTATGCATACAAATGTACCTGTGCCCAGAATGAGTCTCTGCGTTCATTAAAGACTGTGGATTCAGTTGCACGTTCTGTCGTATGCATGCATTCACTGCTTCCTCAAGGGGAGGAAATTTCTTAATACATTCCTTGTTCTGCCAACTGTTGTTTGTGTCTACTGCTAATACCGGGTGGGATTTATGCTCTGCAGGAAGCGACTTTCCCTGGAGCCTTTAGCTTTGTCTCGGCTTTTGCCATCAAGAGGGCATTTAGGAAGTGGGGAGCAGAGGAACAAGTTGGTCAGCCAAAGGGCTGCATCATTGTGTTTCATGTTCTGCACTCATGCTTTAGTGGGCTGAGGGGCAGATCTGCAGCAATAAACATCAGGGATCTGGGAATTAGTCTGTAAGTAGACTTCAAAAGAGGAGGCTCATTTACTACACTACAGGCTACGGCCTTTGGCAGCAGGCCCCAAAGAACCTGGGACATGAAACCCCTGTGCAAAGTCCAGCAGGATGAGCATGAGGCAGAGTTGTGGTGTGTGCTCTCACTGTGGCAGCAAAATGTTCAGTAGCTGGGCGGCACCTAAAGTAATTTTCTTCCTCTTTCTGTCCTCTGCTTGATATCTACCCTGCTTGTTAAGAATCATGTCTGTGTTCTTTCCCCGACACATAACCAGTTCATGCCTGTCCCGCCACCCAGAACATTGCCTGTGGTGTGTGTCGCGGCCGCTCAAGCCTTTGTGGTGACTGAATTTCCTGCCCGCCGCTCCCAAAGGTAAAGCAGCAACAGAGATGAAGTGAGGAATAAGCATCCCCTTGCAGCCTCCCGCACAGTGTGACCCTGGAGGCTGGCAGTCATTTCAACGTGTTAGAAGGCCCAGGAAGCCTTCAGTCAGTCACACAGAGAGTTACAGTCCAAAATGATATTGAAAATGATGCAGCCCAAGAGAAGCCAGGGAGAAATAGGAAGTGAAATAGAAGGTGTAGTTTGAACGGTAGTCACAGCTGTTAGAGAAACACACAGACGTTTGCAATTGCAGCGAGATAGGTTCTTACTGTGTGCGTGATCTGGCTGTTGGATGTGTAAAGATCTTTTGCAGGCTTTCATCTTCCCTGCTGTTCAGCTAGCCTGTTGCCTTAATGTCTCTTTCCACACTGATTGCCTGCCATCAGTGCTGTGTGACATGGCCAGCCCTCATTTTCTCTGCTTATTTCTAGAAACAGGACTTAATTTTCCAGAAAGCACCAAGGACCGTCCAGTCACCGCGTGTGAGGTGCTGAAGGGAATCTCCATTGTCTGCCAGGAGATTCTTCATCTTTTAAAAACACGAGCAGCCAGTGGTACAGTGCACTTCAGACCCAGCACGATGCCTCGGAACAGCCAGCCTCCTTGGTCTCAGCATCAAGCCAGCAGAAATCCTCCGCTTTCTCCTGGCGTTTCCAGCAAACGTGCTCTGGTAAACAAGGTGCAAGTCTTAGAAAGCAAAAGCAGGATCCCCCTCAGGCTGACCTGCGGTACATATTAAACACGCTGTCAGAGCCAGGAGTGGTTTTATTTGCTGTGAAGCTGCAGAGAAGAGGCGGAGTCCCCGGCACCCTGAACCCCAGCTTCCCAGGCGCATGCCAGACCCTGCCCCTGGCAGGGACCTGGCTCTGTCAGGTGTGCTGGGACCCAGCCAGGTTGTCTGAGTCAGCCCAAGAGAAATGCCATCGTCTCTTCCTCTTTGCAGGTCAGCAGTTCAGTTTTTAGCAGGAAGAGAAGCTCATCCGAAAAGGAGCACTAACCCTGGCATCGGGTCGTCTGCTGTTAACGTGTGCAGGGATTTCTTGGGGAGAAGAGCAAAATGGTGAGTGGGAGTCATCCTGTCGAGTGTGTTGAGTCTTGTTTGGATTGAAGTATCAGGGGGAGGTCAGAGTACAGGAGAGGCGAGGCCACGGGACTGCTTTGCTGTTGGATTAAAAGCTCCCTGGGAACGTTTAACCCTCCTGTTCTCTGCCCTGACCAGATCAGTCAAGCTGGACCCTTTGTTAGCTCTGCATTTCCTTATGGTGCAACCAATGGTTTCAGGCACTTTCTTGGATCTATCCCAGCTTTTCTGTCCTGGAGGTATCACCTGGTCTTAGAGTGGTTGGAGCCAAGAGGAGGCTTGTGCCCTGGATCATGCAGTGGACCCTTCTTGAGGAGATTTCCTGTCCTGGGAGGTGGGACCTGCTGAAACACATGCTGTCTGTTTAGAAATGGCCAGGTGAGAGTGGCTGGGAGTGAAAACTCCTTCCTCCCAGCAGCTGGCTGGCTCTGAGGCTAGAGCAACTCCTCTGGAATTTAATAATGAATTAATTCCATGAGCATTCACTGAAAACATGTTCTCGAAGCATCTTGGTTGACAGCCGAGCTGGGGGAGTGCAGCACAAAGTTACTTGTTAACAGCATGCAAACAGAAATAGATTAGTGGCTTCGGTCTCTCCAACCCCTTGTTGATCTTCTTTCACTTCCCCATATTGGTCCCTTTGGGATCTCCCTTTGTCTCTCTCTTCCATGGCCCTACCACGTGAATGGCACGTAGCCTGCCCCAGCTCCGTCCAAGGGCTGGCCAGGTGTTACCCCTGGAGCTGTACAGGCTCCAGAGATGGTCCCTACCCAGCAGCAAGCACGGTTTGAGCAAGTGTGAGAACAGTGAGGGGACAGGGAGTATTATCCATATGCTGGAGAGTTGATGCTGAGAGGTAGAAGCATGCGTGGTAAATCTGAGAAGTAAATCCAGGGTGTCTGATTGCTGGATGTGTGCGTTAACTGCATTCATCCATCTCCCCTCTGCTCCCTTCAGCGAGAAACTCTCCGTACAGAGCCACAGGGGCCCAGTGATGCTGATTTTGGTTAGAGGCCTGTCTCCTTGGGGTCACTCCATCAGTTTCCAGGACTGTAGGCTGCTATGAGTTACCGAGTGGCAAAAAGGCAGAGGGAGAGGTTGCAGCAGTTATTTTTACCTCAGCTGCAGTATAAGGCTTTTTCTCACCCAAGATGTGCTCTTGGCAGCCAGTAGCTGTTGTGGTTAATGCTGCTGGGAAATCTGGCCAACTCGCATCAGGGTCAGTGATGCTCAGAGCCCTGTAAACATCACTCCAGAGCAGTCAGGGCAATCTGTGAGCAAAACCAGGGGCAGTGCAGGCATAGAAAGATACCACAATATTTAAGTACATTCACTTTACATTCAGAAATTTCAGAGCAGTGGTCAGGAGTTTTACTCAGGAGGATTAGAAGTTTCCTCTTCTTTCTTTTTTTAATTAAATAAATTGGAAGTCAACAGTAATTTTCATGTAGAAGACAGCCTTGTCTCTCCTGACATGGCTAGCACACAAACTTGCATACTGATCCATTTTTGCAAGTGACTTGAAATAAAGGCTTTAAACCATCATACACTTGAGAGAAACAGCCTATTTCTCAGCGTCTTGTGAGAGTTTTCTGTATCTGCTTGCTAGCAGGTTACACACTTTTGGCAACACTGGTTTCCAAATACAACTGTCTTAGTAAGATACTCTGAATCCTGTATTTTGTAATTAAAGGTACCTCAGAGGAGAGCACAAACGCCCAGTGCCCTGCAAGTCACCTGTTAAAGTGCAGAGCCAGGCTTTTTCTTTAAATAATGGCTTACTTCATACAGTCTGTCCACTAGTGTCCCACCTTAAGAAAATAAGTATTTAACCCTGGTCTGGAACTGTGATTGAATAAACTAGGAAAAACATTTCTACTCAAATCGAGGGCTACCAATGAGGTTATGGCCTATTCCTAGCTGGGAACTTAGATTTGTAGTCAGTTGCACACACAAATATAGTTTCACAAATAACTTGAGCACAGAAAGGTGACCATATGTAAATGTGCTCTTTATGTGGCTCCTTCTACTCAGGCTTTCATTTAACCTGCATGCACAGTCCTGGAAATAATCATGAAGTCCATTAAGTGCACTATCTTTAACTAAGAAGGAGGAAATAAAATAAATTTACAGCTTCAGAGAAGAGGCAGGCATGAAAATCTAAGCCAAACATAAACAGATCAGCTGTTCGCAAGGGTGTGTTTCAGTGATGAAGTTCAAGGAAGGCACAGTAGAAAATTTGGGTGAGAAACGTTTCTGCTGTATTTCATTCCTAGCTGGCAGACTGGGTGCAGCAATACCTGGACCTCTAAGGAGTTTGAAAGAGATCCTTTTCCCTCAGTGACTGATTGCCAGCGGCGTGTGCATGCCCAGCGGCATTTCCCAACATCTGTCGTCCCCTAAGCTAAGTTGTTCAAAGGTTACACTACCAGTACAACGTCCACAGCTTACGTATAAAGGCCACACTTCTAAACAAGCCTCCGGCTGGAGTCTGTAATGAATGGGAGGATGACTTCTGTGTATTTCAATATCTCATCCCCTCTTTGACTTTGCTGTGGGTTATGTGGTCCTCGACACCCAGTGATGTGCCCTGCTCCTAGACTGCAGGACTTGGACTAAGCCAAGTGTCTCACAGTTTGCTTGCCTTCTGAGCCTTCCTTCTCCATAACCTGCAGTACCCCAACTTTTACCAGCAAGCTTTCACTGCACTGACCTCCCCGTTCTGAAGTAACCAAGCCCTACTCAGTGCATGGCAGCAGAACTTCTCGCAGTCAGAAAAAGGGCAACTTTCAGCCAGTTCCCTCTCCACTGGCTTTTTGTGGGCACAGAGTGAAGGTGTCTTTCAGCCTTTTCCTGTCACCTTCCAGGACAGCAGAGTTTCAGTTCCAAGGGAGGTTTCAGGAGCTTTGCTCTTTCACCTCAGTTTACTTAATTCTTGTTTCTGGGACTGGCTGCCATTCAGGAATAACACTGAACTTAAGTGTCTTGAAAGAGCTGTTTCATACAGGTGTGCATACTATTTGCCCTTGGATTATAGGGGCGGAGAGGATCCTGCACTGCTTCTCCTGATACCCCCCTCTGAATCTAAGCCCCTCTGCAGTACCCTTCCCAACACCGTCACTAGCACGGATCCCTACAGGCAGCCCCAGCTGCCCACAGAGCTCACCATGTAGCGGATCCGGTATTGCTTCCAGCTACAAAGCTGCACCAGCAAGAAAGATTAAGAGCAGCTTTCAGCTGTCTCCGAGCATCTTTCGGCGGCATTCC
>NW_009260182.1:7191963-7208139 GCF_000687185.1 Egretta garzetta | reverse complement strand
ATTCCTCCCAGATGGCAGAGTCTCTCTATCCCAGTAGACAGACAGACAGTACATCTAGCAGAGGTTCTTCTGAATATTTCCCTGTCTATGGGCGGAAACAACTGAGTCGGGAAGGAGGTAATGTGTTTCTCTCATTTTCAGCTGTCCTCGAATCAACAGGAGCAAGCACATGTGATTAGTTTGGGGCTCAAAGGCTGCAGGTGCAAGACCGTACTATTTTACAGGCTGCCACTGTGCTTCAGCTCCCAAGCCCTAGTGGGGTTGAACAGCCTTACCCTTTCTCCCTGGGGAGCTGTCAGGGTAAATGCGTTACATGACAAGGCCCTGAGCACTCAGGGGCCCTGCATAGTATAAACAATTCAGGCAAGCCTGTTCACGTTACCTCATACCGCTTTTTTCAGTAGCATGGCATGGTTTCTGTTTTCTCTGTAGTAACTAGTGTGCCTTTCCTGTTCAGCTCAAAGGCGTATATTCTCATACTATGATTTCCAGTTATTTCAGAAGCACCCCTCTCCACTCCCACACCTGCCCAGGGGCATCTCCCAACTGCTAATACTCAGTTCTTTTTTTTTTTTTTTTTTTATTTCTCTGCAGGAGACAACAGAGTCTTTCCCACCATCTCACAACACAACTCTAAGTTCAGTAAGTACACTGCATAGGATGAAGGTCAATGACTACTCACCATCATGTTACCTGTAGGAGCTGGGCGGTGGTATTCTGGAAGACAAATTGCTGCTTTTATGGGTGAGCGTTGATGCAGATCTTCTGACAGACTGTCCTAATGCTGCTGACACTATATTGTAGCAGTAAAGGCAGGTGAGACGCTTAGAGTACCCAGAATCCTGCATTTGTGCCTGTTTTCCTGTTTATTTAGAAAGCCACAAATCCAGCAAGAGGTGAGTTTGCTAAGCCTGCAATGCAGCTGAACTTTCTTCCTGTTCCTTTATCCAGAGGGAATGTGAATGTTGTTTCAGATTTAATTTCTGTTCTCCTGGTGAGACAGGGGGTAGAGAAAGGAGCAGGCTGTTAGCCAGCACAGCAGTTACCAGAGGGTCCTTTACGTGTCCTGTCACTCAGTTAAGATACACATCGCTGCTAATTCTTTGCTAAAAGACATGGGGTTCCTCTCTCTTCCCACAAAAAGTTGTAGGCATGCAAAGATCTGGGCTTTCTAATCCTACCTTCCTGCTTGCTGTACTGTGAAATACAGTCTCTGTTCTGACACAGACCCTTTCTGGTTTTGCATCTTCCCAGCCAGGGATCAATTGCATTTTTCTGCTGAATTGTGGGCATTGAGGACAATCAGTCCACCCACAACCTGCCTTAGAATCGGGAAGGGCAATTTTTCTGTCTGAGTAACTGAAAGATGGGTGTAGATGTGAGTATTGGTCATGGTTGCTCTTGACTCAAGAGAGCATCTGTTCGCTGCAGGGGCCAGAGGAGACCTGGCTGACCTGTGGCCTTTGAGGAGGCACGTACAGCTCTTGAGCTCTGTCTGGGGTGGACGCTGGGTCCTGTGGCTCTCCCGGCTGGAGCAATGCCCGCTTGAGATGGTGGGTCAGCCTGGCAAAGGGGAGGCACCTGCCGGCATCACTGCCTGTGCGATGGACTTCCTTCTTGCTGGAGCTGCCTTGTCATGTGGAGCTGGCTGTGATGTTTTGCAATGGCTAGAAAAAGCCAGGTGGTTTTGGTTTGGGGTACACCAAGTTTGCCCGTGCCCTGCACTGCATGCCTTGCATCTGTGAGCCGAGGCACCGAGTGATCCTCCAGGCAAGGCCGTGCAGGCAGCTGCCTCTAGTGTTGTGGCAAGGACAGAGAGCAGACTCTTGCAAAAGCACAGCTTTTCTTGGGGCTTCCCACTCCCCTTTGTGCTGCTTTTCCTTCTGAATCCAGCTTTCTCTATCATATATTTGTGCTTATCTCTTGTGTATGCTTTTTTCTACCCTCAAGCCCCTTTTTGAGGAAAAACATATTCCTTCCGTTCAGTCAGAGCCATCGTTGGAAGGACCAGGCTTTAGGTTCTTGCTTATGACTGGCAAGTACAGGCCATGACCTCAGGGTGCAGCTGGGTGCTCCGTGTGTTACCAGCCACATGCTATTGTTGAAGTCTTGCAACGGCTCACTTCGCCTCTTCTCCTTACTTGCTTTGTATGAAACACTTCTTTGTAAATGTTCTGTAGCCATCTTATTTCTAGACTTCTGCAAATCCATCTGGAAGCACACCTGTCCCGGCAGATTGTTCTCCTGGGGTAAGAGTTAATTTCATTATTTAATCTGATTGATTGTGTAGAACGTTTTCTCTCTGAAATCAAATCTCTGCTTCCCCTGTCCGTCTCAGTACAGCTAGGCTGGACGCCACTGTTTTGATCCAGGGCTGCAGTTTTGTTCCTTGCATTGGCTTTTCTTGCTGTTGTATGGTAGCCACTCGCACAGCTACTAAGCACAGAGTTAAAAGATCCCACTGCATGTGTTTCACCTGACTCTCTTTCTCTGTGAGTTAGTATGAGCCCTGGGTGGTTGGAGTAGCTGCAGGGATACCCAGCTTCCTGGTCTTGGTCCTTGCAGTCGTCTTGGCGGTGGTCTGTGTTCTCCAGTGGAAGAAGTACAGCTGGAATCAGGTGACTACCTTCCATCTCCTGGGTGCCTTGCCAGCCGAGACCTCCACATCAGAAACCTTATTCAACACCTCCTGAAGCTCTTGGGAAGTTCGGGGCCACGTCCCTAGGCACTCAGACTGTCTCTGTTCTGTCTCTCAAAGGCTGGACCTCAGCTTAGGAGTTGCAGGTTCCAGGATAAAAGAGAAATTGATATGAAAGTACTGAAGGTGCACCTCCAAGTGATCTATTAACTAACAGGAAATTAAAAGAAAAATCTATCACCACTGTTCTTCAGTGGATTTCTCTGTCATTTCCCACAAGAAATCATTCATTTAGGGATCCTCTCACTCCAAAATGCTGTTACTTAGCTCCAGAAATGCTGCCAGGGTGTTTCATAGTATGTACAGCTTGGTCACCTTTTTTTCCGTGTTCCAGCCCATGGGGTGAGTGGGTCTTCACACCTTGCCTACCTCCTCACTGCTGAGGTAGAGTCAGGAGTTTCTGTAGCATCATGCTTCCTTCCTCTGAGGTGAAAAAGCACCCGCACCACCAAAGAGGCAGTCAACCTGCCATGGGGAAAGACAGCCAGACGTTGACAGTTCTACCTAAAAGGGCCTTTTCCTTCCCCTGCCACTTTACAGATATTTTTAAGCAGCTCTAGTACTTGCATGGATCTTTATGTTTCCTTACTTCAGAAAGAAAGCTGAGGGAGGCAAGTGTGGAAGTGAGGGTTTTCCCCTGTGTTAAAGGACCAGACAAGTTTTGGATGTTCTAGTAAGAGCAACGCTCAGGGTTTGAGGTTTCCCCTCTGTAAGGTCATTCTCATGGGCAGGCATCAAGTGGACTCCATGAGTGTTCCAAATGAAAGAGGGTTTTGGCATCCAGCTTAGAATATGTTGGGTATTGTCCTGGATATTGTCCCCTGTGTGGTTATTTATCCCCTGAGTACATCCTGAGAACAGTTTCTTACTGCCCTGTGCTTCTTATGCAGTTGTTTGTGAATTGTAGGATCGATGTTGTTTATCACTCTTTTGTTCATTGCTTCAGAAAAATGAACATCCCAATGTGCAGGAAGAACATGAATATGAATCGTCCCCTCCCAGACCTCCAGACGTAAGTCATCTATTAACTGATTCTCAACATAGCACACACGCTGCTGAGTGAGTTACTAAATGCAGAACTGGCTTTAAGGGTAGCCCTAGACTAACAGAGAGCTCAGGGTAAGCTCTCTCCCCATGCTTGCCTGGAGCTCCTACATGACTGCTGTTTCTGGTTGCATGTCTGTCCATTTGATGCAAGTCCAGATGAGAGGCCAGGAGTCATTTGCCATTGTACAAAGGCATTAGAGCTGTGTCCTGCATGGGCAAAAATGGAGGGAGAAGGAGGGATAAACCTGAGATGTGAGCAAATATGACATTTTCTTCAAAAAACTGCCAAACATTCCAAAGAGAGGTGGGAATTCTTGCATACTGTGTTCTCTGCAGTGCTTACAAGGTCTCTGAGTACCTTGTGACAACCATCACAGAAATTATATTTTGCTTCTAGGACTTTTATATGACCATGATGCATGGGACAACAAATATCTATGTAAATGAAGATCCAGACAAACACTGCAAACCAGAGATCCAAATACAACCAAAGCCCATGAGGATGAAGAAGCCCAGAAGAGAGCCATCTGTGGTGGAATCCATTTATGAAACCCGTCCGCCCTGTCACTGAAAGAAAAGGACCAAATAGTGGCTGGGACCAGAAATAACAGACACAATCCTTTTCCTGGATACCAGGGGTCACATGGTTGCAGTTTACGAACAAGAGAGTTCTCTCTTTATGCACACATGAAATTCTATGGAGGACAGGACAAAGAGACTTTGGATGGGGAAAAAACTTGTTTGCAATGATGCCTCTGAGATGCAGAAACAAAATGAGATTCCCCTGGAGTACCCAAGCCCTCTGGGAGAAATGGTTTTGCTGTCCTCCTAAATTTAGGTTAATTCATTTTAATAAAGAACATCTAAATCCTTGCAGTGATACTGATGGTAGAAAAGAGCATCCAGAGAGTTGATTGAAGTCCGTATCACTCAGGTGCCTGAGCTCCTCGCAACAGCCTGCAAAGACAAGGATGCACTCTTCATTTGGGACGAGTCCAGACCATAAGTGAGATGAAGTGGTATGCCTAAGAAAACCAAAAGGAGAATGCAACACCAGCTGCAGAACTTAGCCCTCATGATGGCAACTTCCCTTAGTTCTCAGCTGTTCTTTACCTGCAACAGGCTCTCACTCAGGCTGTTCTTTCCTCTGTACTTTGGCATTTCATCTGGGAGGTGGGGTGGCAATGTGATTTGGGCAGGAGACACCATCCAGAGAAATGATCTCCTCAGTAGCCCCATCTTGATTTGTGTGGGGGTGCCAAGTGTCCAGGGTGACAGGCGAGGTTGTGCTGGCAAATGCCTTGGGGAGAGCAGAAGGCCTGGGGGAGATGGTGGGAGGAGGACAGAGAGGAGCCATAGAGAAGGTGCTCCCAGTTTGTGGAAAGGCTGGGCCATAGAGTGCCCAAGAAATGAGTGGGGGGACAGCCCTTCCCACAGGGCACTGGCCACAGGTGCTGCAGACCTACTCTGCAGTGGAGCAGCAGACGTGGGTGCTGCCCCAACCCAAAGAAAATAATGGCTTAAATCCTCATAAATAGATTTTTCTTTATTGGGTTGTTAATGTACACACATGCAGCGCTATCCATCTGCAAAGCCTGCTGTTGGTGGGACGCGTGCTGCGGGAGGCAGCCATGGGAGCTGTGTTGGCGAGAAAGTCAGCTGTTTGATGCAGCCACTGTGCTCAGTGAGCCTGTGGACAGAACGTCTGTGCCAGAGGCTCTAATGTCACCTAGGGCCTCCCTGAGATGTGGTGGAGCAGTTCTGGGAGGCTTTGGAAGGCATCTACTCTGTGCATGCACCTGTGTTTGGGCTGCCTTCTTGGAAGCCTTGGGAAAGCGGGCCAATGCTCCTGCCATTGGTTCTAGTAAGGGCGATGTAAAGCAGTAGCCAGGCTCAGGACACTGTGGAGAGAGGTTTTGTGGTTTTTAGCGGGGGAGAGCACAGAGCTCGTAGGCAGGAGGTACATTGCCTGTCCCGCTCAGTGTTGGGGTTATGCTGAGTTCCTGGGGGTCAACGACAGGCTTCAAGGTAAAGTTCTGCAAGAGGGTGCTGATAAGTAAGAATATCTCCATGCGTGCCAGGCCCTCTCCAGGGCATATTCGCTTCCCTGCAAGTGAAAACAGCAAATAGCATTCAACAGGTGTTGCCGAGTAGACCAGAGCTTGTACTACGCAGATGGGTTGCACAGCTTTATTTACCAGATACAGCTGCAGCAGAGAGATGACTGTCAGGATTACTAAGGACATTTGCAAGAGAAGAGTTTGTTGGAGAAAGACCCTTGGCAGTTTGGTTAGGTGTGTGAAGGAAGAACAGGAGCAGGAGAAAGCTTAAACATGGAGGGGACATCACAGGAGACAAGATGAGAGAGAGAGCAAGGTGACATAAAGCATGGGAGAGAAAGCGGAGGGTGGGGGCTATTGGTAGGCGAGAGGTTGCACGTAGCCCGAGAGGTACTTAAGGGGTGCTGGGGAAAAAATGGAGCTACCACAGAAAGATGAGGGGGTTAAGGATGACTTTGGTGGTTGCATAGGAAGGTGACAGGTATTTTGGGAAGCCTCAATGGGTCTGTTCACACCATCACATCGGCAACTCCTAGTAGGTGATCTGAGAAGCCACCGGGCCCAAACAAGGTGGTAGATGCAGCTGGGGAAGGGAGCAGCAGGGAGGAGTTATCCAGAGAACAGTGAGCCCCAAGGAAGCACCAGTGGGACCATGTTGGGAAGAGGAAGTGTGTGTTATAGGGAAAGGCAGGGTGGTCCCCAGAGGACAAGGTCGACAGAGAGAGGAAAAGAGAGAACGCCAGTGCTTTACCTGCTGAGAAGGGCATGAAGAACTCACTCTTCCTAAAGGTGCCATTCTCATTCAAGAAATGTCCAGGGTTGAACTCATTTGGGTTTGGAAACTCTTTACTGTCATGGAGGACAGAATCAAGGCTGGGAAAGATTGTGGTGCCCTGAGGTAACACAAGGGGAAGAGAAGAACATGAAGGGGACGTGAGTTAGATCACTTAATCCGACTGCCTGCCAAGTTAAGACTGAGCTTCCCAGCACAGTCCTATCAATACCTTTGGTATCCCTTTGGGGTCCCTTCCTTTGAGGCGGCAGCTTTAGGGAAACCCTGCTAGATGTCACAGCAAGGACAGTTGTTGGCTGCTCTTCCTGAATGCTCCTTCTCACTCTCAGACCATTTATCCTCACCTTGCTCTGGTCATCTGGGGACACGCCACCTAATTCTTCCTCTTTCTTAGTGTTTCACAGTTATGAACTTGTAGATACACTACGTTTCTTCTTTTCTGTGAGCCCCGAAAAGCAAAAGCACACAAGGTTGTGGAAATGAAGTTCTCTTCCCCTCTCCTGACAAATTTCTCCTGCTACAATCCTCTTCCAGACCAGCCATTGACTGGGGGGTGGGATGACACAAGAGCCCTCTGCTGGAAGCTGAACAGTTCCCTGGGTCCTGCCTTTTGATTTTACACAAGCAGCTGAAAATCAAAACACCAACAGCCTGTGTGCTGCTGTTCCCCTGCCATGCATGGTCACCCAGAAGAGCAATGAGCATTGCTGCAGCAGGCCAGGCCCAACCATGGGTTGCTCTAGCCCATCAGCCTGCCTCTGGCAGTGGCCAGCAGTGACTGCCTCAAGATGTGTGTAAGAACAGGGCAAATAGGTTTTGCTTGTTCCCTTGAATGCAACCATATCCTCCAGCACTCTGTGGCTCAGGGGCTTTCTGTGCTCAATAACTGCGACTGACTTTGCTTCCAAGCATGTGCACAGGCTCTCCTGGACGGTGGTGAGCAGTTCCATGGCTTTGCTGCCTTCTGCGTGAGGAGTCACTGTTCTGGTTTTTTGTGAACCCATTGTGTTTCTGCAGACAGGTAAAGTGGCAGAGCACATAAGCAAAGTGTTGGGCAGAGCTACTGTTCCAATCTTGGCCCATGGAGCGGCAACAAGGGATTGCAAGAGAGCTGCAGGAGCCTGAGGATAAAACCTTCATGAAGGGCTGGGTGACAATGAGGTCAGGCCACAGCATTTCTAGCTTCTGGCTTGTAACTGACAGCCTAAGAGCAAACATACTGCCACCTTGTTGTTGAACTTGAGAGCTTGCACACTAACCTTGGGAATGATGTACTCTCTGAAGTGGGTGTCTTTGGTCACAGTGTGAGGGACACTCAGGGGGACAAGGGAGATGAAGCGCTGAATTTCATGGACCACTGCATCTGTGTAGGGCATCCGGGTCCGGTCAGCCACGCAAGGTCTTCGTGATCGGCCTACTACCTGGTCGATCTCTTCTTGAACTTTCTCTGTCATGAGAGACACAAACCATAAAATGGCTAAACAAAACCTACCTAAACAGGTTTCCCTAAGCTGTCCACAGATCACAGGAGCATTGATGTTGGCTTTGGTGTTGACTAGAACGCAGCTCCGCTGTGGCCCACGCAAAGTATGTCCTCCTAGTGACTTGGCTAAATAGGAGTACTGGAAGATAAAGATGTGGACACAGTCAGGTCCCTGGCTGTGAGAGGAGTGCAGCTGCTGCTGATGCCAGTGAAGCTGAGGGTTCTCTAATGGCAAGCCAGGGGAATGACAGTGCAAGGACTTTGCCCATTTAGATAAACTATGAAAGAGAGAGGAGAAAAGTTGGGAGAAGGATGTGGTGTTAGACACGCGCCCAACCCAGGGGAACAGCTAGAGAGGAAGAGGTCACAGACTGGTACCTTGTATCTTTGGGTATTTGAGAAGAAGCAGAAGCCCATATCTTACGGTGGTGCTAGTTGTCTCAGTTCCAGCAATGAACAGGTCGAAGGTGCTGGTTATCAGGTTCTTCATGTGGAAACTGGAATTGGGATGCTCTTTCTCCTAGGGAAAAGGCTGGGCTGTTTCTCTGGCTGAGCTAAGAAAAGTGGACCTTTCTTGTGTCATCCCAGGCCTTTGTTTTCACCTAGAGCTATTGCATTTCTCTGCTAAGGTGCAGCAGCCATCTGGGACATTGCAATGCTATCTTTGTGCAGTAAGCTCAACCCCAGAGCAACCTTCTTTCAAGCTGTGTAACAAATGGTACGTAGCTGCCTGTTTGCCCTTGCTGTGCCAACTGCTTTCCAGTGAAAGAACTGCAAGACCAGACTGCAAAAGTCCCTGTGTTTCGACGAGAGCAGATGAAGGTCTTGCTGTCCAAGCAGCTGCAGGTAGTGGCTGGTGGGTGTGCAGACCCAGAGCTATCAGCTCTAGCACAGGCAATATCTGGGGTATTGTTGGTGTCTTCACGCTGCGCAGCCCAGCTGCCTGGGAAGGGATCATCCCAATGTCTGTGTTGTTACTTAGGAGAGGGAAAGGGCTCAGTGTGGGTGTGTTTGGGGATGAGTTGGGGCTGTATGCTGTCTCCTTACCTCCTGCATTTTGCTGAGGAAGCAGTCGATGAAATCCTGAGGGGAGCTGGGATCTAGGGAGGCTTGATGCATCTTCACCTCCTCTGACACAAAGGCTTTTAGAGCATCAAATTCTGTGAATATTCTGTTGTGTGGGCCAGGAAAGTAATCCAGGATCTTTGAGAACATCTGGTAGAGCTGGAAGGAAAGAAGCAGGAAGGTCCCTAGCATGACCATTGCCCCATCCTTTGATATTAGTGAAAAGCCTAGGAAGGCCACAACGCTCTCAACTGAGCCAAGCAGAAGGGCTGTCAGGCTGGGCAGTCTGACAGGGCAGTAGGGGCTTGCTTAGTAGTAGTGGAACCTTAGAGGTCGAGAAGTGGTGTGTTCAGGACTAGGGGGAAGCTGCACTTAGCTGGCAAAGCCAAGTCCATAGGTGAGCGTGCTTCTTGCTCTTGAATGAATTCCCTCCTGTGCAGCAGAGCATTGATGGGGTCCTAGTTAGCAGACTGAAATGGGACTTCACTGGGAGGGAGGCCTCCTGCTCCCCTGGGAGAACGTTGCCACTGTGAAATGGCTATGGAATGTACCTGTCCCCAGTGGGAGTTCATCATCTCAAAGATGTTGTTCATGTTGTTCATCAGGGCCAGGAACTTCTTGTCTTTATAGTCATATCGTTTCCCAAAGACGATGGAGCATATGACATTGGAAACAGCACAGCTCAGCATGAAGGTTGGGTCAAAAGGTGCTTCTGTAATTTCAGAAAAGTTAAAAGTTAAAAAAAAAACCCCAAAACTATGGCTACTTATGGCTGCTGTGAGTAACCTGAGCTCTGGTTGTTAGTGGAAATATCAGATCACAATCTCTAAGTGACACAGAAGCGTCCTCCAAAAAGAACAGTACATGATCACAGAATTATTTACTGCTTTGTAATGAGGGGTAGCCGGTGCATGGAACAAACGCATGGGAACTTCAATTCTATGCTAAAGACATGGGCTCCCTTAATACAGTCCCTTTTTTGCAAACATAAGCTATATTAAAAATGGACCATACCCTTTGTTTTGTTGATCTCTTCCAGCAAGTACTCAGTTTCCTCCTGGATCCTCTCTTCAACACTCCTCTTCCCCATTCCAAAGTTGCGCAGAGTGCTGAGAGCAAACCGCCGGACTTGTAACCACTCCTCGTTATTGCTAAAAATAATCCCTGCAGAGGAAGAAGGAGGAGGGAAGACCAGGGTTGGGCAAGCTGAGTGTGAGATGAACAGAAGCTCACAGTAACAGTGAATCCTATCCCTGGGAGACCACTGATATGGTAGTGTCATAGAGTACTGTGGTTTGCAGGCCATGGAGGTCCTGTAATCCAACTGCCTGCTTTTGGCCTTCTCCACCACATACCCAACCTCGTTGTGCACAGTTCATCACTCACATCCACACATAATTTCCCTTGCTGCAGCTGGTGGCAGTTGCCACTTGCCCTTTCACTGCTCATTGCTCAGATCAGTCAGGCTCCATTTCTCTGCTACCCTCTTTGGGTGGTGGAAACCAGGAATTACAGCCCACTCCACCATCCCTTCTCCAGGTGGGACCCACCCACTCCCCGCAGCCTTCCCTCGTGCATCGTACACTCCAGCTCTAATCTGCCAAACACGCCCTCAGTCCTGCCCTTCTCTTCAGCAGTCAGCAAACATACCAAATCCGTTGTTAGCCCTGTCTCCTATTGGCATGCGTCCTCTGGCAGCAAACTCGTCTGCGCGATCAACCAAGGCTTCTTTCACCACATCATGTCCATGCAGCACCACCACTGGGTCAGAGCCCAGGTGCACTGTGAACACGGGTCCATACTCTTCACTAAGCTGTCAAAATGCAAGAGAGAACATGGCCATGGAGCAGATAGGGAGGAGGAGTTGAAAAGTGGTGTTGTTGCTGCATCCCACTGCAGGCAGTGCAGCCTCACAGACCAGCATCATCAACCTGGTCCTCTCGTGATAAACGTGGGTGTGTAGAGGGTTCCCAGCTATCAGGCCCTGAACAAAAATGCCAACAGCAGTGAGGGGGAGCAGCTGAGATGCCCATGAACTTTCTGCTCCTCTGAGATGGCCACTCATCAAGCTATGGCCACAGGTTGTCCCCATGCACAAGTCCCACACATTTCTCGCCCACAGAAGAAAGTAAGAGAGAAGAAGAAAGTGACCTTACCTTCTGGAGGGTTTTGGCCAAGTTCTTTGGTTTCACTTGCAGCACATTACCTAGGATGGGAAGAGGAGACGGTCCTGGAGGCATCTTCCCCTTTCCAGACCTCCCTCTCCATGCTGCGAAGGAGAGCAGGCAAGCAATGCAAACCAGGACGACAACAGGGGCTGCTCCCAGGAGGTCCATTTGCTTCTGCAGCTCAGGAGGGAGTGACTCTGGCTGCTGGAGCCTGAGTTTATATACTGCAGGGCTATGTTAGCTCAGCAGCGGGTTTTAGATCACGTGGTTGAGTTAGTCAATGTTACTAGTCAATCATTTGTTAGACCGCCCTGTGTTACGAAACTAGGATTTCTCTCAGTGTTAATTGGGCATTGAAGATACGCCTTATCTCAAACAATTGCAGAGGCCAAGAGAGGTTAAGAAATTTATAATATGCTCATAAAACTTGTTTTGTTTCACCTAAAGTTCATTGTTAAAGAGATCACACTAGGAGCTCCCTCTTCTACTGAGGTGCTTCCAGAAATTCAGTCAGGAGAGCATCTTCCAAGTACTTCAGTGCCATTTGGATTTTCTGTTCTTTGGTATTGATTGTACAAGCTCTCAATGGGGTGAGCCATCCTTGCTTGCTCCTGAAGTCCTCCTGGCATTATCAGTGGAGTTCACACTGCATGTGATGTGCCAAAGAACATCCCAACGTGTTCTCCTCAGTGCACAGCAGGTGCCTCAGTCTCTCTCCCTAGGGCTGTCTGGCCTCACAAGAGAGGAAAGTATAAAAAACCTGTCTAGCAAGGGCAGAAAGGTCTCCAGGCATCACAATAAACAAGCAGGAAGAAAATTAACTCTATCCCAGCCAAAACCAGGGCAACTTGATACTTTGATGGAAAAACTGAATTGCCAACAAGTTTGGGCTAGTTGCTGACCTACTGCCCTAAACTCCTGCATCAGCTCAGATGTTGCCAGGGCAGTTCATGGAAGTTCATGTAGCTCTAGGTACTCCCACCCAGTGAAAGTGGCATTCATGGGAGTTTGTACTGCTACCTGAGGTCTCTCTGCTGCCAACATCCATGACCTTACCACCTTCCCTGTAAAGTTCCCTCATTCCTGAGGACAAGGGCTCATTTCTCAGCTCTGCCTCATGGTTTGGAAAACACTTTGCGCAAAAGTCCTGGAACTAGGAATATGTTTGAGATTTCTCATTTTTATCAGGATAAAATCGTTATATTCCAAATATTCCACCACCCTGGCAGATACACTGGGGATTTACAAGGGAGGAAAACGCTTAAGACCAGTCACTCAGACCTTTCCCTGTGGGAAACCGTGGGCCTTTTCATGTCACAGTAATGTCCAAGGGTTTTCTGAGTACTTGCTTCTGTTTGCAGGTGCTAAGAATCTGTCTTCTCCATTCACGTGAAAGTCCAGGAAGGCCAGGCTGAAATCCCCTCCTCTCCATCTTCCCTGGGAACTTTAGTTTTAAGTTCATTGGAGGCACTTACTAAGGATATTCAAAGAAAAGGCTACCAGTGTTGTAGCTTTGACTCTTTTTTTTCTAAAATAAAGCACATGCTTGAAGAAAATCTGCCATCGTTGTGTAGAATCTCCCGCAGGCTTGCTGCCTGTGCCTTCTCAAAAAGAGAAGTTCAGGACCTCGGTTCAGAGGGTGGCAGTGCGAAATGCCACTCCTGCCCGCTGTGCAGCCAGCACCCCCCATCCCCGGGATGCTTGGTGCACATATCCCTGCTGCCTGAAAATGCTGCTCAGCTCCTCCTGCGCCGCCATTTGTACCACTTACGGTGCAGGTACAGGCCAGACACGCAGCGGTCTCGTCGGAGGCAGTCCCGCAATGCGCAGGGCATTTTGTACTCCTCTTCCTGGCACTTCTGGGTGGCGGCATTTAAAACCTCCTTTTCTTCCCACAGGTCTCTAGAAAACTTTCTGGCAACTCCAAGAAAAGCCAGGGCAACTCCTACACTGCCGCTAGTCTGCCCCAGTCTCTCAGGCTCAAAATGGTTAGGTGGAGAGGATTTTTCCTGATGGGCATCCCAGGAAGATTTTAGCTTGCTGGGGTCACGATCAGCTTCAGGCTAGTGGCCTACAGAAACAATTGCCTCACCTACCTTCATCCTCTGCATGTCCTGTCTGTGGTGGTCCTGTCTGCTAGCTGAATTGGTGCTTACAGCTGGGTCACTGTGATGCAGGAGAACTATTGGATGGATGAGGAGATCTGTGAGGAAGAGAGGCCTGTTTCCTCTCAGCCAGGCTGCTTGCCACTGCCTATAGCAACTTCTTCCAAAGCATCTCCTTTCCATGATTTCCAGGCTTATTTCACTTGCCTCCCATCTCTGCATCATCCAGAATGGCTCTCAAGTGCGTGTGCAGAAATTAGGAAAGGGCGCTTACCTGAAACTGTGCTCAGCACAGGTATTGCCCGGTGGCTCTACAGCACTCCGGGTATTGTTTCACATACAGTTATTCTTCAAGTACATGTAGACATTTTTCCTGTCAGCATAATTAAAGCATTGGTGGGTTAAAGTGTAATGAATACTATCTATAGCTCCAAAGTACTTTGTTTATTTGTTATTGTTTACCCAATTATCAGGAGGTAATGCAGTCAAATGACACATTCAGCAGCCACACACTGGCCATGAGATTTGGGCAAGCTGTCTTGGCACAACGCTCAGCTTCTACAGAGGTGAAGCCTCCCTCCCTGCCAAAGTCCAAATGTTTTCCCCAGGTGCCCCTCCACCGTGGCTGCCCAGTGCCCAGGCAGGCGCTGGGACCAGCACATTTGGTTCACGAACGCTGCTCAAACAGCGGCCATGCAGGCAGCCTGTCCAGACCCATTTGCCTCAGTCCCTGCTGTGCAGAGCAGCTGAAAAGGTCTTGCACTTTGCAGAACAGCCCTCCTGGTTGGTGCATGAAATAAGCGGTGTGCAGGGAAGGTGCAGTGATGTTCTTCACCCAGCTGGACGGCTGGGATCATGGCACCCTGTACAGCTGTAGAGGAAAGACGGGCTGTGGGCTAAGGTGGAAGAGCAGAGGAAACATCTCCCCGGCTACTCCCCATGCCTGTTGATGAGGGCTGGCTGGAGGGGCGAGCATGCTGCCTGCTGCAGAAATCTGGGATCTGAAGGCTCTGCTGAGAGCAAAAGTGTGGGTGACTACCAATGGAAGTGCATAATTAAGGGTCAAGATCAGAAACCCTGCTCATCTAACCCCCACACCATGCTGGAATGTGTGTGATGATCCAGTCCCAAGCAAATAAGCACATTACAAAAGAACATGATGGCACAGGCTATGCCAGTGCTCCCACAGCAAAAAGTAGGGAAGGAAAAAGTAGGGTGCAAAAAGGCATGCACAAACTACGTGTGCATCCCTTCTGCAACAGTGTGAAGACATTCACACCTCCATTGCATGAATGCAGAAACATCTGTATGGTAAGATGGACAACACGACTTTTATTCAGTGTAGGTGTTGCAGCCTGATGTGTGAGCAGGGAGTAGGCTCCACATGAGACATGTTGCAGTTACAGGCAGGCAACGGGTGCTGGCAGGCAGAGCTTTCTCCGGGATCACAGAGGCTCCCTTTACTTGTGTTTCAGGCCCATCTTAGGGGCCCACCCATGAGCTTTTGGGGGTGGGGGTCCCACAGAGCATATGGTCCTGCCACCTGGCAGCCAGGCCTGGAACAGTCCTGCAGCTATTCCCACACAACCACACCGCAAACGGGGCTGTAGTCCACAGCCAGGAGTGTTTAAGGGGAACTATCCTCTTTTAGGTGTGCAAAGCCTCCTGAGCGCCATAGTTTTGCACAGATTTCATGTGGAGGGCTATTTCTGTGCTTGTACGTCAGCACCCTGTGTCTGGCATTTGAAGCAGTGGCACCTTTAAAAGAGCAAAAGAGCATCATCACTCAGCTTCTTGCACTCATGCCATATATTGAGCAATTACTGCAGCAGTAGGGTACATGGGGAAAAGCAGGCAGATCTCCTGGATGGGCCAGCAGTGGGAAGAACACAGGGTGAGAAAAAAGGGTTTGAAGACCCTCCTAGGGCTCTACAGTAAATTGCACAGATGAGCTCCTCTCAGCTTAGTGATATGAATACAGACCCATCTTGACATAAGCTCAGCTCCTGCCCTGTGGTTTTCTGCAAATGGTGCGTGCAGTCTGCGATGGGTTCAGAGCCAGGTGTGGGCAATGGAAGGTGTTAAACTGCTGGGCTGGGTTCACCTGGACACATCAGGAATTTCTGATCCCAGCTGGCTCCACAGTTTAAAAGGGCTAGGCTAAGAGCTGCTGTTCTATGGTCCTTAGCAAGGGAGCAGGATGGGTGTTGTAGGGCAGTCTAGGAATGCATTTGGAGCCATGCTCTTCTGGGGGTTTCTTGGTGGTCTTGTTTTGGTTGTGGAGGCTCAGGGTAGTGTTTTTTCTGATCCTACCCTGCTGGCTTGTAGCCGAGAAGGCCTGCAGCTCACCTTACCTCCAGGCTGGGAAGGGAATGCTTCCTTTGTGCTGACTACTTGGGGTGAGTGAGGGTGGTGTCAAGAGGCTTTCTTACTGCTGTATCTTTGTATAGAGCAGAGGTATGCCTGGAATGAGGAGAAAGGGGCAGGTTTTGATGTGAAGTGTTGTCCAACAGCTTCAGTGCATTTTGTGTAACCAGGGGACTGTTTATGTGACTGTGCAGTCAAGGGTTTTGGTGGAGTTCTGTGCCTGGATCTAGATGGTCTTGGCTGCTGGCCTCCCTCACGTGCCCCTGCTGGCCCAGACCCTAATACTAGCTATGGCCTTGTTTCCTTCAGAAAGGTAGGATTGTAGTGGACCCTATCTTCAATGTGGGATGCTGAAGTCCCTGCTGCTGTCTCTTCTTTCCCTCGATACTG
>NW_009260182.1:7185666-7191872 GCF_000687185.1 Egretta garzetta | reverse complement strand
AAAGCTCATGCTCTGCAGAATGACTCTGACTGTGGGCTCTTAGTATCTGGGGCTCCAGGGGGCTCCAGGAAAGTATCGGTCTCCTATACTGGCTGTTATGTCTTTGAATGGGTGAGTGACCATAGGGGTTCTGCTGGGACTGTGTCTGCTGCTGCTCTGGCTTCCCTGATTGCTGTGGCTCTTCCCCAGGATGGCAATTACCTCATGCTGATTGGGCTTGAAGGGACAGATGCTGCTGGGCAAAAAGTTCTTCATAAAGAGAAGCTGCTCAGGTGCCCTGTGGACCTTCCTGGTAAGACTCTGACAGCTCTTTGAGAAACCCTGCTTGTATCTTGTGGCAATGAGCACCCTTCCTTTTGGATGGCTCTTCCTAGTCAGTCTGAGGCCTGGGAAAGGGGACTTTCTGCTTTGCAGAAGACCCCCTGGATAAGGGTTCGGGCATAGGAGCCACCAACTTGCTGGGGACTTGTGCCTCCTTTGCAGGGTCAGCAGGTGAATGTTCCGTGTGTTTCCTAGCCATATTTTAAATGTGTGAGTCCCTGCAAATTCAGGGACTGAGCTAGAGACTAGGTAAAATGATTTCTGAACTACCAGACTTGATCCAGAATACTTTATCTTGAAAGATTTCATGCAGTCCAATCTCCTGTACATGGCTTCAGGGGGAGTCTCTTCTTCAGGGAAATGCAGGTCCCTTCTGAGCAGGCTTCCATGCCAGGCCATGTGTTTGGCCCTCACCTGAGTCTAAGTTCCCTTGATTTGTATGCAGAGTCACCAGGACTCCTTCCACCAGTGTCCTCTGTGTCTTTGCCCACATGCTCTTGTGCTTTAGCTGCAAACTCTGGTTGCTTTTTCCAGCCCTGGATGCTCCAAGCAGCAGTGTCTGTTCTGCTGTAGTCAGCCAAGACCGGCTGCCATGTGCCTCTTTGCCTGTCAGCCAGGGAGATTGCGAAGCACGAGGCTGCTGCTATGACCCTCGGGACAGGATGAAGCCTTGTTACTTTGGTAACACAGGTAAGCATGAGCAATTGTCCTCCCTGCTTCCTGGAAGAGCTGCAAACTGGGATTCCTCGCTTCCCTAGCAGAGCAGGACTGGTGTATACCCAGTCCTGCAGGTGGCTTAGAGCTATATTTTTGGCTGTCAAGAATACTGTCCCGTTGAAGTGTCCAGCCCTTTAATGTGTATTGCGACAGACAGGGGTTTATGGCCAGAACCAGTGTTGCTGTTGGAGTTGGTTGTACTTGTTTTGCTGTGCTTAGCACTGCTTTGGGGGTTAGAGGTAGGAGAACTGGCAGGGCTTGCTGCCCTTGTCTCTCCTGTGATGTCTGAGCCTCCTTTCCTTACCTCCTCTCCCTGAGCTCAAGATTGATTATATCTCTTCCTCCAGTGACAGCTCATTGCACACCAGATGGCCAGTTTTCCATTGCTGTCTCTCGGGATGTGACCCTGCCACCTGTTATCCTGGATTCTGTGCACCTGGCCAGTGGGCACAGTATTGGCTGTGCCCCTGTTGTGAAAACCAGTGCCTTTCTTGTGTACCAGTTCCCACTCTCTGACTGTGGCACCACTTTTCAGGTAAGAGCTGCAGCTGCCAGCAGGCTGGAATAGCAGGAGCTTGCAGACCTGGAACAACCTGATGTGGTTTTGGCTACTTAATGAGCACCCTACAGACCTCCAGAGGCCAAATGCTGTTCTCCAGCTTGACTTTACTGCAGCAACAGTGCCTGGTCTGTCATTCCAGGTGACTGGAGACCAGGCCATATATGAGAATGAGTTGGTGGCATCCAGGGATGTGAAGACTGGGAGCCTTGGCTCTGTCACTAGGGATAGCACTTTCAGGTAATACCCTGGGTCTGGTATTGCTGGGTGCCACTGTGTTCAGTGTCACCAGAAAAATTCTGCTTGTCACAAGCTCTGAATTCACAACAGGGCACTATAGTAGGCTAAGGACTGGTATGTCTCTAGTTAGGGGGAATAAAGCTGGTGCTGATGAGTCTGCAGAATGTCACTTCAATCTGAATTCGGAAGATAATTTCAAACATTTGTTAAAAGAAAGTGTTGGAGGAAAGACTGGGGATATGGGTCATTAAAATGGATATAGGTCATTAAAATGGATATTATGTTGCCATCTTGGAGAAAGGAGATACCAGAGTGATGTTTCTTACCTGCCTGATTTGGTGTTTTCCTGTCCCACCAGGTTACATGTCCGCTGTAGTTACTCCATCACTGGGAGCTTTGTTCCCTTGAGCGTTCAGGTCTTCACATTGCCACCACTCCCTGCTGTGTCCCAGCCAGGCCCTCTGTCCTTGGAGCTGCGTGTGGCCTCAGGTATGAGAGGTATGCAGGGCTCTTGGTCCCTGCTGAGTAATAAGGGAATAGTGATGGGTGAACCTGGCACTGCTTCTTCCCTGCTATGGTGGGAACTTACTGACATGGCTATAAAGCATGTTCTCAGGTTGCCTCTTTTCTGTTTGTTCCTGCTCTAAAATGGCTCTTGGGCTCCTTCTGTCCCAGATGGAGGCTATACTTCCTACTATACTGACAGTGACTACCCTGTTGTGAAGACTCTGAGAGACCCTATTTATGCAGAAGTGAAGATCCTTCAGAAAACCGACCCAGACCTGGTTTTGGTCCTGCACCACTGCTGGGCCACACCAACTATTGATCCCCAGCAACAACTGCAGTGGCCTGTTTTGGTGGATGGGTAAGTGACTTGGGTCACTTGGGCCAGAGCTTTGGGTCAGGGGAATGACTTACACTTTTCACTGCTGGACTCTCCTTCTCAGGTGCCCTTATGCAGGGGACAACTATCAGACACAGCTGGTACCTCTGAGTCTCACCTCAGGACTGCCATTCCCCTCTCATTACCAGCGTTTCATCCTCTACACGTTCACCTTTGTGGACTCCACTTCCCAAGAGATGCTCTCTGGGCTGGTAAGATCCTATCCTGGTTGTCTACCTTCCTACTGAAGACAAGTAACGTGTGTGAGCAATAGGAACCATTTCACAACTATGAGACTTCCCAGGGGGATGGGGGACAAATGACCCCTCCTGAAACAGGAGAGAATCTGATGAGAGAAACTTTTTGTTCCCCAAAATGAATGTTAGAGGTGAGATGCATCTCTGAAACGAGACTGCTGAGAGGGTAGATCTACTTGTGCAAGTGCTGCCTAGGCTGTTCTGTTGAACCAGCTTAGGGTGTGTACTCTAACTATGCTAATCAATATTCTCTAAACTAAATTTCTTGGCCAAAATGACTTGAAATAGCTTTTGGTACCTGGGAAGCATCTGAACTCTGAATCTCATGAGCTTCTGAGCAGTTAAGTCACATGAAGTTCACCATGCCTTGTGTACAGTTGCTTAGAGCTCCTGGGATCAACTAATGCTCAAAACTGGTCCCAGCTGTACCTAGCAGTGGTCAGAGTAGTGGTGCTTGGACAGCTGTGTCCCAAGTGCCAAGGAGAAGTGCTGTAATGCTGGATCTGACAGTGTGAAGGTGTTGGTAAAGGTCTTGAAGCTGCCTCCCAGCAGGCAGCAGAGGGCTCCAAGGCTACAGCCTGTATGTGAAGCAAGCCAAAGCAATCCTGCCTTCTCCCTTCTGACCAGGTGTGCTGGCTCTGGCTGGGATGGAGTTAACTTTCCTCATAGCAGTCCATATGATGCTGTGATTTTTAGATTTGTGCCAAATGGGGTCGATAACACACCAGTGTTCTAGCTATTTGCTGAATAGTGCTTGCACAGCACTGAGGCTTTTTCTCCCAGCTCTGCTGTTTCTCAATCCCAAGTGAGTAGGCGTGGGGTAGGCTAGAAGTTGGGAAAGCAGCACAACTGGGACAGCTGGCCCAAATTGGCTAAAAGGATATTCCATGCTGTATGATGCCATGCTCAGCAACAATCACTGGAAGATTTTTTTTTGTCTTGCAATGTAGCTGATGCTCAGAGACTGGGCATCAGTGTGCTTGTGGGAGCAGGGTGGATGATTTGCCTTTGTATCACCCGTGCTTTGATTTTGCTCTTCCCTCTCCCCCTTTCCTTCACTTATAAAACTGTCTTTACTCCAGCCATGGGTCTTCTTGCTTTTGTTCTTCCTTCTGCTGGGGCAGGGTAGGGGAAGTGAGGAAGTGGCTGTGTGGATGCTTAGCTGCTGGTCAGGGTCAGTGCACCACACTGGGATATAGCCTGTCTGCAGATACTACCCGAGTGATCCCAGGCTGTATCCCATTCTTTCTAGGTGTACCTGCACTGCAGTGCTTCAGTGTGCCACCGGTCTGTGCAGGAGTCCTGCACCACCACTTGTCCTGCTAGAGCCAGTAAGTGTCCCAGCCTTCCTGCTTCCCCATCCAAAGGGGCAACAAGGGTCTAGTCTCCAAGCTGGGGGGTAGGAAGATATGTAGACTATGGGCTAGTTCCCACAAGCCATGGACAGCTTGACAAGGCATTTTCTGCTCCTTTCTACTGAGGAACGGCCCTTGCCTGTATGCCAAAAAGGCAAAAGTCTTAATAGGATCTTAATTCTGTGTTGATTCACATGGAAGGCTTTGCCTTCAGGCCATTTCTTGTATTAAGAAGCTGACCTGGACAAAGTTTGCTGACTTTCAGGGCTATATGTATTCTCACCTAAAACCTTCGTATTGCTCTGCAGGGGGTAAAAGGAGTGCTCAGCATCCTCTACAGGACAGTGCCTCCCATGTTTCCAGCAAAGGCCCTGTGATTTTCCTCCAAGATGAGCTAAGATGGGACACAGTCAAGGATGGCCTTGGTAAGTGTGCCAGCCCAGTATAGCCAGGCTGGGGAAGGGGGCTGGTCTGAGTCTTCCCCCAGGAAGACTGAGGCCCTAAGGCATCCCTGTGCCACACTAGGGTAGTATTAACTGGGGCCTCTCTCCCTGCACAGGAGCAGCTGTGCATGCTGCAACCCCCTGGGCTCTGGGGTTTGCTGCTGTGGCAACTGGGATGGCTCTGTGCATGGTGCTTGTGGCTGCTGTGCTGTGGCGAAGGAAGGTGCCTGTAATGCATGAAATCAATGTATTGCAATAAAGTGGCTGTAAACCCACTTGGTCTGTGGGACTCCTTCTCCCTGGTCCAGGGCATGTGGGGTTGAAGAGAAGTGTGTTTTGGGGACCCTGGCTGTAAGCCTTTGTTTGCAAGACAAAAATTATCCTGATGGCTGAGACAGCTTTCCAAATGCTGTTTCTCTGAATCCATCTTGCTTTCTGGCTGTTATTCTGCTCTGGGACTAGTGTTAACTCAACTCTCTGCTGCCAAGAGGGAGCCCTTGTCACAGCCTGGGAAGCTGTAGACTGAGGCAGGAGTGATGCTGGGTGCTGTCTGCATTTCTGTCAGTGACTAACGTGGCCTTCAAAAGTATTTATCTGGGCTCCTCTCAAACACTGAGTAGAAGTGCAGCAAAACCAATTAAAAGCAAATGCTGCAGCTGCTTCTCCTTTGGGGATGCAGAGTTGGCATTTGGCTGTGCAGAGGAGCTGGGAATTGCCTGCTTGCCCCTGAGCTCACCAGGTCAGTCAGGGCTGTGCTCATGTGGCAGGGCTTGGAGGCAGGGATGGCAAAGCACTACACAAATGGGCCTTTCTGTATGTATGTGAACCTATCTCTCTTGCTCTGGAAACAAAAAAGGACATGTGGGATTTCTTTTTCTGGAGGATGAAAACAGAAACTTCATTCCAACTGAAAAAAATCAAAGGGCCTAGGTGGTTTGAACTTCAGGAAAAAACTCAAACTTGATTTAAAGATTAATATCAAACCTTCATGTGAGACCAGACATTTGGGAGTCTTCAAAGATCATGGATTAAAGTTAATTTGACACTGCTGTGGGCATAACAGTGCCATGGATGTGCTTTTTTGAGGTGAGAAATAAAACTTGCTGTTCTGAGCATCAGGAGCAGTTCTGTGTGGTGTGGTCCATCATAGCAGCTGAGCAGGTTCATTCTCAGCTTCCTGAGGGCCTGGGCAAAAACAGTCCAGTAAACCTCTCCTGATGGTGGGGGGAAAGGGGCTCCAGCCTCCCACCCCTCCTGACCAGGCTGGGGGATCTCTGGTGCTTGCGTGACACAGAGGTCCCCTTAGAGCTGATGGGGGTACTCCTGGAGCAAGTATGCTTGAGGGGATGGAAAAATATTTTTTCTTCCCTCCCAGCTTGATTAGAAATCCCCCCCTGTTTAGATGGGGAGTAGTCTTAATCATCTTTAAAG
>NW_009260182.1:7182217-7185600 GCF_000687185.1 Egretta garzetta | reverse complement strand
CATGGAAGCAAAGAAATGAACAGCATCTTGCTTGAGGTAGCAGATACTGTTCTATTTAACTGGCTTCTGCCAACACTGTGTGAGTGGAAGGTGTTAACGGGTGGTGGGAACTGCTTTTTAATTACTTTCTTACTCAACAAGAAAACTTGAGGAATCATCTTGCAGTGTTTTTTATTTTTCTAGCGGAACTGCTCTTCCCTGCTACCTCCAGGATAACCTATGCTCTTAGTCTTGCCTGCTTTTAAAATCTAATTGGAAGAGAAGAATAAGATTCTATGATTCTATATGATGGGAAGGTGAAGGAGATCACAGGCTGGAGAAATCATCAGCTGGAGATAGGTTGAACAGCTGCCTCCTGTAGGGAGTGCCTTTGGCAACTGCGTGGCCTTGGTACAGGTGGAGCTCTGGGAAAGCAGAGTGTAAACTCAAATGTGCCTTATGACAAGCCTTTAGCAGCTGTTTGTAATGTTAATTAACTGGGTGATTAGAGGAGTAATACAGACCACACCTTTTCAGCACACCAGGCTGGGTGCTCTGGCACTGCTCTTAACTGTGTGTGCTTGCCAAGATCCAAACACCTCCCCGGCTGCTGCTGGGGTCTTCCTGTGCCTCAGTAAGGCAGGCAAAAATGCTTGGTTGGAGAGCTTGGATGCCTCCGTGACGGCTGAAGGGGCTGGGAGAGGAGGGTCCCTGCTGCTCTCCATGGGTTGCTGAGCAGTCCCAAAGTGGCAGGGAGCTCTGGGGATCAGGTAGATTCCCCTGCAGGCACTGTCCCTTCTGGTGCGGAGCTGGATCTTGCTGCAATGGACCCGCTGCTTAGCGCAGGGCATGTGCAGTGGAGGTGGGTGAGCGGACAAGTGAACTTAATTCCCTTACGCACTCTGTAGGAAGTCTTCTCTGCTTAAGGCTTGCTATCTGGTCCCACCAGGAGGGGAAGGGCATGAGTAGCAGCAGTATGTGAGTTGTCAGCGTGAAGTGCTGGCACAGGCTGAAAGCCAGGCAACACCTTTCTCCTCCGGTGTGTTGTCCCCCTCTTCCTAGCCTGTTCTCTTCCACTGGGGTGTTAGTGCTGTCACTGCTGCTTTATTCAGTGATTTGTCTCTCCTGCAAAAGTGTTCTGTTCCTTCTACCTTCACAGGTGGTTTTCTGGCTTTTTTCTTCTCCCTAGGCCTCTACTTTCTTTAGTTGGACCTCATTGACTTTTCTCCTTTACTTTCTTTTGAGTAACTGCATGTGACTTGTGTTAGCACCCTCTGTAGCTTTGCTGCATGCTGCCTGGTTATACAGCTGAACTAAAGGTGTTGCAGGTTGCTGTAGGCATTGGCTTAGATACCCGCAAGTGAAGGAAAGCTGCTCTGGCCAGGAGGGTGCTGTGGGCTGTGAATGGAGGAGAAGCTGAGGAAAAGCAGCCCTGAAGCCAGCCAGCAGCTGCCAGCTGAGGCAGTTATGCAGTGCTGCTAATGAACCCAGATTTTCAGAAAGAAACCCTGATGCTAAGCATCAGCATGCTTTGCCCCCAGTGCCCTCACCCTCTCCTCTGGCAGTGGTGTGTGCTGCCCTGCTGCCTCTGCCCGCTCTGCGGCTCTGGAAGCAGAGCCCAGCAACAGCACCTAATACAGGGCTGCTCAAAATGAACATCCGCCCTTGGCTGTATCCAAACCTTCCAAAGGCTCCCCTCACACCCTGGATCTTTGAGAACAGCACCAGCCTGAAAAGAACAGACTTGCTGCTTTGCCAGCACTAAAGACATTCTTTAAAAACTTGGCGGTAACAATTCCTTTCTTGACCAGTTATGCTCACCTGACACCTTAACTGTGGGGCAGTTGCTATTCTACAGCCCAGGTGTTTATTAATAAAATATCTGAAAACAATTACTGTAATGGTGATGCTTTTATTAAATTTATTATGCTTGTATTACAATGTATCCAGGAGTGGAGAACTATACAGTATGTTACATGTTATAAATATATTTATTTCTGAAAATACATGAATATATTTTATATAAGGCTGTAATTAAAAAAGAGTTGCTAGTTTGTTTTAGTTTAAAAAAAATCCAACAAACCGCTAATGTGAATGGAGATGGTGGGGAATACCAGTTCATGATGCTATGTCTTAAAACACTTTAAAGTCAGTTTGCACTGATTCACATTCCTTATGGCCTCTGTAAAGCTGGAGGGATGACAGAGGGTGTAAGTTAATGCAGGATTTTAGTCCCCTGTATTTATGGAGATATACAGACTATTCATAGAATAATCAAGTTATAAATCTTTCTAGCTTTGGATGAAGCTAGCAAGATACACAGTGAGATATCCTGCAGCAGCTACAGATGAAACATTAAACACAGCACCTACTTTAGGGTGCTAACTTGGAGTCAGCACAGATCAATTTTTGTATGGGGGTTTGTTTGTTTTGGGTTTTTTTTGAGATGCTAAGTAACAACCCTTCTGAGTACTTGCAGAACCAGGCGTGGGCTGTTGCCTTCACTCACCCCTGCAGACTGCAGCTGCCCTGGGAGAGTGTAGCTGGGTGCTTTGAATCTCAGAAGAGATCCTGCTCTGGTATTGAGGAGTCCAAGGGCTCCAGCTGACCCAGGTGAGCAAGGGAGAAGCATCTGTTTCTGAAAGGCTAAGCTTGCTGAAGTTGATCCGTTCCTGCCAGCTTCTTGAATCTTGGTTCCTAGGCAAATTTGGGTTGGGGAGGGATTCTTAAACAGTAATTACTTGACTTGCAATTATGTTGTAATTTAGGGGATAGAACAATCTTTTAACAAGAGGCAAAGTTGGTTTCTTTAACTCTTTATGTGCATTAATTATTGTGCTAGTACCAGTAAGAGCTGGTGTGCAGAGACCACAGCAACCACGGGAAGCATGCACTACCTGTTCCTTTAGCCTGGAATCAGTGGGCACGTGGCAATAAGGCAGCCACCTAACGTGGCTGTAGTGTTACACGGTTGTTAATGTGGCCCCAAAGAACAGCAGCTTATAAAGGATGCATGTAACTGAACAACTCTTCCTTGCAGCTCTCACGCCTGTTCCCAGCAGAGAGCGCAGAGGCTGAGCCATACAGCAGCATGGCCACCCCACCTACAGCCTCAGGCCCCCACCTGCACAGCCAGAGGATTTGACTTATAACTTAAAAGTAGGAATTCAAGACTGTTTCCATTTCCCCCCACCCCAAAAAAAAAAAAAAAAAATTGATAGCAAAAGAGCTGGGCTGCCTGGTGAAGCTGAGGTCTTGCCTTGGATGCACCTTCCAGTCTCTTGAAAAGCTGATTCCCACTCTGGTCTCTGGAATGAGCCTGCTCAATGCCAGCTTCTGCATATGGTAGCACTGGCGTTGAGGGGCCTCTGCAGAAGGAGCAGGCCCACAGGATTAGCAGCTAC
>NW_009260182.1:7181730-7182203 GCF_000687185.1 Egretta garzetta | reverse complement strand
GTAGGAAGTCTTGGTTTTACAGACTTGGTTTTCCTGTTGGATTCCAGTAAAATGACATGGCTGGCCAGATGCTGTTCTGAAGGGAGGAGCTGTGTTGGGGACAAGCAAAGACTGCAACTCGACCCCCACAGAGGGAAGAGGTTGTCCTCCCAACAGCCGCTCCTGCAGTGGGCAAGGAGTCCCTGACAACTCTTCTAAATGCTGCTGTGTCCCATAAAACTTAAGTTTCTTTCAGTTGGAGAAGGTCCCCAGAAAGTAATGATAACTTAAAAGTTTCAGGTAATTCTGTTCTTAACCCAGAGAGGAGAAAAAATTTCCAAATCTTACTTAAAAGTCTCAGTTGGTTGTGTTGCCAAGATGCTAACATCAGTTTTCATCTGTGGCTTGACTTTTGCAAGTGTACTTCAGACTCGGGAGCGAAGCCATACGTAGCTGAGCACATCTCTGTCCACAGACCCTTCTCAACCTCCCCC
>NW_009260182.1:7150715-7180392 GCF_000687185.1 Egretta garzetta | reverse complement strand
CAACGCTCAAATTGGAGCTGCTCTGTTGACAACTGTAGGATGCAGGTTGTGCAAAGTAACCCCGGGGTTCTTGGGTTTGTGTCCATTTGTTCCCGCTTTGCCTTTCTGAAACAGAAACATGCAGTGAATGTGAGAGATTAGAAAGGGTTTCTCTGCATTTAACCCATGGGCTGAGTTGGGAAGGTGGAAGATGAGGCTGAGCCTGGTTCACTTAGTCTTGATTACGGGCAGATCGTCTCTTTCCCAAGACATCTGGTTGGCTTATTATTTGGGAGTCTTTTGACTTACTGCAGATAAATGAATTTGCTGCTGTACTCTTGTACAAAGGCTGCATGATGTAGCCCATATGACTATAGATTCCTTTAAACTGTGGGGTTTTTTTAAAGTGAGGGACTATTGAAATGAAAGTATATGGGCCAGTCCTCAGCTAGCATAAATCCATATAATTTGTACTTCAAAAATCTGATTTGTGCCTGGTTTTGCATGTTGGAGCGTGTCTGGATGCAGGAACAGGACTGTCTCATTTCTGTGCTGAAAAGAGGCAAAACACACACACACACACCCCAAACCCAACCCACAAAGAAACACATGCTGCTTTGCTTATTTTACCTTGTTCCATTTGACTTGGGTTATCAGAAAGGCCATATGTTTTCATTCTTTGTATTTTGCCCCAGAACGATCATGGAGTTCCTCTCAGTTTTCCTCAGTTCTGAAGACATAATATCTGGCCTTAACAAATGGAAAAATACAATTAAAGTTGACAGCGGTCAGAAGGCATGGCTGTGTTTTTAGCATTAATATGCTGTGCATATGTACCCAACATCCAAGCTGCACCCAAAGCAGCTTCCCTCTCTCCAATTTGAAATTCCAAAACAGATGCTGTCCAAATATTTGTGGCAGCATCCAAAAAAAAAAAAAAAGCTACAAAATGTAGTGCTTGGCATGGAGTCACAACGTAATGGACGGACACAAACATCATTTTGTTGAGAGCAACCAGTATGTTCTGCCTAGCTGGGAGCGAGGAGGAGAGCCTGGTGGGTGCATGTCACAGGGAGGTTAAAAACTCTGGCCTGAAGTAGTAGGTAGGAAATGAGACGTTTTGAAGAACACTGCTAAGCTAGCTGCTGTATGCTGTCTCCAGCTTAATTTTTTGTTCGTTATTTATTACATACAATTTAAATAAGTGCAATGCAACCTATTTGGTTGTAACGGCTTAGTTAGCTCAGGCCTCCGGGACTTATGAAAGCCAAACCTTTTGGAATACTTTAAAAATAGCTGCTTTTTAAAAAAGAAAAGCTGTAGTTTGGGCATTTATTAATGTAATATTTCAAAGCTATTTACAGACTAGTGAATAGCTATTTATTTCAAATAATATTTCATATATTTCAAATAATAATAATAGCTACTTATTTCAAATCTTTGATCTCAAAAATTTTTCAACTCAAAGTCCTGACTGATGTGGTGCAGACTTTTATTTTGCTAGCTACTAATTTGTTTTCTTTATAATCTAAATATTGTATGATTCTTTTGTTTTGTTCAGCTCTGAATCCTTTTACAATGGAACAGTGAAATTTCCACCTTGATGTTAGAACTGCACTGTCCTTCCTAACTTACTTCACCCCTAACCACTAAGCAGCAAGCTTTTGGTGGCTATCAAACTGAAACCAGCACCCTTACCATGAAAGATATCGTAATTTGAGGTTATCTCATTCCCACGCAGCTGCATTAAAGTTGCAACTCCCATAGAGACACAGGTGGGTGTGTCTGCACCGGAATGCCAATTGCCCAAAGTTTCCCAAATTAGATCCTGCCCTGGAAAAAGGGTTGGGGATAGCATCAGAAAAGCTCCTGAGCACCATTGCTTTAATGGAGATGGCTGCCTCTGTATTTCTGCCAGGGCTGGAAGAGCTGCTGGGCTGGTCTGCTTCTCAGCAGCAGCCACCGCAAGTAGCGGGAGACCGAATGTCTCATCCGTTTGTCCTCACGGGGAGCTAGGGAAAGCAAGGACAAATGATAGGGAGGTGCTAACGTGCTCCTCCTTGACCCTGGATTTTTGGGGATCCTCTGTAACACCATTTTAGCCAGAGACAACGTCACACATTTTATCATGTCAGATGGAGTGGCAACATACAGGCAATAAATTGCCCAAGGTAGCCTCCTGCAGAATTTGCAGCCCAGCTTTCACAGGCCAGGCTGGATTCTCTCCTTACTGGTCAAAGCAGCATCAGACTGTAATTGTTTAACACAGGCAAGTATTTGACTGTATGCTGCTCCACTATTATTTGAGAACAGCCTTCTGTCACTAAAACCAATCACAGGGGAAAGGCAAAAAGTTCTTGTCATGGGGGTCATTTGAGCTGGAAGTAAGTTCTTTGCTCTCTGTGGAAGGATCATTCTGCAATGATTTGGGGAAGAAATCTGCTTTTTCTGCCATAGGTCAGATCCAGGTCCATGTGCTGCTGAAGTTCATAACATCATGATCAAGTCATTCATCAGCCTGTTCCAGCCCTTTGTACAAAATAGACATTGCTTTGCAGGATTAAACGTACTAGCAGGAAAAAGAAAATGAAATGAAAACCTGAGCCTGTTTAGAACAATGTATGACAAACCACCAAGTCTTGTGCCGGTGTGTTTACCTTGGCAGGCTCCCCTCTCTCCTGCTGGAAGAACCAAGTTTTCTCTCTACTATGAGAATTCTTTTATGGATGTTAAAAAAAAAAAAAAAAAAGACAGAAAAGAAAAACAAAACAACTACCCTGGAGCAGATCATTCATCATACAGAGAGTGGGAGCATGAAAGGGGATTTGCTTTGACCTAGTTAAAAAAACAAAAACAGAGACTTTCTTTAATTGCCCAAATGACTCAAGTGGGACTGGGTGTCAAAAGCAACAAATCTCTGCTTCCTTCAGAGCTGTATGTTAATACAGGGCACCAGGCTCCAACCTGTTCCAGTTCAAGACCTTGGGAGATGTCTCTGAGCCCAAGGAAGCCTGGGTAAGCCAAAGCCAGCCAATTCCATATGCCTGCAGGTACAAACAGGATCAGGAGCCAGGACAAACATGTTTCCTAAATTATAACAAAGACAGTGGCTTTAAATGCTGAGAGTATCAGGGCTTCAACGTTTGCTTTGCCAAGAGCTGCAGACAAGCGAGATTTTCTTGCTTTACCATTCTGGTACTGCTGTAGGAAGGGCCTGGCTTTCTCTGTCCAGCAGCATTTGCAGGGCTGTTGTTGATCCACTAAGCCTCACTTTTTATTTCAAAGGAGCCTGAGGACAGCTATGTATCCAAAATGCCATAGGAGCAAGGTGCCCAGCTTTTCCAGGCACCAGTGAAAAGCCCGGTGTCAGTGGGGTTGCCCAGTTACAGCCAGGTAAAAAATCATCCATTTGGCATCTTGTACAGCATTTCCATGACAGCAGTAGTTGTCCAGTACACGTGTGAAAGTAGCAAAAGCTATTTCTGTTAGGAGCTATTGGGCTGGCCCTTCGTTGGAAGTGCATCGATTCAGGCAGCTGAGGAGCGAGCCTGCAATTCTCACCCAGCGAGCACCAGCAGTCCTCAGCGCTGCAGAGAAAGGGCCAAGTGGGAGGTTACGGAGACAGGGCTTTTCTGAAGCCCAAATAAAGTCCTGGTTCTATTCAGGTTTAGAGGGAAGGTTCACAAGAGTGTGTATTTTTTCCCCAGCTGGTTCACCATCTATTTTAGATGGAACTGTCTGATCTCTTTCTGCTTTGTGTTTCTTTCAGTTTCCCAAACAATAGGAGGAAGCTCGCATGTTACGTGTGCTTGGGCCCCAACCAAGCTTTTCCCAGCTGGAAAAATCACTCCATGAACTAGAGTTTTGTTTGGTTTTTTTTTTTCCTAGCTGTAATTACAAGATTCCCAGTTCCCTTATGCATTTTGTGAGGCAGGTACAGGCTGCCTAAGAGGAACAATGGGACATTCCTGAGCGCTTAAACAACTGCTGTTTCCCCGCCATCACCCCCTCTTAAAACCTGAGGAGGGCTTAAGCACATTTGAGCTGTTCTGCTCAAGGTTACTGAGACCTCAGCTGAAAAAACACAGGGAGGTGCACAGCTCCGTGTAATGCTCCTGCTTTGGTGAGTAAGATACCCAGGCTCTTCCTGTTACCTGATTATATACACAAACACCCCAGATTCACCAGACCAGCTGGGAGGACTGGCCAAGCGCCCAGGGAAGCTGGCAGTGCTGCCATTGCCTCGGACAGACGCTCACCACACGTTGTAGCTCAGAGGCCAGGCTGTAACTAGCCTGGTAGACAAACTTGCCCATGGGACCAGCACGGATCTCTTATAGAAATGAGATGTCATGCTTGACCCAAGTGTTCATCTAGAGCAACAACCACCCGTGAGCACACGCTCAGCAAACTTCATCTCCCTTTCCTCTGGCAGGAAACCTTGCAGCTGATCCTGACTGTCCCATCCCATCATGCATCAGATGCAATATGGGTTACTGTTCCAGGGAATTGAAAGGTGCCAAGGTGGATAGAGGAAAGCATTAACCTTGACTGTAATGCTTAGGCAGGAGCAGAAAGACAAAGAATTAGGCTATAGAATGGCTCTGGCTAACTGTCAACATCCCTTTGCCCTGGTGGGGATAAGCACCTTCTTTTAGGGACCCTAATGTTTCCATTATTCTCACACAGGTAACATTATCCCATTGAGATCTTGGAGCACCTGGACACTAAGGAAGCAAATGGCTGTGCTGGCCAGGACCTCTGTATGCAATGGAGAGAAGGTAAGGAGGGATCTTCTCCAGACAGCAACAGACGGAGGTAAATCTCCCACCGCCTCCCCCCAGTGCTAAGAGACAACCTCCCACAGCTCTGCCTTACCTGTACAACTGTGGGCAGGACCTCTTCAGAGCAGCGGAGGACAGTCCCAGTTTGTTCTGGTTTCTCAGCCGTGTCTTCCTCATAAGATCTCTCATTCTCCCCCAAGCATGGCTCTCACCCTAGGGAGTAAAAAGAAACCACAGCTTGAAGGACTAGAGGCTAGCTGCTGGCAGACCTCATCTGGCCAACATATGATTTTGGGGTACTCCAGGGTGATAGGAAGAGGAGAGCTTCTTTATTTTGGACACATAAGAGCCAGGTCCCACAGAAGAATTTTTAACCCCCTGCAACGATGCCCAGTGGCCAGCCTGTACCTGTATAGGATGCAATGAGGCAGGATGGATCAACCATCAGTAATACTGCCCTTTTTTGTATTTCATTTGGTAACATTTCCATGTGTAGGACCCTGCTGTTCCTTCCGACTTAAGGTTTCGGAGAGTGAGGGGCAAGTAGCTGCCTTCAGGCACGTTTTACCTTATTGTTATACTGTACTAAAGGAAAAGATCAGTTTGGTTTCCTACCTACTCACATGCGCCCAGGGGGGCCTTTACAACAAGAACAACCCAAAAAAAGCAGCTTGACTCCCTTCTCTTTCTATTGGGCCAGGTGCATTGGTGTCAGCCCTTTTCAAGGTGGTGACTTTTGTGGACCATGAATTAGAAGAGATCAAGCCTTTGTTTCCCTGTCACGTCTGCAAACCACAGCTATTGGGCACTTCCATTTGAAATGCTAATAGAGATTATCAGGAGGTCAGGGAGTCTCAGGAGGCCCTCCCTAATGTTTGTTCTCTCCAGGCTGAGCTCATCTGGACTCATGAACTGAAAAGGAGCCACGAGTCGAAAAAATTCATGTTTTTTTGCTACATTGTTTTAAATTTCCTAAAGAAACGGCTGGAAAACCTTGGTAACAGAACAAAACCGATCATGCCCAAGGACTAGCGTAATGGGGAGAAACTACTCCCGTTTCAGCGCAGTTCTCAAACCGCTGTCACGTTGGGGATGTTGTTCTGCCCTGTCCCGAGGTGCCTTCCCACTGTGCCACCAGCAGAGCCATCGCCCCGTGGCTTGTGGCCGCCTTGGGAGCACAACCCATCGTGGCTTGTGGCCACCTTGGGAGCACAACCCGTTGGCTGCCCAGCCGTGTGCCAGCCCGGGCCGAGCCCATTGCGGGAACTCGTCCCGGGGCTCTGCCTAGCCTTCCGTTCAAACCTCCAGGCTGAGGTCACGGGCTTGGCTGGGAATGGCAACTCCGCTTTCTGCGCTATCGAGTTAATTGCCCGTAAAAGCGAGGCTGTTTGCTCACGGAAATATCAAACCTTTGTGTTTACTGCTAGGATTAATGTTTGCTGTGGAAGGGTTTTGGGGGTCTCAGCAGTCATCGTGCTGGTGCTGCCCTGGAAAAGCAAGCGCTGCTCATGCCGCAGAAAGCCGGAGGAGCTGCCTGTTCCTGAAGGCCAGCTAGCTGCTGTCTGCAGGGGGGGTGGGAGAACAAGGGGCCACACACAGTAAGTCGTGACACACGTGTGTCTGTTGCTTTGATAGTAAACGTTGGGGGTCAGTGAACCTCTTTTGCTCATGTATAAAGCTGTGCACTACAGGGGCTTGGTCCTTGATAATGCAGTTACAAGTTAAATATATTCGTAAAGGCAGTACATACCGATACGTTCTTGCTGATGTCCAGACCCTGAAAACAAAAGTCAAATACACTGATAAATAACAAGACAGCAAGACCATCTCTCAGTGCGGGGAACAGACTGGGCTCTGTTCTCAGCTCTGCCCTGGAGTCCACTCATAGCCCCCATCAAGTCATTTTATCTCTTTATGATTCAGTCCCTCAGGTGTGTGATAATCCCATCTTTCCTCCTCCACCTCCCCCCTCTCTCTTGTATTTAGGCTGCCAGTTCAGGTGTATAGCACCTAGTAGCCTGGGGACCAGTGTAGCAGGCTTCCCATACAGAACCTGCGCTGTAGCAGTAAAGGGGGCATTTCATCCTCAGGGTACAAAATGCAATACTAAGTGACGATACTAAGGTGTGGTGTAACAAAAGAGCACAAGGACGATTCAGTTTAAAGAGTGTGGATCTTGATTCTGCAGTTCTGTGAAGTCATCAGGGCTTCCCATGTGCTTAAAATAATGCTCGTACTCCAGATGTTGGCTGGACACAAGCCAGAGCACAAGAGCGCCTTTCAGGATTCAGCCTTGATTTGGTTTCTGAAGTTCATCGAAGTGTTTGCAACCTATTTGCAACTTTGGGGTGGAAATTTCATGAGAAGGTCTTTCCCATGACAGACCTACTCCTTCCTCTTTCCTGCTGGGCTGGGAATACTCTGATTAGGGCCTCTGCCCTAGCATTTCAGCGCTTCTGATCCCCACTGGAACCTGAAAGTGCTGAGGCAGCCACAAACAGTGGGAAAGAAAGAGAGGGGAAAAGCATTGGTCCCGGCTCCCTTGGATTCCAGCAACACTGTTTCTCTGAAACACGCTTTGGGGACTGGAGCTAATTAGGCTGATAACGCTGCCAGTCTGGTAATAAGCGTTTCCAACTAAGGACTGACTTGCTAAAGTTTGTATGTGTGGTAATGCACGTGTGATTGGTTTAATCTCACTAGCAGCAGTAGTGAAGACACTTGTGACAGAGTTCATGCCTTGAGTTACGTGGAGCTAGCGAGGGCTGAAGCCCATGCTGCTGTCTGCAGTGCTCCTCTCCCACGGCTCCGTTTGTGCCTTTCTTGGCATAAAAACATAGCCATCATCTTCGTTCCAGGCTGGGAGCAGAGAGGCACAGAGCACCCTGGCCCTGGCTGCCCCAGCCCACCCGCAGCAGATGGGGTTGGCTTGTTCTCCCAGCACCCCGCTCTCATCTGCCTGAGCACCGCTTCTCCCACAGGTCCCACTCGGAGTCTGGCTCCGAGCTTATCACTCACCTTTCTTACTGCAGGGTCCTTTGGCAGAAAAGCCTGTCCCTCAGCCACGCTACCAGCTTCTCTGAACTCATTCTCCTTGTTGTTCCTATTGTTTGACGACTTCCTCAGCCCTGCCATCGGCTGGCTGTTTCCTGATTCCGGGTATCTCTCGCTTCCTGCAATGAAACGCAAGGACTTGCTCACATTTCTCAGCCGTGTCCTGCTAGGACAGCCTCTGGGCAGTGCTGCCAGCAAGCTGTGACTCCAGATGGGATGAGAACCCTAAGGAGTTAACTATGGGATGAGACCCCCCTGTGTCTTCATGCCACACTGCAGCGGAAAGAAGGTAAAGGCTCCAATAAAGTGTCTGACCATGGCAGGACTTTCTAATGGCTTCCTCGTGGGCTTATTTTCCTTCCAGGCCTGCTCTGAAACTGCCAGGAAAGAGTATTTCTGAGCCTCAGTGCCAGAGATCCCAGAGGCCATTTACACTGCGAGTCAGTCCTGCCGGGAGGTGTGTTGATGTTTTGCGTTTCACCAGGTATTCAAGGCAGGCTGAAGTCCAAGGTTTGAAATAAACTAATCAGCCTTGCTTAGCGGGCTGGTTCACATCTAACATTGGATCCAGACTTTTCAGCTGGCTTTATCTCCAGTAGGCTGAGCCCAGTCTTTCTCAGCCTTCTGGAAAAGCTGGTCTCTAGATCCAAGCTTTGCAGCTGGGGCTTATTTCCACTTGGCCTATAGAATAAGTCATCCTCCAGGAATGTGTTCTGTGCCTGCTTGAGACTAACAACAGGCCTAAGGCTTTCCACCTTGGATCAAAGCCTACCTTGGCTGGGGGGATTTTAAAGCCACATGGAGGGGCTCCACTAATGGACCCATTCAGCCACGCTAAATTTCCAAGAGATAGACCCATTTTATAATGCATTTGTCCTAATCTTTGTAGCCACAGCTGCAGAGCAAAAAGTCCTGCTTCACACACATGAAGCAGCAAGTGTTAAAATCCTAGGTGTAGACAAAGCATTTTAAAATGCATCTCTCAGCTTTCCAGCTAAGGTTTAGTTCCACTGACACACTTTGCTCTGTCTTTCCTAGGGAAAAGGAAGCTGCTGGTCAGCTTATTTCACCAACTGGTGGCAAGCAGGAGGGGCAGGTTAGAGGTATTCGAACTCACCGGTGCAGCTGCTTGGCTTTTCAACGTTCGCTCCTATTTCTGGGATGATGGAAAGATCAGAAGGGTTTCCAGTCTGAACCAAGAGGCTGTGAGGTCTGCTCCTCCCCGCAAAAAACGTCTTTGTGTCTTGGTACGAGTTGAGGAAGACGCTGGCAGCTCCACAGGAGCAATGCTGCAGAAGGTACTCCTACACCAGACAAAAAGAAAGTATGCAGACTCTCAGGCTGCAACAGCCCAAGGTCCCGGGTGGTTCCGGGCGGTGCAATGGTACAGACAAATTGCAATCATTCCAGCCCAGTGATGCCCAGCCTTGTCCTGAACCCAGACAAATTGTTTAATTCTCAAAAAGGCTGAGCAGCCTGGTGTTGGTAATGTAGACTTTTCATGGGTTCACTGGTGTTCAACTTAAGTTGCCTGATACTCAGCATCTTTTGGGTTTGTTTCCCAGAAGGAATTGAATACAAGTTTCTAAACACAGAGTGGCTCAGCTAAGGCATTTGTGTAAACACACAGATCCATGAAAACAGTGACTCGCGTTTTAAGATAATGTTATTTGTTTAAGAATGTGCACAGACAACAGCATCTTGTATTTTTATTGATGGGATGCCACAGTTCGCTTGCACGTTGCTGCTCAGATTCGCCGCATGGGGTACTTCAGCTGGTGTACTTCTGCCGTAGCTGGCGTGGCGGGAAGGGGACATTTTCTAACTTGCACAACCGCGTTGCACCAGAGTTTAGCAGGGCAGGAAGCAAAGAAAGAGCTTTATCCAGCTGAAGTGGAAAGGGAACCAAACTGTTTATTGGTGTTGGAACCAGGGCAGGCCAATGCCAGTTTAGGACCTCTGGAGGCCCCCAAGCAATTGACAGGTTTAATGTAACACCTCATCTGGACATGTTGCTGTAGCAGCATGGCACTTTGTATTACCTATACCTTTGGGGGGTGCCTTGAAAATCTGATGAAGGATGCTGCTTTTGGCCCAGGGCATAAAAAAATTTCCTTGTAAAGCAAAGGATGTGGAGTAACCGTTTTCCCTTTGTGTCCCAGGATCAAAATGTCATCAGTCTCTGCGGTGATGTCTGTACAGCTCTCAAGAACAGCACTGGAAGCATTGGCTATCTACAGTCCTCACAGCCAGCTCTTAATACCACACTAACCCAGCTCTGCCCTGGGCGTTGTATCTTTCCTAGCCGTGTCTGGGGTGTGGAAGCCCTTCCATGCTCATACTCTGCATGGAGAGTGAATATGGTTTGGAAAGTAGCCTTAGGACACCCTCCAAAATGCAATGTGGACAACAGCCTCCACGTCTCATGGCAGATGGGAGTAGTAGTGTTCCTCTTCTACACAGAGGGGCTGTGACTCTGAAGAGGAAAATGACTGAGAGCTGCTCAGATATAGGAGAGGCGGGGACCAGAGGTGCCTGAGGGAGAGCACCCAGTTCTGTAGAGCACATTGCCAGTGCTGAATGTTACATCTGGGCGTCCCATTCCCCACTGAACAGTATGGGACAAATGTGGCTGAGAAGGCACTGCTGAGAGATCTTGGTAAATACCACAAAGATCAAAGTTTTGAATATTTAAATGAAAGCACAGTGCCTTTCATTTCAGTGGGAGCTGGGGAGGAGGGGGCACATACACCAGATGAGGATTTGACCCTGAATTTGCGGCTTGGAAGAGTTACTTTGAGCCATGACTCATAGTTGTAAAGCTTCAGGAAATGTGTTAACAATTCCCAGGCTCTATGTAGGAGGCTACATTCCTCTGAGCGTGAGAGATGGGTACATGGAAATGACGAGCGACTCTGCTCTGCAACCTGACTCACAACTTGGCTTTGGCTCTGAGGAGGAGTCAGTCACCTACTGCAGATCCAGGCCCAGCAGGTGGGAAAGCAGCACCGGGGGAGCAGCGACGCTGTCGGGAAAATAAAAGACTCGCCGCAGCATGGCTGGGAAGAAACAGTTGAGTGTGGCAAACCCCTTCTGGTCCTTTGGGGAGTGATAAAATAAATAGAAAGGGAGGGGAGGAAAAAAGCTGGAAACCTGGTGTGATGGCCAAAGAAATAGAACTGAGAAGCAGAGGTGGGGTAGAGCTGAACAAAATATGCAGGGGCTAAAAAATGCTGTTTAGGAGGACGCTGAAATGATCTGCAAATTTCAGTCAAATTCCCCAGCTCGCTCTGGCTGATAAAAGAAGACAAATGGGAACACTGAGATGTTTCATGTCAGAGATTCTTCATTTGGCAGCTCAGAAGCGCTGGAAGGGGAAGAGGGCATGGAGCTGGGTTAGCGGGACCACTGCTTCTCTTTCCCATTGTTTCTGTTTTGTGGGAAATTCTGAGATTTTGACAGTTTGAAACCATAAGTAAAAGAAAGAGCTTTTAATTCAAAACACAGTTACTACGGGGGTCCATAGAAATGTTTTGTTTTGATAGCATTGACGGGGGGAAGACGTGTTCTTGGGAATTTTTCAACTGTAGGGAAGTAAAAGCTACTGACTTTGAGCTGGCCATCGCATGATGTGAGAGGGATGGTTTTTAACTCAACAGAAGCAAGCACATCCGGGAGACAAAATTGAACAAGAACAGAAACCCAGGCCCACTCTAAGGGAAGCTGAGCCCACTCTGGTGGGCGAGGCCTCCCTGAAGACCAGAGCACCCAGCCCAGGTGGGCTTGGGGTCAAGTAAATTAGCATCTTCCCTCACACAGACTTGGAACTTTCCATCTGGGCCTTGAGTATATAATTGAATGGAGGATTCTGCAGTCTCCTTACCTCTTTTATCTGGCTCATCTTCTGCTCTTTCTGCAAGCTGCACACTTGCTTTTGGAGACGCAGGTTGTACTCCTGCAGCTGCCCAATCTTCTCAATCAGTTGGCAAATGTGTTCCAGGTATCCCAGACCAGATCCCAGGGCTTTGCTGTTACCTTGGTTCACCTGCAATGACAATGCATCTCAGGCCATGGAGTAACAGCAGAGCAATCCTTGCTAGCAGTTGGGAACCTCTAGTTCCACCTCCCAGGCTAATTTTTGTCTTTAACTGACCACAGGACCCTTGCAAACAAATATAATTCTTACTGTATGGTATAGATGGCTGGGGTCAGTATGGCTCACTTAGCCCATAGTCCTCAGCGCAAGTCACCCTTATGGGTACTGAGGCTGTGCCTGGCTCCTATCCAAAGGCACGTGTCTGCAGGCTGCAGTGATTTGCTGCTTTGTGATCAGCTTGGGGGTACACACTGTCCGCCTTTGGCAATCTGCAACCATTACGGCACAGCTGAACTCAGATCCTCATCACTGGTGGGTCAGTGAAAGGGACCTGTGCCTCAACCAAGCTGCCAAAGTGAAAGAACATCTTTCCACTGGTCTTTAGCAGATCCTAGCTTACATCCCTGCCGCTACTTTCTCGGTCACTAAGAGCTGCCTGAAGAAAGTCTGCAGGATCCAGGCTGCTGTCTGGCTATGGCAGGACATTCTGTGCCACTGACCTCCCCACACCCAGGACTTGCAGGGTCTCACTGCTGCTCAGCCAAGGGCAGTGCTGGAGACAGACAGTAATCCTGCGGCAGAGGAAAGGCAGCGGTGCTTCCCGGCCTCCCGCTCTGCTCCTCATCGTTCCTGGCCCCAGGACTTCCCCGTGCGCAGCAAGCGTCCTCTCCCGCGCCGTGGGCAGACTCCACTGAACGTGCTGCTAACGCATACACGCAGAGGCTCACTTCCACCCTGGCGCTGCCTGCTGATGTGCATGTGATATCAGTAAGTAAAATAAGCCTCAATCTTTACAAAAGCAGTGCTCTAAGTTTATCTTACTTCAAAAAATAAGTTCCCTCTACAAAAGCAGGAAGCTTACTCTGTCTCCTTTCCCACAACAATCTACATTTTTGGGGAAATGCCAGCCTTGGGACTCTTCCTGTCTTTTCATTATGTCAGAAAGCTCATGGTGTGTTCAAAAATAATCAACATTTGAATTTACTTCTTTTTAAACAAATGATGATACAATGTTATTTATAAACAGGTATTATTATGTCCAGATGCTTTTGTGTCTGAGGTTGGGGCAGAGGTCACATGAAATCATATGAAAACTGTGACGACTCCAAGCCAACCAGTCATTCACATCCATGATTTTTATTTTCCTTTCAGGCAGAGCCTGCAGAAGTGGTGGTAAGACAAAGGTTACTCAGCCAGAAAAATGAGTCCTTAGCGTGTCTGTGCAGCCCCAGGACCCACAGGGTCCACGTGGTACTTGCTGGGAAAAGCTTGAATCAAATGCACTATAACCACCATACCTGAAAGCAGCTAGGGATTTTGGGGTGCCTAGCTTCAGAAGCATGATTTTCAGAAAGTACATGAGTAATACCTTCTGAAAATCCTGGGGTTTTTTAAGCTGTCCCAAAATGGGTAGTGAAAAGTTCCTCCTTCTTGGAAATGTAGGCTTTCTGCCAGGCTGTACCATCTTTTTGCACATTTAACAACTCCCCTTTCTGCCTGTTTGCTGTTGCAGTGACTGATGGCATGTCTATACTGCCCTGTGGAGGACAGTGAGCCAAATCCAACCCCTTTTGTAGCTGTAGAAACACAAGGGAAGACTACGAGGGACAGATCAGCTCCTGGAAAAGAGGATAAAGTAAAACATTTGGCTGTAACCTCAGGACTGGGGAGAGACAGTGAAGCATTTGACTGTCACCTCTTTCAGGCAGGGAGCGTCTTTTTGTTCTGTATTTGTCCAGTGCTTAATACTGTAAGGTCCTGCTTCGTGTCCGCGGCTGCTAGGCTTATAGGGCAAAAAGGGCAGGGGAGGAAAAGAGAAGGTGGCCCTGAATTCCAGTGCTCTGTGCCTAGGGCTGAAGGCACTTGAAAGCAAAGGTGTGTTTTGGGCAGACATGGAGAAAATCTGGCTTTTAGCAAAAGTTAGAGAGAACTTCCAACTCCTGAGAAAAAATACAGGTCCCCAGAAAACGAGAGAGAAAAGGTGTAGAGCTCCAGGTCTTGGGGCAAGGTAGATTTACCCCTATAGACGACCTAAACCAGACTGAAGATTGGACTCAATATGCTGGAGGCCCCTGTTTCACAGCCCTCCTTCAGAGGCTGCTCAGGGCAGGCGGTTTGGGCTATCTAATAGGAAATTAATTTGCATTTTATTGAAGTGATCCCAGCAAGCACAAATGAGCAAAAGGCAAATCAGGCAGGGCTTGTGATGCCTGCCCATCCCTGCAGGGCCAGCCACCCCTGTGGTCAGCATGCAAGGGTAAAAGCTTTTAAGGGGGATGCTTCACCTTGCTTGCCCTGCCAGAAGGCCCGTTAGCATCAGGATTGCTCAGGTATGGCAAGTGGTCAATACAGAAAATTTGTGTAATTTAGCTGGTTGCCCCCAAAGCGATTGCTCAGAGAGGGCCCCTCTAGGGATCCTTCCAGGACTTTCTTTTCCATAGACTGGAAATACCTAAACAGCCCTTGCTATCTTCTGGTCATGCCAAGTGCAGCGTAGAACCTGCTCTGTCACATTCTGGTCTAAATATTTTCCTCTCGGCACCTGTGAGGGAGTTTTGTGCTAGCAGTGGAGGGTGAGCAACCATAGGAAAACTGCAAACATTTTTCAGGATAAGTCTCTTCCAGTCTCTGTCCTCCCAGTTGAAGCTTCCCAAACCATTCACTTAACGGGACTGAATTTTTTCCTATTCCCCATGTGGGGATTATCAAATAGTACTGGAACAAAAGCTATGTGCTCATTTTTGAGTTGATGAAACCTATGAAGCAGGAAAAACACCTCACCTACTTTTTTGAAGGTGAAAATGAAGAGGATCAGACAGACGCAATTTATGATCAGATGGTTAACATTGCACTAGGAAAGTAACAACATAATCATAGAATTGTAGAATGGTTTGGGTTGGAAAAGAAGTTTAAGATCATCTAGTTCTAACCCCCCTGCCATGGGCAGGAACACCTTCCACCAGACTGGGTTCCTCAAAGCCCCATCCAACCTGGCCTTGAACACTTCCAGGGATGAGGCATCCATAACTCTTTGGGCAACTTGTTCCAGTGCCTCACACCCCTCATAGTGAAGAATTTCTTCGTTGTATCTAATCTAAATCAACCCTCTTTCAGTTTAAAGCCATTACCCCTTGTCCTATCCCTCTATGTCCTTGTAAAAAGTCCCTCTCCATCTTTCCTCTAGGCCCCCTTCAGGTACTGGAAGGCTGCTATAAGGTTTCCCCGCAGCCTTCTCCTCTCCAGGCTGAACAACCCCAACTCTCTCAGCCTGTCCTCATAGGAGAGGTGCTCTGGCCCTCGGATCATCTTTGCGGCCCTCCTCTGGACTCGCTCCAACAGGTCCATGTCCTCCTTACGCTGGGGGCCTCAGGGCTGAATGCAGCGCTCCAGGTGGGGTCTCCTGAGAGCGGAGTAGAGGGGGAGAATCCCCTTCCTCGACCTGCCCGTCATGCTTCTTTTGGAAGCCCAGGATACGGTTGGCTTTCTGGGCTGCAAGCGCACATTGCTGGGTTATGTTGAGCTTCTCATCAACCAGCATAATATCATGTAACTAGGTGCCAGATTTTGCTTTCAGGTGCACCAGATTGACCCAGGCTCTCAGCTGGAAGAAAAAGAATCCGAGGCTCTCAGCTATGCTATGCTGGGTTACTCCCATTATGGTTTTGACCCTGCGGAGCTAAGGTGCACTGACTTTACACCTGTGTAACTAAAAAGAGATCTCTGCCTTTGTGAGTGCTCACCTGACTAAGTTTTGGGGACAGGTTTTCAGTACATGTATCCCTGCTCAGCTGGTAATAACCCATCACAGTTGTGCTGGCCCACAGATTTCTTAAGAAGCTTAAAAATACAGGATGAGCATCTGCACTGGGAACTTTGGCTTACCTAGAGCCCCCCAGTCAATATTTTGACTGGAGTAAAAAAACCCCATTTTTCCTCTGAAGTCATCAGAGTCGCAGAGGTGAGAGCCTGTCCCTCTCTCTGTGTATGTGTAACATCGTGCTCGCTGCAGCATCCGAGCACTACAAAGGTCTGAAGTTCAGTGGGAGCTGCAAGAAAGACGGTTGTTTTCACGCCTCTTGTCTAATTGAGGTATAATAAAAAACCTGCATTTCTGATCATGCAATCAGCACTTTGTCCTGCCTCATTTCAGGCATTATCTGTTACTTTGATGTGTGCAATGAACTTTTCTTCAACTGGGCTCAATGGAAAATTGTCCTGGGCTGGACCTGGTAGCAGGAGCCAAAGCTGATGCTCTTCTTCATTCAGACAACAGCTCGCTGATGTTTCTTGCAGTGACTTACATTTCTGTGCTTCATGAAATGCTCCTACCTTTCTCTTGTGGATAGTTTTGAGCTACACCGTGCTCCATCCTCCCCTAAATCCCTTGCTGCCCGCTCCCACCGCATTAGCACGGCCAGCACAAAGGCAGTACGGTCACGGCGCCGACAGCAAAGGAATGTAATTACGAATCTCCCACCGTGGGCTTGGAGCAACTGATTAGTGATGCCACAGGCTGAGCGGGAAGCATTTGTCACTGGAAGCTGACAGCACCGAAAGGCTTGTGAATAACAGGAAAGAGAGAGATCGTGCCGTATGTTTCTGCCGGCTCCACCCTGCCGTCCAGGAGGGGCTGCGCTTGCTGATAGCTTCTGGTTTCCTCCGAGTGGCATGCACAGGCTACGGGGTGACCATCACGGGTTGCCCAATCCTTCCCCTGAACCGTCCCACTCTGCAGAGATGTAGTTTGGCTGCTTTGGCCCAGGATAATTAACACTGTGTGAATAATGGGGCTTTTTGCATTTAATGATGACGATGCTCCCACCCTCTCTCTTCTTCTAGGGGTATGGGCTGACTTTAAATGTAAACTTTATGGAGCATGAGGAAGTGTTTGCAAGGCAAAAGCATCAAAAGCTATCTATCTTCAAACTGACCCCAAACGTTTAATTTGGCTTAGAAGGAAATGCTTTTATTTAGGCTTCAAAGTTCTTTCAGTTGTTGTTTGACAGCTTCCACTTTCTTTCATCTTTCTAAATGTAGGCAAATTTCAAAATAACGATAGTTCAAAACAAAAGATCAGAAAGCTTTGTTTGAGAAATGCCAGACTGAAATGATTTGATGTATATTTTTCAGCCAAAGCCATTCACCAAATGAATCCAAATGGTCAAAACATTTGGTCATTTCCAGTCTCTCTTTCTCAGCATTTTCCTTCCTGTTCTCTTGGAAGCAGCCTCAGCAGTGAGGGAGGCCGGGAGGACATCAAGGCACATCCTCGTCCCACCAATGAATCCTGGCTCAGCCGTGGCGTGCCGGCAAGCGCAGCGCCGTTGGCATTGCCGCAGCCCCTGGGGCTGGGGCGTCTCAGCTGCGCTCCTGTTACTCCTTACCGAACCCGGCCACAGAACTGAGGAAGTTGTTGTCACCTATAATTAAACAATGCTCTCACCTGGCATTAAACAGAGATGTGAGAGTGCTTGTGCTGGCTTAGATCAACACGAATGTAATGCTGCAGGAACTGATTTGATGGAACAATTTGGTTTGCCATGTTCTTTGCCAAGCAGAGTGGGAATACCCTGTACCAGCCTGCTATCTTTCAGACAACATTGACTGCGTTTCCAGGGGTATGAGAGTCCTTGAGACAACATCAGGCCAGGCAAGAGATTGGCTCCTAAGTACCATGTTGTATTTTGGACAGGTTACAGGCAGATGTGAAAACCACCAAGATGCATCCATCAGCCATATGGGCAGATGATCACCCAGGCACCGTTTCTGAGCGGGGCTCACTCTGTCCTGCCTCTGTTGTAGGGCAGTGAGGACAGGTCAGCCTTCAGCAGGTTTGGCAAGGGCAGAAGGCCCTGACGGAGGCCATCCCTGTGCTCCGACGTGCACGGCCAGCAGCAGCTGCAGGACTGTGCAGCAGCCGTGGGCACTTCTTGTCCCAGCCAGCTTGGGTGCTACCTGGCACCCCAGCAGTTTGAAGAGCTCTGCTCTTGAGATACAGCAGCCTGGAGGTGCTCTGTGAAGAGGAGCAAACTTCCCAGCATCTAGGTCACAGCTGTATTTGTACAGCTCGAAAAACAAACAAAGAAAAGTGCTCTGGGGTATAGAGCTTTAGCACTCAGCCAGTGAGGATATTAAAAAGGAGGGGAGATAAGCCACCAAGAGCTTCATTTCCTCTTCAGCTTCTTTCTAATTTATTCTCTTGTTTATTTAAATGCTCTGCTTTGGGAAACTGAGGCTCCATTTCACAAAGGATTTAAAGGAATTTCATGGGCAGCCAGAGCTGTCAGACAAGACCAAGCTGGCTGCAAACCCTGCGACAGAGAATTTAGGTAACTTTTTATGAAGTCTTCATGTGGTCAAACTCTCCTGCTCTGGTCCTTTTTTGAACTCTCTGCCAAAGGCCAGGTCACTGACTGGGGACTGCTCCTAATAGACATCCATCTTCTGCCATGTGTAAGACAGCTCTGGGGAGGAAGAGGCTGCTCAGCTGGATTGTGTGTTGCTTGTACTGCCTTGATATGCAATGTTAGCAGAGATGGGCCATCTCTGACCTTCCTCACTGCGCGGGAGGGTTTGGCATGCTGGAGAGGAAGACTATCGCCTGGTGGTTCAGGGCCCAGGCAGAGAGGTCATGGTGAAATTATACGCATAGCACTTGATACTTGGCTTCCTCTCACCCATCTTCCAGTTCAATTCATCACTATTACTGCAATCATAGAATCATAGAATCACTTTGGTTGGAAAAGACCTTTAAGATCATCGAGTCCAACCTTTAACCTAACCCTGCCATCCCACCACTAGACCCTGTCCCTAAGCACCTCATCTATCCTTCTTTTAAATACCTCCAGGGATGGGGAGTCGACCACCTCCCTGGGCAGCCCATTTCAGAGCCTGACACCCCTTTCGGTGAAGAAGTTTTTCCTAATGTCTAGCCTAAACCTGCCGTGGCACAACTTCAAACCATTCCCCCTTGTCCTATTGCCCATTACCAGGGAGAAGAGGCCGACCCCCACCTCGCTACACCCTCCTGTCAGGCAGTTGTGGAGGGCGATAAGGTCTCCCCTCAGCCTCCTCTTCTCCAGACTAAACCACCCCAGTTCCCTCAGCCGCTCCTTGTAAGACTTGTGCTCCAGACCCCTCACCAGCTTGGTTGCTCTCCTCTGGACATGTTCCAGCAATGCAACATCTTTCTTGTAGTGAGGGGCCCAAAACTGAACACAGTATTCGAGGTGCGGCCTCACCAGCACCGAGTACAGGGGCACGATCACTTCCCTACTCCTGCTGGTCACACTATTCCTGATACTATTCCTCTGCTACGGGGAAGGTGTGCAGAAGGGCTTTTTATTCTCCTGTCAGTGGCACAGTGGGAAGGCACAAGGGGGAAAGAGGGAGTCTGGAGTGGGACAAGCTGTCTTTGCAGTTTGGTCCATCACAGCTGTGCTGTAGAGTTAAAATGGGATCTCCATCTCCAGCCCAGCAAAGATGTGAATTTGTGCATTAGCTCCCTGCTCACTCATTATTTGAGAGACCTGGCTCAAGAAGACAGGACAGGCCTGGACAGGAATGAACTACCCCTTAGACAAGTTATTTCCAAATTTTGGCATGCCAGCAGCAGTCCAGCTGTTCCCAGGAACAGGAATAACCTGACCTTGAAAAAGAAACCATGTTCCGATCCCCCTCCCATGTATGAGAGGACGATGACTAACTTCACAATCTTCATTTTAAGACTAGAATCAAGTCAATCCTCTAATCTAGGGCTTTATGAAACATGAGATCTCCATTAGTCATCCTTTTACCCAGACCCAATGAGTGAATTACTTCAGAATTTCACTGCTATGAAAAGAGCTCTTAAAAACCAGTTACCACGATTTGCTACTTACAGCAGTTTCAGGGGAGATCTTCTATCTCACTCAGATGTGTCTAGTTCGTGACAAACGATAGGACTTGAAGCCTGACTGAGGTATTTGGACAGGCCTAGCTCTAAGATTCAATTTAGGTGTTTCTTACCTCACTCAGTCTACAGCATTCATCCATGTATTCATCCAGACTGTCGCTTGTGGGGTACTTCTTCAGCTGATGTCCATGGATCTGAAGGTCTTGCATGCTGCCACAGTTCTCTGGGAAATTGTCAGCAACTGTCTTTGGCTCTTCTATGGCACCTGGGGTGGGAAGAGTGCTTTCCATGGGAAGGTCCATTTCTGGGGTAGGTTCCTTTTCCAGAGATTGCCTTTCGCTCTGGTTAAAATGTTCATTGGGACTTTCTTCTTGAGGGACTCTGAAGTCTTCAAGGGAAGCTGTAGGACCCTGCACAGCATCTGCCTCCTGGCTGTAATACTCTGCTTGCTTTTCACTCTCTGGATCTTGGTGGCTGACTTCTTGGGCATGCTCTTTACATGTTCTCATTATCAGATGGTCGATTTCTGGAGAAGAAGAGGTGCTAAGCACGCCCGAGTCACAAAATGAGTCTCTGCTGTGGAGTACAAAGCTCTTCTCTGAACCCGTTGGCGTTGATGGAGAATTAGCCCCACTTGGCAATTCAACCCCCGAGTCCTCAGATTCAAATTTGGAGAATCTGTGAAGTCGGCACTTGGACTCGAAGGCGCTGAGGTCAGGCAGGGTGGCTACATAGTCTGTGCTTGCCGGGGCATCGGCATAGTCTGGATCTGCCAGTGCGGCTGCTGCGGTCGGGTTTCCCTGGCAGTCCGGTGGGAGGCTGGCACCGGGGAGATGGGACTCTGCTGTGCAGGCTGTGTCAGCTGGAGCCTCTGGGACTAAACCTGGGTTTTGAATTCCTTCGTTGCTCAGTATCTTCATATGTGTTAGCACAACTTTGTCCTCAGCCGGTGGGCTGCTCTTACCTGCTTAAAAGAGAACAAGTAGAAGGTCACAAGAGACTACAAAACTCAGTGTATAGTGCATCCCCTGAGGGGTGTGAAATGCAAGACTGCCTCTAGTAAGGTGGTAGAGGGGGGCAGCAGCCCTAATTTGTTTTTCTTGAGCTATACGAAGCTTTCTTGTAGGCTTTGCCACAACAGAAGTGTTGCGTTTCATGGACCCAGAATCCTTCAGGGGGAGTCCTAAATGCACAGAGTTCTGCCTTAGTAGGTAGGTAGAAAATAACACATGTAGCCAGATAACTTTTTAGTGATTACCAGCATTCAGACACAGAGAAGTACATGTTCTTTCATCATGCTAGACATTAAATTGAGGCCAAAATATTTCCTCTGATTAAATGTATTCTGAACCAGCAGAAAAAAAGGTAAAATTAAATCCGTCTTTTTTGCAGCTTCAAGTGAATTTTGGGTTGCAGCAAGCAATTTGTGAACTGTTTGGTATTCTCTGCAGTACTCTCTGCACGCATACAGGTGATGAAAAGCAAGTACTGATAGGAAAAGCAAACGAGGCACTGCAGATCTTTGTCACTCCCTGTATAGTTTTAGCTATGAAGTCATTTCTTTAAATGAACTCTTACCTTCTTTGTGAAGAGAAAGGGGATGGAGGCAGCTGGGCTCATGAGCTTTTCGCACATGGACAAAGATGACTTGTTTTCACATCACAATTATTTCACACTGTAATGTGGCAGAACAGTCTGTAGATGAAAGGTTGATCTACAGGAGCTGTAGATCTGCCCCCAGGTTTTCTTACCATTTTTCTGAATCTAATATTTCACAGCGCAGGCTTCGGGTTCATACTGGGATGAGAACCAATGCAAAAGCTCTGCATCCATCCTTTAGCAAACTGCAAATCTCAGCTCCAAATCCATGTGTTCACGGATTTGGGACCAGGAATTGCTGTGGTACAAAATTTCAGTTTCCCTGGTATCTTTTCCCTTATTAGTGCCTGACCCAGAGCACCTCAGAGGGCTACAATGCCTACACTTTTCAGGATATCTGACTTCCTACTTCATTTCCTTTCATTCCCCTCTCTTCCTTCCTTCCTTTTTGCCTGACATCAAACCAGCAGCTGCTTCACAAGCTCACTCCTGGTAATGTAACTCTCCCTGCGTAAGCAGAGAAGCCTGGGACCCCTCGCTGGCAGTAGAGTGGGGAGAGCTCCACTGTGCAGCCCTCTTTCACAACAACCCAGAAAACTCCCTGTTTCACAAATAACCCATTTTCCAGCTTTCCCTCCTCCAGCTTGATTTCCACAATGTCCACAGACAAGGGAGACTCATACTTATTAAGGCCAAGCTAGCCATTGCATAAATAATTTTCTATTTTATTTAAATTCCCTCTATTTGGTCTTGAGAATTTCTTGGGAGAGCAGAGAAACATGCCCCATCCTGTCCAGAGGCAGCCATAGGTTTACTATTTTACGCTGGATTTTCAAACGGGCTGTCAGTGATAAATAATTCCATCTGATGGGCTTTTTATGGCAGTTGGGCGCGTAGTGCTTATAGCCCCTTATAGAAGATCTTGTTTATCATATACAGAATTGCAACTGCCTCCCTTGACAGGATTCACAGCTGCCTCTCCACTGCGAAGAGCCACATTTTGGGACAGTCGGTGCCAGACAGTCAGCAACGCAACACCAGTACATTGCTGTGGTGGGGGACAAGAGAAAGACATTGCCCACAGAAATGCCACAAGAAAGCTCATCAGGAGCTGCCGTGCCCTTCCACTCTTGGGATGAGCATGAGGGACCCTGAACCGAGGACAAGGAGTAGGGAACCTGGTTTGCAGCTTCACGCACAACAAAAGACCACCAGTAAGGGGGAGCTCGGTGCCAGGTCTTGGAAGGAGGAGGTGGAGCTGAGTTGTTACTGATTTGGAATGAAGAGGACCTACCTGCTTAGCTGCAAACACCTCCTGGCAGTGCGAGGCAAAGTGTTGTATCTGCATGAAAAATGCAGATGCCATCAGGCAGCTAACAGGCTCTTCTGATGGCACCACCATCCCAGATGGCACAACAAAACCACTGAGAGTCAGGAGGAGAGCAGTTGCGTTGCTGCGCTCTCTTTTTAAGAACAAATCATACAGCTGTCGCTCTTACCAGGAATCACTGTACGGAACGGTAGTCCCTTCCCACCAGCTCTGATTGCCTTCACTTATTAATCATGCCATGCTTTCCTTTGATTGGAGATTCTCTCACTGTCTTTCAATCTGCCCCTTTTTTTCTTGCTTAACCGGTTTCACCCTGGCCTACACAAATATTTCTTTGTCTGAAACCAGGAAGCAGCATATTAAAATGAGGTCTTGCTGCTTAGAAGCAGAAGGAGATGTCAGATGCTTTAATTCGTAGTTTTTAATGACTACAAAAGCTACAAAGTGTACCAGAAAGTTTGGATGGGGTAGAAAAAGGGAGAGGAAATCTCTGACCCCCTGCATGAGGGTACCCTCGATGCCAACAAATCCAGCATTGAGAAAGGTCTGCGCTGTGGACAACGCGGTCCTTTGCTCTCCCCATCCTGCGGTCATTAGCAGCGTCAAACGGTTTCACAACAATTTCTTGTTTATCTGTTCTAGGCTGCAAACCATTGGTCTTGGCACTGGCAGGTGCTACTAACCACAGCGTTTGAGCATTTCTGATTTACCCTCCCAACCCCTTGGGATGATGCAAAACGTTATCACCCCCCTACCACAAGTCCAGAACAGATGCAAAGGATGGCAGGATTTTGCAACATGCTTAGACACCACATTCATTCAACAATACTTTCCCATGGTCAGTGAGGTCACCTGTGCTATAGCAGAGAGATCTCCCATGATTAAGGCAGGGGCCTGAAACTCAAGTTTTTCTTGCTGCACCTCACTGAGGTATAGTCTCTTCTTCCTCTCTGTGAACTAGGTTATGGAAACTAAACCATGGGGCTTCCAACAAGCAGATTGTTTCTGCTACAGATCTTGCAAGAGGCATACAAAAACCACTCGGCTCTTTCAAGCACATTTCCAGCAAACACCAGAATGGTGCAATTAAAGCTCATCTGTGCAATCACACACACACAAAAAAAAGTGAGCCAGACCCTCAGCTGCTATAAATTAGCTCATTACCAACACCCCTAACAGAGCTGTGTCAGTTAATTCTGGCTGAGGAATTGGCCTGTGAGTGTGTTGCATGACAATACCAGGGCCCAGAGCAAAGCAGAGAAGACAGATGCGTGCCTGGCACAGGAGGGAGCGTGCGGCAGGGGCATGGGCATGGTGCTGTGCGGAGGCTTCTGAAAGGAGGTGTGAAGAACTTCAGAGCGCTGAATGGCAGCATTAAGGCTGGTAAGATGTAGTTGCTTGTGCTGGAGGCCAGCCAGGTTTGACACTGCTGCTCCTGGGATATTAGCCAAGATTTTGTTGTTGTTGTTGTTGTTTGTTTCCTTTCCCCTGGATTGGTTTTCCACACCCCTTCTGGGGTGGGGATAAGGTATTGAAAGATGCTGCTTTTGGACAGTTGGCTGGGGCACTGGTACGGCAGCAGAGGAGGGAAGGGAGTTGCGTGTGTATGCTTAGGAATCAGCATCGCCTCCTGCAGCATCTTCAGCAACGCATGCCCAGGCCAAACATTGTCTTAAGTTAACTTGTGTTACTTGCCTAGTAGCCCCCTCAAAGAGTTTTGTAGCCCTCTCAAAGAGTTATACGGCTCTCTAATCACACTAGAGATGAACGGGGTTCCCTGGGTTGTAATATAAACTGTTAACTGATGGTGATGGATTATGTGTAACCTTGGGCAAGTTGCGAGACTTTCTGTGCCTGTACAGTTGGAGAATAAGACTGCTTCCCATCTTTCAGGGATGTGGTAACAGTGACCTGGCTAATATCTGAAGGTAATTAGTAGGGAGTGAAAGGAATTGATGTGTCCTAGCTAAGCCTCTAGAACTTTGCTTTGCTTCGTTTCCAAATTGCTTTCTAGGATACTTCTCTGCTGGCAGTTAGCAAAGCCCAGCAGACACTTCAAAGGTGAATACCCTCCCATCAGCTGCTGTCCAAGGCTTTCCTTTCCTTGGAGTTTTAAGTCCAAGTGTATTTTTCCTGTTGCACAATAACTAGCAGCTGCCAGGGCACAGCCTAATGCATTAATATAGAGATTTCTGACCTGAGGAAAGAGGGCAGATATCTAAATATAAAATTGCTTTCAAGCAGTTTCTTTATCCCAAGTAAGTTGCATGCAAGAGATGTACTCAAACAACTGCCCAGGCAAAGCTCCCAGGTGTTCCCAGCCTTGCATAAGCAGCCACCTTTCTAGTAAACCAAGCCAAAGTCTGTGTTCAACTCCCCATGCTCCAAAGCATTAAAATCCAGGTCCATTTTTTTCTTTTTTGTGTCTATGCCTGTGGCTCACAGCTGCGTTTCACTGGCAATTCCTTCAGTGCAAGCCCTGTTAAACTCTGCTATGTCTCCGAGGGGTCCTTGGCCTCTGATGTGCTGACTCAAGTGTCACAGCACGTCATCTTCTGATGCATCTGGCTAATGGAAGTGCTGGTGGTGGGACGAGTGCTGCGAGTGGCAGTACAGAGCTATACTATACAGTGCTGCCCTGTGCCGCTCTCCTCCCTTCTGGTCTGTGCCCACCCATCTTCTCAAAACATTCATCCTGATTTGTAGGCTGCTTGGCATGGGGAGAGTCTCTGTTAAACATGTGCACCATGACTGGCACAACTGGAGCCAAAGCTTTGCTTGTCTCCATCTGCAGCTGTGTTACAAACAATAGCAGCACTGGAGCCACGGCAGCCCTCTGCTTGTGCCTAGAGCTGCTGCAAGGTTCATGTGCGCCGTGAACCCACCCATGGCGGGTGGTGCTGGCAGGGTGGCAGTCCCAGGGAGAGGCACAAGGTGAGCAGTCCAGAGATTCTCGGAGTGCCTATTCCTCTTCCTGCTCCTGTCTACCACAAGACATGCAACGCCCTCTAGATTTAAGTCCAGAAGACCAGTACTTTCCATATGTAGCATGCCACAAGACCAAAGCACCAGAAACAAAGGGCATCACCAATGACTTGAGTTGCTGGAGTAGCAGGGATTTTGCAGAGCTACCCTGCAAAGAAAGGCCAAAGTCAAACCCCATCCTTCCTGCTTAGCCCTGAGCACAGGAGCAAGACACACGTGTGAAGCCCCAGAGAAGGTTTTTCAGCATCCCGTGGAGGACCTGCACAGCCTGCCTAGTAACTCCTCTCTAGCTCCAGCTGTGCCAAGGATTAAATCCTGTGCCATGCAGGACGGGTTCCGTGATGGGGCTGTGGCCTCCAAGTAACAAAGAGATGATCATTGGCTTCTGAAGAATCATTACGCAGCAGTGACTAGTGAACTGGAGTCAAACTCATGACCTAGAAATGCAAGGCTGCCTCTCCTATTCAGTTCTTGCATTCCCTCATTTTCCTTCCTTCCTTTACCTTTGGTCCTCTTGCTGCGACACGTTCTCTAACACCGCTGGCAGTACAGCTTGGGTGGTATTTCCCTTTCACTGCAAAGAGGGGATTTTTTTTTCTCACAGATGATGAGGTCTCAATTTCCCAGCATTTAAGAGAAAAGGGGTCACTTCCTTTCCGAAACAATAGGCATTTTTTGCTGCTGACTCTTCCCCCACATGTGCCGAGGGGTGGGTCTGGGTGGTGGGGCTGTGCTGGCACCTCCTTCTCGGCACTAGCCCACCAGCTGGCCCCACGCAGAGCACGCAGGAGCTGTGTTACTTCCCTCGCTGGGCAACAGCAGCTCCTTGCATAGCCCTGTGGACACAGGGAGTCTTTGCACAGACATGACCCCAATACTTAAATGAATTGGATCGCTCATGCTGCCAAAAACCCCAAAATGAAACAACCCAACAAACAACCCCTACCCAAAAAAACCCCAGCAACCACTACCAATTGACTTTCTGGGAGGGAAATCTATCTCCACAGAGCTTTGCCATGGACCTCCATGGGGTAAGGATCTCCTGGCTTCCTGGTGCTTTACAGGCCTGTTGAAGACCTTATGCCAGTCCTGGCAATGGCAGGGGTGCTACTTGGCACCAAGTTCCTGCAGACAACCTGCCTTCCCAATACCTTTCAAGCAAAGCTATCTGTGAGCATGCTGTGGCATCTTGGGCTGCCCGATCCGAGCAAGGGCTGCTCCTACACAATTAGGACAATCAGGAGCCTAAGAATGTCTAAGGGGAGCTTATGGACAGGTCTTGTGACTTCAGTGCACCAGTTACAACCTCTGTCTACAACGGCAGAGACTTGTGAAGACTTGAAAATCACTGTCATAGAAATGGGGGTTTTTTTTACTGGATTTGTGATTGAAAAATTCACATTTACAGAGGAACACACTCACGTATGGTAACCAAATATTTGAACGATAGACCCAATTCTCAACATTTCAATTTACCCAGCTGGGGAACGGAAATGCATGTGCATTTCATGTGAGTACTTATCCAATTTGATTTGCTTGAAATGTTGAATGCAAAGGAATAATTATGACAAAGCTGAGATCTCGGACAGTCCCTGAGCAAAAAGCACAAAGTTCTTGGATTGTTTGGCTCCAAGGTGCTCTTCAGTCTCAGTTAGTTAAGTGTGTGAAGTTCCTCTGGATGATAGTTTGGTAATATAATGTGACCATAAATGTTATAGATTCCCCCATAGCTGCAGCCAGTAGTGATAAATCCATATAAAACAGATGCTGAAAGAAAGATAACAGGGTTCAAGGACTCTGACTGAAGAGGCATTCATTGCTTTAATGCATATGTTAGAAGAGGAGATCATTATAGCTTTTTTGAGGCATTTGAGGAGGAATGAGAGGGCAATTGATTGTTTACTGATGGATATAGTTAGGTGAACTAAAGAGGAAATGGATTTCCAAGTAGAGAGGCCACTTGACATTTTTACAGCTTGTTTCTATTCATTCCAACTGTCCTGTGAAGTTTTTGAAACAGAGCAACGGGTCTGACAGATTAGTGACCTCTTGCAGAAAGTCCCGGGGCACAGCAGGTCCCCACAGACCACCTGGCTCGGCGCAGTTCCTCGTGTAGGCTGGCAGTCACCCGTCCTCAGACCAGCGCTTGACTTTGCACACAGTGCCAGCAAAGAGCCTCTCCCACTCATTATTTACACTGCAACTTGTTTCTTTGGATATTTCCCAGTGGGAAAACTAGGCCAAGGATAACTTCGGTGCACAAGGATCTATGCCCAAGTCTTCCCTATGCTGCAATGTAACCACTCCTGGGGTGGGGGGGAGGCTCGGCTCCCACAGTCACCGATGGTGCTTATTTGTGAGACTGTCAGGGATATGACTGCTAACAGCTCTCAATGAAGACCAGCAAATCCTTCTCCTTGGAAATTCCTGTGTACTGCTTCAGGAGAAAGGTTCAAAACCTTAAATAAAGGAAACAGTGCTTTCATGGGCAGCCCTGTGTAATAGCAAAGGATTATTTGGCACACAGCTCGCTAATGTGTCTGAGCAGAAAATGAAAACAATGGAAACAAATATACCCTACCTTGGCAAAAACTGTCTAATTTAGATCTTTCCTTGCCCATCTGATTTGCAGGCTGCCTCGTATCGCAAAGGAGTATTCAGCCAGAAACAAACTAGGAGACAGGAGGCCCTTTGCAAGGATGGAACTTGCCCCCCAGGGATGACAGGTATGTAGTAATTCAGGTTTTATTGCCTATAATAAGCTTGGATAAACAACTGTTCAATAGCCCCACTGACCAAAGCCATTAAGACCCCACTGCTTCACAACTGAAGCCAAAGGCACACATGAATCTATTGGAAGGGTCACTGCTAACCCATTCTTCATGTGCAGTCATTGCTGTCCCTAGGCAAAGCCCCAGAGAGCTGCTTCTGCTCAAACGAGCTAGCAGGGGGCAGGTGTAACCATGCTCCTTGGTATGTCTGAAATCTTTTATGGTTGCAATGACAGTGGTGACGACTTTGGGGCTTGTTGCTCTTGCTGGGGCTGCACAAGGACTTTGGTGAGATGACAAGGAGGTCATGATGCAGGCAGGGCTCTGTAGCTACAGTAAACTGAACAAGAGGTCCTGCCACCCTGATATGTCTGCTCTAACAGCCCCCCACCCCGAGGAGGGGGGGAGATCCAGCCTATACCCCTGTTATTGAGCTGTCACTCTAATAAAAAAAAAGGTTTCTTCAGTTTATATTCTCTATCTTAAGCTGCATTTGGTGATGCAACTTTAAAGCCCCTGTTGCAAAGCTTGCAAGAAACAGCATATTCTTGGCTCTGAGTAGAGACGGGGTCCAAAGCGGGACGCAAATAATATTTGGTGCTGCCTTCCAGCCAAGGTGATTAGGGACTGCTGTCCCTGTTTCTTATTTGGAGAAAGTCTAGCTGAATGTCTTTTTGATTCTTCAGCGTTGTGTGTGATAAGTCTGTTCCCCCACCAAAGCTTCCACCTACCCCTCCTACAATACTGCTGTGTCTGGGTGATGAGGGACACTTCCATGTGGAAGAGCAAGCTTCCTTTCTGCTCCTAACCCCGCTGTCAGGCTTGCACTACATAGTTTGGGGGAAACAAGTTCATAGTCAAATTACATCCAGGGGAAAAAAGAGCAATTTCCACCATACTGTAAAATGGCGTCTCTTCAAATGCTCTCCGCATTTTGTGGCGATGCTGGAGTGCTCTCGCAGCAGCCCTGCTCTAGAGCCCTTTGCATCTTTGGGTAGAAATGGAGCTTCCAGACCAAACCCAGGCAGAGCAATGTGCTTCAGCAGCCCTTGCTAGCACGGTGCCTGGCGGTTACCTGCTAGAGCACCTCAGGGAGGCTCCAGCTCGTGTGGAGTTGTGAGTAGCTGCTCCAGAGCAGGAGCGCTGGGAAGCACAAGCCCAGCAGCGAGTGCCTGAGCAGATGCC
>NW_009260182.1:7150001-7150547 GCF_000687185.1 Egretta garzetta | reverse complement strand
GGCGGCACCGCAGGAGCTGCCTGCCCTGCAGCAGCCCAGGCAGGCAGGAGTTCAGCATACAGAGGGGAAGGCAGGACCCTAGGAGGCATAACCGCTCCAATGCTGTGTTTTGCAGCGGTGTTACCACCCTGCTGTTGCACAGCGCAATACACGTAGACTCTGGCAAACCCGGTTCTGTAGCCACCTCCATGCCAAGCAAACCAACCCACTGCAGTGAGACAGAAACTGCGGATCTCTTACAGCTGGCACCAGCCAAGCTGAAGGCTAAACAGGGATGCTGAGGGGATTCTGCTACCTGGGGCTTGTGGTCTCAAAGCCTGCGGTGCTGGCTGAGGAATAAAACATAACCAGACCCGTTGTGCCTGAAAAACCCACATCGTTTGTTTTGACAACAGACTTAAAGTTACAAGGGATCTGCTGCAGGTCCGTAGCTGCCCTCCCCGCCTGGGTCACCTCATCTGCACAGAGCAGGAGGGAGCAAATAAAACCTCTCAAACTCGGGATAATCCCTGTCGGATGGGAACGTGCCAGCCTAGAAAGCGATCC
>NW_009260182.1:7127149-7149412 GCF_000687185.1 Egretta garzetta | reverse complement strand
CGAGCAGCGACTTATGAAGGGAGCAGCCCAGAGGAATGCGTCTCCGCTGGCTGATAAGCCGAGGTGGCTGGAGGGGTTTGAGCTACCTTTGCAACGCCCGGAGGAGGGCGGGGGGGGGAGGAAAAAGGGGACGGGAGGGAAGAAAAAGAAAAATATTTCAGCACTTGCATAATGTCAATAAACAACCCCCCTCTCAAGTGGCAGGGAAGGAAAGGCTGGAATGTTTTGGGTGGGGAGGAGAGAGAGTAGAGTGGGCTTGGTGGGTTTTCTTCTTTTCGGTTGGGTTTTTTTCCCCTCTCTATTTCAATCACATGTTATGTGTTCATAATGCAAAACTCTGCTTTGGTTGTAGCTGGGGCTGCAGGCTATGAGCAAGAGGGGCGAGGGGGAAGCGGCAGGACTGTCCCGAACACAGGCTCCCAGGGGCAGGTTTGTGGTGCTGCCCCACTGGAGTGAACATCAAAGGTGCAGGCCAGGGTGAAGAGCTCTGGGGTGCCCTGGGCATGGCTGCACTCACCAGCTGCTGCCTTGGGGAGCGTGTGGGAAACGACTCCTAGGCTAGGTTTAAGCAGTACAAGCTCCCTACAGCCAACAGCCCCATAACCTATACAGGGTCTCTGCTTGCTAAGAGAGCACCAGTCCCTGCATTACTCTCCCATCCAGACTTCTGCTGACTCCAGCACTGTCAGAAAATGTGCTGCTCCACCGGTTAAACTGGCCTAATTCTGTGGACTTCAGCTGTCCACAGGATCAGCCACTCCAAGGAGACCACAGAGAGCCAGTGGGTGCTACAGCCCTGCTACAAATGCTGTGAGAAAGCCAGGCGGGAGGGGATCTGTCAAGAGACCAGGTCCAGCTGCCCCCTCGCCCTGCTCCCTCAGTGCCAGTCCTTCTGCGCCTCTGCCACGAGCACCACGGGCCAGGTATCAACTGAAGGGAATTGACTTTTTGCTGTAGCAGTCACTGTAGCTTGCCGACTGGCACCAGCCACAATTTACCAGCCACAATTTAAAGACATGGGATTTAATTGCCCCCTTTCCCTCAGCACATTGCTCTTGCATTTAGTTATTATTTTATTGCTTCCAAACTCATGTCCAACAGAAGGCATCCTTCCTCCCCAGGCTAGGAGATTCATTACACTGCTCCCCCCTTGCCTCCCACTGCAGTGGGATGGAGTGTTTGTGGGCTGCACCCACTTCCTTGTGGCACTCCAGGCACTCGTCATGTGCCCAAAGCCTGCCCCTGTTTTTCTAGGAAAGCCAAAGAGGGTTGTGTCCAGGACCGGTGAGAAGGAAAGGCCATATATTCCATCGGGGAAGGAGGTCCCTATTTCTTGCAGCGAGCTGAGTCCCAGGCTGGGGAGATGTGCAGCGCTGTGGTTACTGCTGTCTGCTTGGCACGCAACGTGCTGCCATGCTCTACCCCTGCGACCAGCCCGGGCTCGCCGCCTCGGCTCCCGGCTTCAGTGGGCAGACTTAAATTATTAGAGCAGCGGAAGGGTCATTTACAGGTGCCCTAGCATGAATTCAGTAGCACTGTTAGCAGCTAGAGGAATTTTAGGGACAAACTATTACCCCCTTACCTCCAGCTCTGCTGCCCATATACCATTGCATGCTCCTTTCTTCCTGCCATAGAGCTCCATTGGTTTGTACACTGCTGAACACAATCCTATACTATCCAGAGGCTTATTTTTTAAATAACTAGTTTGGAGAAGGAAAAAAAAAACCTACCGTGATGATGTCTGTATATAGCTGCAACTCAAAGTGCTCTGAAATATCTCTACTTTGCTGTGAGCAAAATGTTTGATACTGACAGAAAACTAGGTTCCTAAGGAGAGTCTCAAGCTGGCTGTTTCTCAGCTCAGTTTACCCCCTTGTGTTCAACAAATGCTTGGGGCCAACAGAAATGACTGTGTTACCAAAATATAATAAATAAAAGAATGCAGCGACAGCAAGCTTTTTGAACAAGAATAAAACATCCCCTGGAATGCACACAAGCCAAGCGCGCCAGCCCTGAGCTAGGGCAAACCGTGGAAGGAAAATGGCTGGCAATGAGCGCCGGATTTTGATGCTGTTGGTATCCTTACAGGAGGGTGTGTTTGTGTGTATGGAACTGATAATTAATATTGGAAGTGCCCTTTGTTGACATAATATGTGACAGTGTTCAGAGTCTAGAGGGCCCCACAAAGCTGTTCTTAGGTGTTGTACATGGTGATTTTTGTCTACATCTGAGAAGTTTTAGTAGCGTAAGTGTGCTTTATGTATTTTTTCAACTCGGGTTTATTTGCTGTATTAGCATCAAAATGTTTTACACATGAATAGCTTAGCACTGGATCAGGAAAAAGCCATAGCATGCTTAGGACTTTTATTCCAGTGTAAAGGCACCTACCTGAAGGGAGATTTTACCATTTTGTGGTTGTTTTATTAACAGCAGTGAAACCTTCCAAAGGGCGGGCAGCATCAAAAACAGCCCGCAACAAGAAACGAAAGTGGTTCCTGATTTTGGTGTCTAAACTTGAAGAAAATGCAGAAAAGGGAAACTGATTATTAATATGCTTTTCTCTAAACCTCGTGAACACCCTGGACATGAGAAAGGTCATATCCCCTCTGTACAGAAATACATTGAGCCCAATTGCTGCTGTAGTCCAGCGAGAAAGGAAGGATGCTCCTAACCTGCAGCTCCATCCCTTGTCTGGCAGCAAGAGTATTGCCAGGTCTCACCACTTAATTGGGAGTTTTGAGACAGGCTGGCTCCTTTTCCTTAAAGCTCAGCCTGTTAGTGAGGGCAGCGTGGGGTGCCAGGGTGGAGCTGTATGCGGCTGTGGCAGGGGGGGAGCACGGGGATGGGGAGGAACCAGCCAAGAGGGGAAACAGCCCTGCCTCAGCCATGGGGACAGCCTGGTCCGAGGACTGGGGCCACCTTACTAGGCGCCTTGCGAGGATGCTGTGGTTCGTGGCACTCGCCACATCTGCCCTTCCCCTGCGGCTGCCAGGCCTTGTGCCAGGGCTCCTTCCCATTCACCCGTGTGCTGAGAGGGTGGGGTGGGTTCTCCGAATTGCAACCAGGCAGGAAATTCCCTCTCGAGCTGCAGAGGATGTAACGGGAAGAGGAAAAGCCTCGTAGTCAGCATCAGCTTCATTTCTGATGGATGCATCAGTTTCCTCAGCCGTAAGAAAACTCTCCACCCAAAGAAGTCCCTGAGTGTGGAAAGCTGTTGTGTCTCTGGATCCCCTGGGCATACAGCTGCATCCTATCTTTCTTGTCACCTTTGTGAGACTTGGGGCTGGTGGGAGGTGACTTCAGAGCAGAGGGCACTTCCCTACCGTGGAGAAGCCAGGCACGAGGTCGCAGGGAGCTGCTCAGCCTTTGCACCAAGGAGGGTGGGTGAGGGTGTGCGGCAAGGTCTGTTTATAGTGCAATTCCCAGGTTAGGCACCTGGAAAGCAGGAGAGACACATTTAGTGGTGACTGCTAAAACTACGCGGGCCATTTGTGCTGTTCCTCCATGCCCCAGTTACTACTGTAACTGTAAAATCACCCTCCAATTTCCCACAAAAGTGATTCCTATAGCATCCACTAAGATGCTTTGCAGGTGCAAAGGAGGATGCCTGCCTTTGCTTCAAAAAACTCATGATGAGCCAGTTTTTCGCAGCAGCAGGACAGAGCCCTGAGCGTGCACGGCCCTGCCTGGGTGAGCTCTCCCGGCTGGGACAGGTGTTCCTCTGCTGTTTGGCTTTAGGCGAGTCCCCCGTGCACAGAACTTCATCTCCTTCTGCCGCAGCTTTTCTGGCAGAACAGGATTTTTGTCAGTAGTTTCAGGACCCGTCTTCTTTAAGTTGCACAGCCCCCCGAATCACAGGATTTCTCAATCATGTAAAAGGCCCCTCCACCTGGCGTGAGGTATTCGTGAAGAAAAACACATTCCGATAGCATTGTCGCTGTGGTTTTCACAGCACACGATGAAATAACTGTCAACCTTTCATCATATGTATATATTAGACCTCATTTTCCATCCCGTTCCCTGACCCGCTTAGCTAAAGGCTGGCTCTCGACAGGTTGCTTGACTACCTCCTGGTTTCATTTGTACACCTGCAGTGTGGCACAAAAGGACCCTGTGCAATCACCGCCTCGACTCAAATACGTTTTCTTTCATTCCACTACAAGCAAGGTTTTGGGATGTAGCTGGCAGAGGGACATTGGACCCATGTGACAGCCTGGGAAAAAAGGGGGAATGTAACGTTGTGCTACGGGGGAGCTCCCCATCAGCAGAGAAAGGACAGGGAGGGGATGATCTGTGTGGCAGCCGTCAGGCTTGGCTTGGACCTGTCCCTGATCGGTGACTGTGAGGGGTTGCTCTTTGTCTTACGTTTTAGCTACCTGTGCCCAAGCAGCCTTGCCAGCGGTGCTGTATTGATCTCATTTAAGCAAGGACTGACAGCACCTCCCACGTGAGAGTGGGCAGTGCTGCCCCGGGGGTACCGGGTGCCACGGGGCTGGTGCCTGGCAGAACCCCATGCCAGGCAGCGTGCCTGTGTGCACGGCTTGGGGAGCCCACGCTGCCTGAGACAGCAGCCCCTCACGTGAGTGCCAGGTCAAGGGCAAAAAAAAAAAAAAATAGAGGGGGGATTCAAAGAGGAAATGCATGATATTTGCATTCCTATAAACGGAAGCTGCCAGAACACTCCAGTTTCCTGCGAAATGGTTCTCCTGCTAACTTGGCAATGACCTGCACGTGTACAGCTTGTCCAGTTGAAGGTTTGGGGTCAGGAAAGAGGAAGTTGTTTTACTGCAATGCCCTTACAGTGCAAAAAATAGCTTGCTGGGGTAGTGAGCAGCTCTTGAGTCTGTTAGCCCTAATGTGTTAATCTTGTGCCTTGCTCCAGACACTTGTCTTAGTCTACATACATTGCAGTTTTTGCTCTTTCCACAGGGAATCTGATAAATGCAGTAAATACTCAAAATGAGCAAAGCTTGTCTGTGCAAGCAAAGCCCCTCTACATCTTCTCTGCCTCTCGCATGGACGCTACTGCCCCGAGCAATTCCCCACCACAGAGGAGGGGAGAAAGCTGCCACCCAGCTCAGCACCTACTGCCACAATTCTGCTTGCTGGTGTATCCACCAGCCTTTCCAGAGCAGAGAAGGCTCAAAGCCAGGCATGTTTTATATCCCAGAGCAGGTACGTGGTCCTCGCTCCTCCCTGCTGTGAACGGAGTCCTGGTGAGCCGGGTGGGAAGCAGCTGCCCAGCACTGTGCTCCAGGGAGCCGGGGCCGGTGGCTTGCTGGGCACATTGCTTCCCTGCGTGCACAACGGAAACACCTTTGTGCTCACTGAGCAGGGCTGACAGGACCTTTGACTTCAAGAGCTGTTGCAACACAAGCTTAGACTCAGGTCGCTGCTTTCTAACGCTCCGGAGCCAGCACGGTGCCCCTTCACTTTCCTGTGGATTACCTGCCTTGAGGGTCCACGCCTTTCCCAGCCAAGGGACAAGCTGGCATACCTTGTCAACACCTTCCCAGGTGGGCTGAGCTGCGCCATGCTGCACTGGCTGCTTTCTGGGTTACAACACAACCCAAACCCTCTGTTTGCCTCCTGTCCCCATCAGCTCTTTCTCCCCCCGGCACCGCTGCACCCCTCTCCACCAGTGGTTTTGGGTTGGGTGTCTGAGTCATCAGGCGCTGGGGCTCAGCCAGGAGAGAAGGGTGCCTGGCTCGGGACGGGATGGAACAGGCAGCAGAGCAGTGGTGGGCACCTTGGGGCTGCACACCGGTGGGGCAGCTGGGTGCTAGCGGAGGAGCAGAGGGGAGTGTTGTGGGGGAGCTGGTGAGGGGCAGGGAAAGCTGCAGAGGTGCTTGAGGAGCAGCAGCAGCCCCTCGGGAAGGAAGGAAGGAAGGAAAGGTGGAGGCTGAGCCAGGTCGGGGAAAGAGGCGCCTTGTTTTTCTGCTGGGACCTTGGTGTCCTGGGAGTGCCAGGGGGCTGATTCAGTGGCCCCGACAAAGGGCAAGTCACGGCCAGGGGCACCCAGCTCCTGGACTCTGCCGGGGGCCGTTGTCCTCCTCCAGGCGTGGGGGGCAGAGCCTGCTTTTGCTGCACTGCCCTTATTTCTATGGGTCTTTAATTTACCTTTGTGATGGAGGGCAGCATCCACCTCCTCCAGCTCAGCAGCCCTCAGCTCAGTCTGTCCATGGGACAGTCTGGTAGGTGCTACGGGGTTACCGTGAGGAGCACTGTGCCAACTTCCTATCCCAGGTCACCTACCGGCATCCCCCTGCTTCGTGCCGAGCAGCGGGCAGCACCCCTCACCAGAGCCCGGCTGTCATGGGAGCTGCCTTGGGGCCAGCCTTGTCCTTCCTCCCACCGCCTCACAGCCAATGCCAGAACAGATGAATGGGGAGTGGTAGGGTGATCACAGCCCCAGCAACAGAAGACACATGAGGGTGTCTGCCTTGAGGAGCTGTGCCTGCTGCCGCCGGGCTCTTGGCCTCCCTGGTGAGCCCATGCCCAGCAGTGAGCCCGGACTCGGACGTGCATCTGGCTCACGGCATCCCCCAGAGCTGGGCCAAGCTTCGTCCCCACTAGGTCCTTTCACAGAGACCGTTCCGCAGGAGCAAGGGGCACTGTGTCCAACCTCGCGTCTGTGTGTGCAGGTGCTGGCCCAAAAATACAGCGATGGGGCAGGGTTAGGCGAGGGTCACGGCCCGGCAGCATAGCACAGCGGGGCTGGGTGCACGGCGGCAGCGGCAGCTCTTCCCCTCCGCAAAGCCCTGGCTGAGTACACTGGAAGTTCTGCATAGTTTCATGCTCTGCTTTGTCGAGAGGAGACTGGTAAAACTAGATGGGAATCCAGGGGACCGTGACAGAAAAGATCAGAGGGCATGAGGGAAGGGTCGGGGAGTTTCCCACCATGAAATCAGGGCAAAAGGTGATGAGGAGGAACTCAGAAGAGCAGTTGTGTTGACCTGGGCCTCCTTTTCCACCCTCTGAGTTGTTTGCAGCCAGGCCTGGGTTTGGCCTGTTTCTCCATTTCCATCACGACTCTGCCTGGTGTAGAACGAGGGGTACCCTTTGCCCTTGCTCGGTCTGCTGCCGGGAGGCAGCCAGGCTGGGCAGGATCTGCCAGGCACATGCCAACACCGTGTCCTGGGCCAGAGCTGGGGAGCGAGAGTGTCCGCAGCATCCCTCAGCCTGTTTGTTTCTTTGCTTTTTATCCCTGGAGAATCCCAGTGGCTCTGAAAGTGCTGCTTAAACCTTGCAATTAACAGGGCTGAGGGTTTGGCAATCTCTGCCTCATTTGCCTTGTTGCAAATGCTGCGTTGTTATAAATTCTGCAATTGCTTTAGTTTGGAAATGCTCACTCTCAGTTTAGAGCAATCTGTTTCAATGGAGTGCAGGAGGAGAGTTAGCTGTGACTTGCTAAATACATCACCAGAGTTTAAAGCTAAAGTTAATGAGACCCTGGGCAATTTGCATTGCTTTCCCCTGAATATATGTGCACGCATCAGTAGAAATAAATATTTTTCTTGTGTAGCAATTTAATTAGAACTTATTAAAGTAAACATGCCCCGAAGGTTTGAATATGATAGCAGCATTGCATTATAAATGTCATTTTGATTGAATAATGGCTTCTTTGCTTGAACAGGATAACTATCCACCCGAAACACAGAGGTGAAACTTTAGTTAATAATAAAACTCCCACCAACTTCAATAGAGCTATATTTCACCTTAATTGTACTCATAATTATGCTTTCACAGTTTGATTACAGAATTGACTGTTTCCCTCTTGGAGGGGGTATACATTGTTGTACCCCTCCCACAAAAGAACTGGGAACTGAGGACTGTTGACATGCAGTACGTGAGCCTCGGCTCAGGAATGAGGTGGTTTGCCCCATCCAGTGAAATGATGGAGCTCCCTTGTCCCTGGGTGCGACAGGAGCAACGAGAGTTGCTGCACGGGTTTTCATTACAGAAGATACCGTAAGATTAGCCTGGAGCAGTGGTCACCAATTCCTGTGGATCTGGCTACTCCAGTATTTGGGAGAAGTATCTGAGGCCGGCTGAGAGTAGGTATAAATATGCTGCACGAGACCCAACCTCCACTGGAAAAGTTTACAGGGGCTTCCCAGGCTGAAAAAGGTTGAAAAGAACTGTCCTTGATGAAAATAGAGTATTCGGTAGCCAAGGGCCTGTCTGGATAACCCCGGGACATACTTCACAAATAGCATCTGGTTTCTGCAAACCTGCTATTTAAAAAATCTCTTGCTGAAGCCAAATCAATGCTCTTTCATTTGTGTACAACTCTGATATCCAGTTCTTGGGTGTGTATTTCCTCTGGACATCCCGGAGGATATTTCTGGCTCCACTGTTTGTGAACTGAAGGTGGTAACGTGACCGTGGACCTTACGCCACGGTCTGCATACATGACTGCGTGCAAGCGGCAGGTGCGTGCCGCTGCTTGGCCCCGCGTCGGGCACCTCCTTCACGCCATGGAAAGAGCACAGGAGCTTAGATTTGACACCAGTGCTGAGGTGCTCTGCCCCCTCAGCACATCAGTTCAGTCCTCACTGCTTTTCACCTCCCTACCTAAAAAAAAAAGAGGTAAAGCCAATCTCCATTGTAAAGCTGTGAGGGCACTAAATGTAGGAGTCTGTATTAAACCAGTAATTTCTGTGAGCAATGAGTGACCACGGCTGTCCAGAGTAGCAAAAGTGAGTTCATCATAAAGAGACATTTTTGCCCCTCCAAACTGACCCCAAAGCAGGGCTCTTCTAGGTCCAGGCAGGAAATGCCAGTGATATGTTCACAACCCATCTGTTCAGGTCTGATCTAAGCCCACCGGAGAAAATGACTTTCAGGGGTTGGGACCAGGACCTTTGTGGCTTTCATCTTAGCAGTGCTACCTGTGCTTTTATCTATCAAACTCTGCTTCTCTTTGTATGCCTGTTTAAGTGGGATGAATGGAGACACTGCTGGTTTACTGCGGACTTCCCTGTGCTTACTAATTTAAGACTGCCGTTCAGACTGAAATTTCCAGGTTGGCTTGTGCTGAATCCGTAGTCTATATGCAGCGCTTGAGAGATATTTCCGTATCCTGAAATAACAGGAGGCTTGTGATACATCAATTCATGACTCTGCGGTGCTCCGCGACTCCCAGGATGGAGGACAGATGTCACCAAGTTGTTGTACGCTGAAGCAGTCACTGCGCAACGACCCTTTATCGAAAGCCAACATGACTGAACCGATGAGTTAAGACACAAAGATTTCCATGCCAGGTAAAAATAATGGGCATATATATTTTTAGTGGATTTGTGCAAGGAGAGCTTTCTTTGGTGCCTTCCACAGAGTTTCTGGCAGTGCTTTTAACAAAAAAAAAAAAAAAAGAAAAAAAGAAAAGAGAGTGAGAGCGAATTCTGACCTCCAGATGACCCAGCTTTGAATCTGGGTGATTTGCAGTCCGACAGCACAATTTGCTTGCTCCCAAGTTAGGTTTAATGTGAAGGAACAAGCAAAGACACAATAAAATATTGTCCCAAGCTTGCAAACAGAATCAGTCAAGTTCCAGTCTGTCAAAATCAGCAGTAGGTGGGGGCCAGACTTACCCTTGCCCCGCTAACCTGTGCCCATGCAGGCTGAGAAGGCAGCAGGAGTCGAGGGACGGGCTGCAAAGGGCTGCGGAGCAGATTGCAGGTGAGCTTGGCTGCCAGGGAGGCACCGAGCTAGAGTCTGATTTTTCAGCAAAGGTTCCACATCTAACTCTTTCAGGGATATTTAAAGTCATGTTTTCAAAGCACACCATTAGAGAGCCCTCTGGGGAGAGCTGGCTGCTCATTTTAGTGCCCAAAAATGCAGGCTAAGCTGTTCTAAAGATCTGGCTCTGTTTGTGGCTGCTGAACTCTTTTAAAAGCCAAACCCTTTTTTCATATAAACACCAAACTGCCTGATGTCAAGTCAGGTTTGCAAGATAAGATAAGCGTGCTTCAGTGAGGAATAAATGGAGGAGAGTTTATGGAAACTGAGTTATGGTAAATAGCATCAAGAAGAAGGGGGTTTATGTGGTGTTGTGCATAGCAGAGGTGGATAGAGAGTGTATATATATTTTTCAGAGCTGTGGGAGAAGAAGATGAGGGGGAGGCTGGGGCTCACCACCCCTGTCATTGCGGTGGCCAGGAACCCCATGCCACAGGGCTGAGCAAGGGGATCTGGAGGCTGGTGGGGTGCAGCAGCACAGACTCAGCGTTTCAGAGGCAAGCTCAGAGGGCGATGAGAGGAATGGAGGGAATGTGATAAGGCCGGGGGAGGATTTAGTGAGGGAAGGGGAAGGAACGAGCAGGGGAAAGGAGGGGGTGCGGGGAGGCCAGGAGTGCCCCTTCTCACTGTCTCCCAGTTTCCCCGTACTGGAGGCAGATCTGGGTCCCTCAGCTGAAACACCAGGGAACTGCTGCACTGAAGAGAGTTCCCCTTCCTCTTAGGGATGCAGCAGATGGCCAGACCACTGTCCCTTCAGCCACCCCCAATGGCGGGCGCAGGGGACAGTGTACTGCCAGCAGCCACTCATCCTGGCCACCAGCAACCTCAGAAATAGCAAGCCTTTGTTGTCATTGTCCTTGTGTTTGTAGATGACTTGGCCCAAGGAAAGATGAAAGCCACTGGAAGTCTGTAAGTTGCTGTGGATGTTTCTGTGAAGACAGTAGAAGTCTGCAGGATCATACCTGAGAGACTTTTTTTATTAATGGAGAGCTCTTGCTTTTTGAAAAGGTGGGCCAGCGTAATCCCACAACACAGAAAAATGCTCGGGGGATCGCACGTGGTTACACTGCCAGCCCCCGGGAAGCTGCTGAGCTGCGCTGTGCGGCCACGGTGCGGCTGGATGTTGAAGGCAGAGCTGCCGTGGTGGCGCACCACCACTCCCCGCCAGATCTGCAGCAACGTTTCTGGCTCCAGCACTACCCCAAGTGTCTGCACATTCTTATCAGCAAACCTTGCAGGTAGCATTACATGTTTGTCCACTTGAAATAGGAATATTCCTTAACTCTGAACCTCCCTGGCCTCTCTCTTCATATGCTAGTCTCTCTTGATGGCAACAGACGGATATATTTATATTTAACCTTTCTGGCTATATAAATTCATGTCTGCAATGGCTTACAACTGTTATAATTCAGAAAAAAAAAAAAAGTTAGCAAAAACCCATCATGATGCAAATGTAGAAAAGAGTCTGTAACTCACTTGCTGCTCCCACACATGCGAGCGAATGATCTGGCAGTTTTGAGGTATGAACATAACCCAAGACCTCTATCTGAACACTCGGACCTTTATGGAGATTTAACACCAGTTTGGATTGGGTGGCTCACAAACACTTTGTGAAAGCTCTAGGAGAAACAGAGGCGATCTTTAAAGCCGTGGGTGGAGGAAGACAGTGGGATATAAGACAGACAAAGCTAGACAGGCTAGACAGCTCTGGTTAGCACCTAACTGATTTTTTTAGGGGATTCTTTGGCATAGATCCTAAACTTTTTGGATCATTAATCAGTTTTAACTCTCAGTTTCTTGCAAGCCATCATGCATTTAGCTGAAAGCACTAGAAGAATGGTGCTCTGCAGATTTTCTGGCCTCTCAGAGCAGACCAGACTTCACTGCTGGCACAGAAAATACTATGTGGAAAGAACTGTGGTGAGGAAAAGATTTCGCAACGTCAGCAGTACCCAAAGGGAGGATGAGGTGGAGCTCTCGATGAGTAATGTGAGGTTTGGTACCAGCAGGTCTAAATATCACAGATAAAAGTTGTGATTTCATCCTGGTATTTTGGAGATCTGGCCTGCCAAGTGTGCTGTGGCCACCCTGCTTTCCCCTCACAAAAAAGTAGTCTTCCTGCCCTCACTATTGGGGTGCTGGCCTCCTGCAAAAGACAGTGTTACCTCCCTGTTCTCACTCCATCCCACCAGCCAGCCAGCAGACTGGGCCTCCCGATCTTCCCAGTGTTGCTTCCCAGGTGGCTCTCCCTATATTACGTGGGCACTTCTTGGGCAACCTCTGCCTCTTTCAAAACCCTCCTCTTTTTCCCCACACCAGATGCTGCTTTCCTGCCATCACATACGCTAGCCACTAACAAGGGTTTAAGTCAATGTTAGGTGGGTCCCCAAATGTCACACCTGTCTGAGAGGCAGGCAGCTGAATTCTGCCTGGGCTGCAGCAAAGGGCCGTGCAGCTGGATCTCAGCGGGGTATTTTGATATCGCGGTCAGACGATGTGCCGGCTAAGAACATGTGCAATTGGTGCGCTGTCATTTTGAGTTGGAGGAAAAAATGGTGAGGAGCCTGCATTAATTAGTCTTAAACCACACTTGGCAGACGCTGACTCCTCCGCAGAGTATCTGTTGCTAGAGGGCATGAAAACATACCTGTTGCATTGGATGGGCAAGGTGCAGAGATAGTGCCAGGAAGCAGGATTTACACCGAGACGGTGCAGAAACCAGCATGATGTTCTTGGGTGAAGAACCACTTAAACGCAAGTAGTGATGTCCATGAACTACATCTCCGTTTTCCCCCTTTTCGCTTGGGCGCTGAAGGCAGCCGGTATTAAAGAGAAAATGGTCTGTTCTAGGCAGAAAAACTGTGATTGCTGGCGACTGTCTGAGAGCTCTGGGAAGAAACATCCCAGCATATGGAAATGGCAATGTGTTTCTACTGGTGCTTCACCAGTACATCTCAATGTGTTTTGCAGTGGAAGTTTCTACAGTTATTTCCACTTTTTCTGTGGGGAATACAGAGTTCAGGTACCTGAGGCACAGGGAAGGGAGGGGAGTCAGGCATTGTAGGAAATCTGTGTAAACTGTTACCCTCTTTAGGGACACATGATAATTAAAGCAAACAGAGAGCCTTTGGCTGGCATGAGGTCTCAATAAACTACCACCAAGCTACCTGCAATTCATTGCTTTGATTTTGTGACAGTCATTTGAGTATAAGAGCAAGTACAGGGGTGGGTATTTTTTTCCTGTTTACCTCCTTCCAGCAGGTGAAAACTAGAGTTTCCTATAAAAAATGCAGGGCACTAGCATAGCTGGCAACAGCAACAACTCCTGTGGGCTCTCAGGTTGGCATTCATCTGCTAGGAACCTCTGCTTCAGTCAGTCTTGAGGACATATTCAGCATTCATATTCATGTTCTCATGGGCTTCAGGGGAAATGAAGTGTCACTTCAGCTTCTTTCCCCATAGATCTTTGGTTTTACCACCACCACCCTAACAGAACCCTCCAGCACTGAACACAATAGTTTGTTAAACCTAAATTAATGCCTTCAGTATTACTGGAATACAAGTAAAGAAAATTTCAACACAGCATTAAAAATATGCCACCTTCGCTGTGGCATTGTACGGGAACTGACATGACTTCTTATTTTGTTTGCCCATGGAAGGGAGCTGTCATTTTCAGTGCTAAAATATTTGTCCACTGGATGGAAATAATTACAAATGGAACAAAACAAAATGTTTTGATTAAATACAGGGCTGGTCTTGTTTTTTCCAGTAAATGTTTGATGTTTTCAATTCTCTTCCCCCTCTCCCGGGGATAATATAATGGACAGTTATAGATCACCTTCCATCTCGGAAGATCCCAGATTGTGTAGGCATTGCTTCCTTTGCCACTGAAATGTTGCTACCTGTGGGGCAAGCACCATTGAAAAACTTATCCCCGTGGGGTTCCGTAGTGAAGGTGAGTCATCTTCTGCAGAACAGGGGAGTTTTCAGGAGACAGACTCCAGTTCATAATCAGTGCCAAACCCAGGGGTTAACACTGAAGTTTCAGATCTGGCTACCCCATGGCTGAGGAATGAAAACCAGCAGCTGTCTGAATTCCAGGGATGGTGCTGGGAATAGCTGCGATGAAACAAAGTCCCACCAACTTTGATCTTGGATCTCCTGCGCTGGATTAAAGGGGTAACTGAGTTTGGGCCTGAGGCACAGGCATTTGGGAAAGCAGCAGGGGGAATTTTCTATGTTTTCATGAGAGTTTATTGAGTATATGATGATAAAGGGAAGATAACTGTCTTTTATCATTGTGATCCATTTCTTTTAACTGTGAGTGCTTCGAGGCCCCTGCATGATCGCAGCCAGGACATTGGCAGACTTGTGGTGCTCCCTGCATGGTGCTGCTTTGCTTGGGTTGAAGAGGTGACGCTTTGCCCAGAAGAATGGAGCAAGAAAAGATTTGTTTACACAGATCCAAACACTTTCTCGTTCCTTCCACTTTCTCCCAAGTTTGATGTGATCAGTTCATATACCTGTCGTTTCCCTGGGATATGGGCAGCTGCCAGAACCCCCTCTGGCTGCTGTCAGTCTGGGTCAAGACACCTTTGCAGGAGTGGCTCCAGGAGAAGAGAGTGCTATCCACACAGATACAGCATTCGATCTCCACCGTTGTCAGAGCAAGGAATCATATTTCCCCCACCCCTGCCCTCTGGGTAAGAAAAGGCAAACATATCATAAAGGTACCGTAATAAGTCTGCTAGAGATGTCTTTGCAGCCTCTTTCTCCTCCCCAAACTGGAATGTGCCTAAGCTCCTTCTGGTCTGCTTATTTCTTTTTTCTGGCAGCCCTTGGGGAAGGCACCTAATACCTTTTTGCAAACATTATTTATGGACTCAGAACGCCAGGAACGTGTCTTTACAAATAGTCTGTACAATATGTCCTGAGCCCTCCTGTCTGGCACCTAATTATGTCAGTCCACAATGCTCAGATTTCTTTGGCTTTTTGCTGTAAGCCAGATTTACTGATCCTGGGTTGTTTCCACATGAGCAGAGTACTGTAATGACCGATGAGCTGCACTCGTATGACTTGCATGGTAGCGTCCCAGCTGTTCACAGTTCCTGGTGATTCCTGGTGAGGTCCTAGGGCCAATGGTTAGTGTTTCAGGAAAAGAGAAAAGTCAGTGCTAGCCTCGCAGTACCTGCGTAACATTGCACAGCACCCTAGGATGCCACAGGCTTGCCCCACAGAGGGTGGGCTCGCTTGATCTATAGTGGACCATCTCTTTTCTAGAACCACTCCCTTCTGTATTAATTAGATGCATCTATAGGTCCGAGTAGGAGCTCTGCTTATGTACCCAGCACTAAGCTTAAAGAGCGGGTTTGTACCAGAGAGGCAGCTGTAGATATACATTTTATCAAAACCACCTAAAAACCTTCTTTTGGATGAAAACCGCTGGCTTTGCTAGTATTTCTGTCTTTTCAGGATCAAGACCACAGCATAAAATCTTCTGAGAGAAGCTTGGTGGGTTTTGCCCTCTTCTCTTACTGAAAAGAAAGAGGGAAAGGCTGCATTTTCACACCTTTATAGCGCTTCCTAGTCCCTGTGAATCTAGAATACCTTACAAATGAGGCAGACCTTGGCCTCAGTGTAACAGCATTAAAGGAAATGCCTCAAGCCCAGTCAAGACTTTGAGGCAAAATGGAAAATGGTGTGTCCAGCTGCAAACATAGGCCAGGAACTGATCTGTGAATTTTGCCTGTGTGCAAATATTAACATCTCTGTTGTTCAGTGAATATTATGTGACCTTTAATGACTGTAGTTGCATGAAAACTCCAGTTTTACACTTAAATCCAAGTGCAATATCTCCACCAGCACAGGACCTGCAGCTTATCCTGTGTTCTTTCCACATGTAGTCTGTACCGTAATGCTTTCTGTGGCTTGGGGGTTAAAAAAGAAGAGCATCACGAGGCTACCACTTATCATGGCTTGTCTTCTGCTCATCCCTTATGTTGAGTCATTCATTCTTGGACTGTGCAGTCTGACTGGATCACAGCAGAAGCTTTCATGAACAGCAGACTCCAAAGGTGCAGAAAATCTCGGCTGAAATCCTGGGGATTTTGACATAAATTTGGTGAGGAGAGAAAATGCGCTGACATGGCAAAATACTTTGTGGGTTCACTGAGGCTGGGATTCCCTCCAGTTGTCCCTGGGTATTTAGCTCGCCGTCTCAGCCCCTCTCCAAGGCCTCACCTACAGCTACTCCTGAACCACTGCACCCGTTGATTTTGTCTTCAAGGAAGGCTCTATCTTCTAGATCAGTGTTTTCTGAATGCTGGCAGAAAGGATGGGACTTGCTGACATCAGACAAGATGCCAAAGCATGCAGAGGGGACTCTACTGTAAACAATCTCTTAAAATTCATTTTAGAGGGAGAAAAGGATGAGGGGAGGAAAACCAAAATACTCAGAGATGCTGACTTGCCATCTACTGTCATCCTCCCTTGCTGGTGATTAATCATCTCCTGCTTTGAGCCCACAGACCAGCTACACACATTCCTCATTCTCTTTACTGCTGGAAAGAAATTTGCTTTTCGGCATGCCTTTTGTAGGATTCAGAACACCTTTGTGCTATGGTGAGTGTGAGGGAAGGGAGTTTCACTCCTCAGCAGACATGCTAAAAACATATATGAGGGGCTGGGCTCTCCACCCCACCCAGGTTGCAGGGAGCCATTTGTGGCTGCCTGATCCTACAGCTCTGGCATTTGCTGGACGTAACCAGGCTGGAGACTCTGGGTCTCTGTGTAATGCTGCCTGTTGCTGGAGATCAATATGCTCTTGCAGAGTGGAAGTCCCTTCTGAGTCATCAGAAAACTGAGTATGGAGGAATCAGAAAGGAATGGGCTTTCAAATGAAACAGTAACTTCCCTTTACTGTCTTCATGCTGTGAACCAAGTGAATTTTGGGTCCTACATTACAAAACATAAATAAATCACATCAGTAAGTACAGTTGCAGGCAAACCATGTATAAATTAGATTCCTCTGAAGGCAAGCTAAGCCTAATAAAGATGATGTTGACTAAACCCTGGGAAAAGGTTCTTAATGGCACCAACAGGTCCCTTCCCACCATGGTTGTGGTTCAAGAGGCCTTCAAGAAGGCGATGTGAATGGGAATCTGGCCCTCCCTACTGCTGGGGTTAAACCGTGGTCTTGCTAATGATACAGCATTTCCTGATATTTATAATGACAATTAAATGGGTAAAGAACATTTACCTGATGATAAAGCTTGTAGCTAGCCCAGTTCTGAAGGATTTACAAAAAGACAAGACTGATCATCTCGTGCAAAACAGCTGTCATGCAATGCGGCTGAATCACAGTGATCAAAAGCCACAAAAGAATGAGCTGATTTAATACACATGGACAGGGTTCTGTGAGCCACTCTCACATGTTGTCAGTGCTGCGGTTTGCCTGTACATATGTGTCTCCCTGCTCTGTGCTCTCAACCTGTAGTAAGATCTCAACATGCATGTTTGGTACATTGAGCTCACAGATGTTTGTGTTCCCCCTTTGCCTGCCAGCAAAAATTTCACAAGAGTTTTCCTTTAGCATGACTTAGAGGTCATTGTCTCATGTGGCACTCAAAAATGTAATCATCCATGAGGAAAAGCAGGGAGTTGGCATGTTCAAACGTAGGTGAGGACTCTCCCTGAGCCCACAGCCCTGTGGGTTGCTGTGCAGCACGTGCAAAGCTGCACTCTTGTGATCAGCTTTTCCAGATCCCTTGGAAAAAGTCTGTCAGCTCCTAGCATCCAGTGGGCCACAGGCTGCAGTCAGTCCTGCTGTGACCCCCAGGCTGCACTGGCAGATTGGCAAGAGTGCTGGGCAGGTAGCAAGCTGCAGCACAGCAGCGTTTGTGTCATCTCCCTCTGCCTCATCCATAACATTTTCATTTTTTGCAGCCACAAGCAAAGAGGTGGTTTAGGGACCAGGAGCTTTGTCCAACAGGGTTGGATGCCTTCCAGGGTTTGGAGCCACCTTGCCCACCTGAGATGCTTGGAAATGAAGCCATACGCTCTGATCCTAGTACGTAGTCACATCAAGTGAGAGCAGCCTGTAGTTTTGGAGCAGAAGGTTATCAGGATGAGTGCTGTTTCTCATCACATGTGAAGCTGGTGCCTGTGTGAATCCACAGCCACAAATCATTGCAAAGAGCCAAACAGTTATGGGCAGAGAAACTAGAAGAAGATTTTGTTACAGTTATCCAAATGTAAGCCAGGAAACACATTGCTGACAGAACTTACGCTTGAAAGATTTGAACCAGGTGATGAGCTGGATAAAACTGTCATTTCTTAGCAGATGATGTATTCTCAGTTACAAGCAGAAGTGCTGTAACATCCAGACCTAATCATAGTGAAAAACCACAAGCAATCTTCTAAGCAATGCATGAATAAAAGCTGTGTAGTCAAACGCCAGGCCAGGAGCTCACTGCAACTATCAGACTAATGTGGTGATTTTTTTGTCACTTTTGCAGCAGCTTTCGAAGGAAGGATCTTGGCCCCCAAGAGAACTGCTTACCTGCTGAAGCGTAACATCATGCTATCAATCCTTTCCCCTGACAACCCTAATCCTGCTCTGTCTTGTCTGGGCTGCATGCTGCAACAGGACTAGAAAACTGAGAGCTGTATGCTGAAAAACCTTGGGATGTTGATGTGCAGAATGGTGGGTGGTGTTATTTAAATGTCTTTGTAAACAAACAAATGCAGCTGATTAAAGCTGGATGGCCATAGAAGTTTCTGCCTCCCTCTGCATACCCCACCCTTTTCTTTGGGAGTTCGGGGATTTCAGGTTATTCAGAAGGCCAGGTTGGAAATGGGTGTCTCAGGGGCTGCTTCACATGTGGTTCAGCTCCTGCTGACAGAAACATAGCAAATCTGGAGGAAGGCTGCATCATGGTAGCACAATATTCTTGTTATTTGGGGGGATGTTTCAGTCCAACCGACAGCAAATGCCATTCCTAGTACCCTGCAGCTCTGACTGCCAGCTCAGAGGAGAACTTGATTGCTTAACTAACACAGAGGGGCTGGCACACAAACACGCTCCTACTTCACTGATCAACACATCTTACCTAATATATTGCAGGCCCACAAGCTACATAATCAAACTTGAAGGCACAGCCGTTTCTTGGAGGCTGTGCAGCCATCTAGCGTTATTGCTTATATCGCATGCTGACTAACTGCTGAGACCCCAGATCGCTTCAGTGCTTTTCTCCTATGCATCTGCCAGCTGCATGTTTAAGTTACAGGAGATTTAGTTGAACTTGCCAATCCACTGATCTTGATAATCATCTCTGAAATTTCTGACCACCCGAAGATTGTGCTCATGGGTGGAGGAGAGGACCCTGCTACTGTATTTCTTTCAGCCATAGCATGGGTTGCTACCATCAGGAAGAGCAACCAGGGTGTCCGTGGCTGCTGCTGCTGTTTTTTAGCAGTCATTGATTCTTAAGCAAAAAAAAAAAGGGGGGGGGAAAGAAAAAACTAAATTTAAATTTGAAGATCAGTGAGTGAACTTCAGGGATGCCACTGGTATCTGCCACAGTAGTTTGGAAACTTTCTCATTTGCTTAGGAATAGGAAAGCCTTGTACATATATCGTGAACAAGTAAGACAAGGGCAAAATAGCCTGAATCTGCATGTCTCGCTTTTCTCATCAAAGAAAACCATTTTAGTTCGAAGTTCCAGCTTCCTCTTTGGTCATTCAGCAGACAGTGCAATTAGTACAAGGAAATACTTTTACAGTTTGTAGTAAATTATTTAGGCAACCTGTGCAGGCAAAGAGCATGATGGAACGACAGACACGCATTCTTGTATTGCATACCAGAGTGACAAGTAAATCTCAAAGGTGACAACCCAGGGTTACTGCGCCTTAGCAGCAGCCACTTGGCCAACCTGAGAACAGAACCGTCTTTGTTTACAATCTGCATTTTTCTAACTCTTATCTCCTCTCTTGCACTGTAATTTCCCCCGCCCCCCCTCTGTGCCACGAGGTTCATCTTTCTCCGCACCTTGCCTCACACTGCCTAAGTGTCCAGGTGTGTTATGACAGACTTTCATCTTCTGAAACAAAAGGTGATGGACCAGTGACTTTCTGCACTGTAGTAACAAGTCGCCAACTACTGATGTAAAATAAATTGCTTCTGGATAGAAGTTACCTGTTACAGCCTCTTTGCTTGGGCTAAGCAGTGAGTGAGTGGAGATTTATGCCATGGAGACGCATCATTTTCTGGATCCTGCTACACTTATGGAAGGTGTTACCAGCTCTGCCCACTTCACATCCTTTGCTGGTGGAAATAGCCTTATTCCCAACCCCTAAGAATCTGCCCCATGAACAATTTACATAAATATGGCCTTATTCCTCTCATCACCTCAGACCATTAATATCAAACACTGACGTCCTAGACTTCAGAGCAGTTGGAGAGGAGCAGTGACAAGCAGCACTCACCCATTCCACAGTTAATAGCTGGATCTGGAGGAGGATGTTTGTTGGCACGGCCTTACTCACGTGTCCTAAGCCAGCATAAGTGCCCTTGTCTGCAAGACTGGATGTGAATCTTCTGCGCAGCACTCCCCTTCCAAGTGTCTGTCTGTCTGTGGGATGTTAAAAACAGACCATGGTATGTGTCCAAGAGGCTCCAGCCACAACTGATCTGGTAGCATTTACCTGGAATAGTTTTTTAAAAGGCATGTTTTACAAAGTCTTGCACTGCATCAAGTTTCCTGGGTACTGGATATATGAATGTCACCAAAGAGATGGCTAATTAATTACCGTTCTGTTATTTATTTCTGATGACTCTTACCAATAAGCAGGGAAAATAATATTCCAGCCCTAAATTACAACTAGTTGAACACAGAAACACCCTGCACACAACGGCAAATACTCCCCTGGAAGGTAACAGAGCCGCTCTCCTGTTGCAGGGCATAGCAGGGGTTCTGGGCCAGGGGCAGATGCAGCCTTGGCGGGGGTGGCAGGAGGGAGGGTGAGGATTGCTGCACAGCAGCACCATCTCTCCCCACAGAAATGAATGGCAGTCGTGATGCTGGGCCATCCACCGGGAGCCACAACCCCACTACCTGCCAGCAACCCCCCTCCTACCCCTAACAGCTTGCAGACAAGGTGTTGGGCAGAGCAGGAAACGGCTGAAAAAAACCTGTCTGATTTAAGTGATAATCTGAGGTAAGGTGGTGTATGGCTCAGTCTCACAATTCTAAAAATGGTTTTAATGATATTAGAGAAGAAGATGTATGGATACAGGGGTGAGATGGAACATTTGTATTCCATTACATATTTTAGTGAGAGGCATATTTTCTTTGGATAAGAGATACAAATTTTGCTCCTTACAGTTTCTGGGCAGGACAGATCTTACGGTGTTTTTTAAAAGAAGAAAAGCTGTCAACATTTATATACCAGCCAAAATATTTGCAATTTCGTTTTCCTGAGTACTCCTGAAGTTACACCTTCATCCCTGCTTCCTGCTTGCAGCTGGTGTTGGGAGCCATTTAAGCCACCATGATGTTCCAGCTTGGATACATTTCAGTTGTCATCTAGGTGATTATTCTACTCTAATGATATAGTTTGGAAAGCACTTTAGGTCCCACAGAATGAAGGGTGCCTTAGAAAATATGGGTTTTCTCTGTTTATTCACTGTGATGTCTTGAGAATAGTTGCAAGTGAAACAGAAGCTTGAAAAGGGCTGCATTCGATTGCCACAATGCCAATAAAATAACACTACTAGGGGGTTAGTAACACTCCTCCCTGCTAATGTTCCCTCACATCGATGCAGAACCATCTCGAGTTAGCCTCCAAACTATGCCTTGAAAAACAGAATCACTTTTCCATAAACCATATTACAACATCCAGAATCAGCCTCTAAGGCTTTGGGAATGAGAAGAATGCCATCCACCTCAGTTATTACTAGACTTGTTTGTTCTTCGTATCCTTCTCCTCTCCCCCCCCTCCCACCCCTTTCCAGGTCTCTTTTTAGAACCAGGAGCTCTGGTCTCCATGCTTGTGGAGCGAGTTTAAAACAGGGACCCATTTGACAGGTGCAATTACTAGCGCAGCGATGTTTATGGTTCTGAGGTGGTAAGCCCGAAGTCATTTTGACAGCTCGTCTTGTTTAGGTGAAGCTGAAGTGTTTGTGTTGGGAACACCAGGAATGTTTACTTTAACGTAGCCTTCTGTTTTGGGACAGAGGGTTTCCACCCGTTGAGGGAAGTACCGCTCTCGCTGGGGTTTCAAGCGTTCCTCTGCCCTCTCGTGGCACGAATCAGCAGCGTTCAAGCAAACAGCCAGTGCCTGGCACTGATGGCGATCACCAGCCCTCGCCATGTCCGCACTCCCCGGGTGGAGGCCCGCACACGCGTGCCGGGGCCGCGCCGCCGGCAGAGGGAAGCAGGACGATGAAGCCCAGGCAGTTTCATTACGCTGTGCCTGGCCGGCGGCTGCTGACGGTACCGGCCGCGGCGGCTCTTTCAGGGA
>NW_009260182.1:7117346-7126197 GCF_000687185.1 Egretta garzetta | reverse complement strand
GGGCTCTTGCAGCCAGCAAGACGCTTGCTCCGTTTTATGCTCATTTAAGTTTGCAATGGGAAGGTTATCCCTCTTTACCTTCACCGTTCCGAGCCTAGCAATCTAAGATGTCATGCCTTTAAAGCAAGCTGATTTCAGAAAGGGTGGTAACTTTACGTTCTTCTGAATTTCCGTCTGAAATATTAAAGGCAAGATTTTTTTTTTGTTTGCGTTTTCTGTATGTGTGAATAACGCTTCTTTTCCTCTTTTTGCTCCTTACTTTATTAAAAAAAATCCACCAAACAAACGACCTGATTAAAGCCATGCAGGACGCTTCTATAAATACCACTTATCCTTCCCAGAAATAAGCCCAGTTACGTGTTTCTTTTGGTAGCAGGTATGGTTTAGGCAGCTGCGGTCACTGGCAGCTCATTCTCTTCGCATGGTGTTTGAGGGCCGCAACTGAGCTGTGTCAGGGAAGTAGCCTAGCTCTAAAAGCCTAGCCCAAAAGGATCGGGTTTGGGCCAGTCGCTTTCCTGGCCTGCTCTCCTGCTCTTCCCTGCACGTGGCTGTGTGGGCACCCCTAAGTTGAGGGGAGCAGGAGCTGCTTGAACTGGCGTTGCTGCCAGGAGAAATGAACATGTAATCATCCTGAGAGTTGATGTTTGGTACTTTTTTGCTAGCTTATGTTGCAGGAAATATAGACTGCTTCAAGGAAATGATGCATCCCTCACACAAATGATGTAATTATTACTACATTTCATTTCATTTCTTTCTTCCTGTGAGTTTTCAAATGTTGATATCAAGTGTTGGCTGATATTAACCGATCTGTTTTGGTGAGAGAACATGAAAACATTATAACATGATGCTTCTAGACCTGTGCTGATACAAACTATCAAGGTATCGGAATGCTATATAAGGTATTGTATTTCAGGCATAAGGAAATATAATCTTGAAAGAACTCTTAAATGCTCTTTTTGGAATTGCATTCTAAAGCACTAATGCTATTACTCAAAATACTTGAGAAATCAGTGTTTGGGGGTTTTTTTTCCTGCCTTTCAGAGTGCTCTCATTTTGCGCTTTTCTGTTAATTACATAGCTTTGTATTCAGCCCACAGGAGACTGGTGTCTTAAAAATTGAAGCATTATTCTAAGGGCATGAAAAATACAATTTCTAAGGCCTGGAACGGATTTTAGTTACTCTTTTTCTTTTCACTAAGAAAAGGGATTTATAAAGGTATCTTTTTAGGCTGCAGTATTTTGTGATACTGCAGTTAAAAAAAAATACCTTGTTCTCCCAGAAGTCTCATAATCTTCTTTCTTGCAAACAGTAAGTCACAGTAGAGCATGTCTGAACTTCTCTTCAGATATTCCTTGATTGGAACTAAAAATTTGGAGGCAATGCTTTTGGAGGGTAAGGAGGAAACACCCATAGAGAAGATATCTCATTGCACAGGAAGTATTGAGAAAAGGACTTGGAATTTAATTTCTTTCACAACCAACTGCTGCTGTAGCAATGCTATAATGTGATAGTGCTGGGGTTTTTGTGTTCTCTCTCTCTCTTGAGAATCCACAGAGTTTACCTCCAGCAAGGGTATCACCCCATTGTCCTGGGTGCTTCTGTTATGCTTTCTCTGTGCAATCTGGGGCCAGGCAGACCAAGGGAAGTTACTCATGTCGTTAAACCCAGGCTTACTGGCACCTTGGGGGCAGTTGATGTTCTTGAAGCTTCTGGGGGTTTTATGCTTGTCATTTCAGCAAGCCCCCTGCCAGGTGATTTGTACAGCAGTTCAACAGAAGAGTCACTTGTTCTTTCTGTGGGCTGATGGCAAAATATCTCTATGCAAATATGTAAGAATGTAGAGTGATGATAGAGTGGCAATTTTTTGACCTTTACAGTTCTAAAGGGGGAAAAACCCCACTTTATTGAGGCTTAAAGATTGAGTCAAAGGACAAAGTGGAGAAATCATGAGAGTTCAATGCTGTTCATCATCTGTGAGTTTTCTTTTTTTTTCCCCCCTTGTAATTTTCACAGTTGGTCAAGGGAACAGTCCTTCAGGTTCACCAGTTAATGGAAGGATGCTGTGTTCATTCCAATAAAAAGTGAGCAATAGCAATTTGCTGAATGAAGTAGTTTAGTTTGAATTATGTTCTCTCTTGGCATTGCCATCAAGGGTTAGTCTTTCTGAGCTCAGGTACTTTTCATCTGAAGGAAAAAAACTGGGCTGGGGAGAGCAGAAGCAAATAAAAATTATATGGAGAATCACAAGACGGCAATCTCTTCCCTCAAAGAACATGTTGATGTAGATCTTCCTCTCATAAAAGAATACTGTGGTAACTACCTGATAAGAATGGCATGGTGTACCATTTGTGGAAAGTAAAGGTGTGATTTTGGTGTCACACAGTTTGTCCGATGATTCAGCTAATATCCCTTTTCCCTGCCTGTTAGTCTATTTAGTTGCAGAAGAGTCTCTTGTCTTTCTGTCTTAGCATGCCCTTCCCCCAGTGTTTCTTCTGAAAAGCAGTGGCATAGATAAGCATCTTGTAAAGCTCTGCATCTTGCCTTTCTGGGGTTTCTCTTGGAGATGCTAATTTATACCTTTTCACTTGTTTGATATCTCAATCTAACAGGCAATGTTAGGTGAATGCAGGGGGTGAGGTGCTTTTTGACTTTTTTGGGGAGTCTTGATCTGACTTTTAAAGAGTAATTTGCAAACTTCTAAATGCACAGCCTTGACTAATTCAACAGAATTTTTAAAAGCATGTGTGGAAGCGAAGCAAGCTGAAGTTACTCTTTTCACACTGGGAATTGACTTGACCTCTGTAAATTAGGCATGAGGGTTTTTAGCTGTCACGACTGTCTTGTTCATAATGAAAAACCATGCCTTTTCGCAAATGGCACGTAGAGGAGTCCCAGCTAATACTTGGGAAACTGCTGAATTTTGCCAGGTAGGGTGGTTGTGTTTTTTTTTTTCCTTCCTCTCAAATTTTGCAGGCTGCAAATAAACTTAAATTTCATTTTGCTCTAAATCTATAAATTGGAGTTGAGACACCTTTGAGCTCTTGAATGGGTTGTGCTGCTGCACTGGAATCCTGTGTGTTGCAGAGCTCTGTTTACATATGAAAGTGAATGCAACCCTTGGTTATTTTCATCTTGCAGCACTTCATAGGTATGTCGGAGTCCTTACAGTCACGAATCACAGATGTATAATGACTGGAAGGGAGAGGCTCTGTGTGTGAGATGATTGTAGTTATCCTTTAGAAAAACCCGTTGTTATAAGGAAAGCATTAGCTCTGAAACATCTATAAATACTTTGCGTCTCTTTGTGTTGCCAGGCTCGCACTGCTTGGGACAGGGAGTCAAGTGAAATGCGCTATAAGAGGCTTCAACATTTACTTGAAAAAAGCAACATCTATTCCAAATTCTTGCTAACCAAAATGGAACAGCAGCAACTGGAGGTAGGTGTATTCTTGTCTGCAGTGGGCATTCTTAAGAAGGGCTGCCATCTGTTTGGGGTTTTTTTGCCATCCAGTTGTTTGAACTGAAGTAAAAATGCTGTTAAGATTGCAATAATAACATGAAAATCTACTGGAACTACTGCCCAGGAATGAAGTGGTGCTTTACGTAATATTCAGAATTTGTTTTACAAATTAATAGGTAAATCAGACTGGAAAGCGCATGAATTATACTTTAAAATCACATTGTAAAGGTGGCACTGATATCTTTACAATTTTCTGGTGGCCTGAGTGCTAGGAAGAGAAAATAAATATTTGAAATAAGAAACAAAGTTTAAGGGAGCAAGAGAACCTGGAGGGAGGATAGGAAATGCAAAGAATTGACAGTTGAAGTTGTGCAGCCTATTTGTGTTAATTACCAAAGGCTGAGAATGAGACATGTCTTCAGGATGCTAATGTAGGCCTCCCTCAAACAAATTTATAAGTTACAGTGATCTGAGGCCATGATGTTCCCAGACAAGAGCTTCCAAAAATAATTTGACATGTTTTCCTTTTTTTAATCCGTGGGCTGCTGTGTTCATATCTAGCTTTATCTTGACTTTCTTAATTGTACCTTTATGGACAAGATTGTAAGAGTTTACACTTGAAAGAGAGGGAGAATCTTGGAAAAAGATTCAGGGCAATGACATTCTCAGAAAAGTGACACTGAGAGACTGCAGGAACCTCCTTTCTAAAATACTTTTCTGGTTTAACTGTCAGCTCAAATTCATGGCTACTGCATTGATAGAATGAATGTTTCTGTACTAAGTCTTGCTCCATCTGATAAATACCAAGGTCTCTTACCTCTCTTTCTAGGGTCCTTTTGCTTTCAGCAAATAGAAATAGTAGATGGAATGAAAATCTTAAATTCTTTAAGATGTGAAAGCACTTCTTCCTTAAAGGCATTGTGGGCTACCTACACTGCTTTCTGTTCTGCAGTGAACAGGAGTGGTAATATGTAGAAGTTAAAGGGGAGGTGCACACATGGAAAACTTACTGCAGTAGATGTGATCTTAAGGAGTTCACAGTTGGGAATATTTTATTGGAGTCTTTCTAAATTACTGTATTTAAGTGTTTAAAGTATTCACTGACAAGCAATTCAGAGCAGTTGCACTTTTTTGTTCAAGTTTTGCTGTATTATTTTGAACTATGTCAGAATACAGGCTTTTAATGAGATTGCAAAAACAAAGTCTACTGAGTACACAGAACTCTACATTACCCATGTAATCTATGCCTCTTATCTCTTCTGTAATGGATAGTTCTCTTGTAGGTGTTACTGAAAGATAAGAAATGCCTGTGGACAGCTGGATTTTTTTTTTTTTTTTTTTTTTTTAGGAACAGAGGAGGAAAGAGAAGTTAGAAAAAAAGAGAGAGATGATGTTAAAATCCGCCAAGGTAAGATTAACTAGCTATTTTATGCAACTTTCTGAATAAAAGTCTGACAAATTATAATGTCAGTTTTGATCATGGTAGGTAAACTAAGTAAGTTAGATTAGCCAGTATTTGAGTTGCAGGATCTATCTAGTATACCATATTTATTTTAACCATAAGATGACCCTTCAAAAGTACTTAAAAAATGCATACACTGGCAGTCATCTTAAGGAGATGTTTCTGACTAATTTATACTGAAGAGAATGGTTTGAATTTGTATTGAGGAGGTTTTTTGTTTTAGCAATGATTGTTTATTCAGCCAAGATGCTGAATAAGTAATAAGAAATATAAGCAGGAATTTTTTTGTTTGCTGTATTTTTAAAAAATGCTTAATAGTAGAAGTGTTTCAAGAGGCTTTCAAAGGCAATGGTTTGAGGCTGACTACATCTTTTTACCTGTGTCATGATAGTTAAGAGATGCATGAGATGATGAATTTCTTCCTGTGTTTATTTTCTAGAGTCAAAATCCAGTTGATGGCAAAGAGGAGAAATCAGGTAATGTATTAGGCTTTGCCTTTCGTCAGTACTGGTGGTTTTTGTTTCTTTAATGTTTGATTTGTGGTATAAACTCAAATGTTATCTTATAGGCCCAAAAAAGAAGAGAATGAGAGAAGATGGGACATACAACATCTCAGAAATTATGTCCAAAGAGGTAGGCCATAACTATACATAGGCTTGCATTCTTGTACATTGCCATCAGAGATTATCAACCAACAGCCAACAGTAGTCTGTCTGTAATGTATGACTCTTCCAGCAAAGATCTATGTCACAAGCAGTGTTCTCAGACCTGTAGAATTCAGGTGCTTTTTTTTTTTTCTTTTTTTGAAGTCCTTGGGGAGGCAGCTGTAAAACGACTATATCGCCAGTTGGATTTTCAGTTACCCTTTGTAATTGGAACATGTTCCCTGGTGTGTGACCTTGTTTAGAGTCACTTGTGTGATTGATGTTATATGGAAAGCTTTTTAAAGTATGTCCAGATTCTTCAGTTAAAAGATCTCAAAGATCACTACAAGTTGTAGTAGCCTTTAAAGTTGAAAAGTGTCTAAGCATATTTTCTTTGTTTCCAGGAAATATTATCAGTGGCAAAAAAAAGGAAAGTGGAAAATCAGGTATGTTGGGACATGTTATTGTAGTTAGTGTCTTAAGCCCAAAGGGAGGGAGGGCTTTTTATGCTTTATAGTGTATCTTTAAACTTTTCCTGTAAATAAAATCTCTCTGCTAGATATTGAAGTCCTGAATTAGAAGTTTAAAAATGTGGTGCAAGTGAATATACTTGAATACTTTCAAGGTGAAAACTTCTAATTTATTTTTTGAAATGCTGAATTTGAACATATTTATACTTTATAGAACACCTGTAGTTCAAAAATAAAGGAAATATGAATCTTCTAAGAAATGCTTGTGCTGGTGTATAAGACCTTAAGACATAGTAATTTTTAAGCATTCAAGCCTGGAGATAACAGGTGTGGTCTCTTCTGTTGCAGTTCAAAAGCTACATGTGCAATATGAATTTCTTTCCAACATTGTCTATAGTCTGCTTACAGAAGGGAAATAGCTGCATTAAATGCCAGCCGCTGGGAGGAAGGTTTTAAGTCTGCTTGCTTTTATGGATAGAAAATTATAAGTCAAATCACTTCAGTAGCTATCACTGCTCTTCAATTCTAAAGAAGTAAAGAAGACATGTAAGGCATTGAAATTTTGCGTGTTGACATCTACCTACATAGTAATATTAATCCTAAAAATAAATTCTACTCTTGAGTTGACAGTTACTCAAAATCAGTTTTTGTGTTAGGCGCTGGCCTACTTCACTGCATATTAAGACTGGCATAAATTGGGCAAAATTATGTCTTAGCTGGGTTTTGACATGCATCGCACTTTTTTTTGTCCAGAAGACCTGCAGAAAAACGGAGACTCAAATAGCGTCATTAAGGATAGATTGTGTCAAGCTGTACGACACAGTGCCAAACAATTCCTTGATCCAGTACGGAAATTTAATGGACAACCAGTGCCTTTTCAGCAGCCGAAGATTTTTACTGGAGGTGTAATGAGGTGGTACCAAGTGGAAGGCATGGAGTGGCTAAGGGTATGGAGTGATTGTTGATGAAATTGAATCTGTGGATGATGGGAAACAGAAATGGAGGGGAAGAGACCCTAGAAGTCTGTGATCATAGTTGGTACAGGGAAGGTGAAGGAGAGAGACAGTTCTTTATGAATTCTCATGATACAAGAATCTGGTGTTATGAAAAAGTTGTAAAAGCAGCAGATACAGTGTTTCAGTGTGGGGAGGATGTTTGTGTGTTTGTAAATGTTTAGACTTTCTGCTTGCTGTTCTCCATCTTTTATTTCTCCATCTATTTTCTTGTTCAACTCAACTAGTTGTCTTTTCAGCCTCTCCTTACAAATAATTCATGAAAGCAGAAGGACTGCTAAGGGACAGTCTTACTATTTTTCTCTCTCAAGGGCTTGAATACTTAGCTGATGGGTATTTAAAGACCCTGCTACTTTGCAGCCCTGACACGGATGAGTTTTCCATTCTCTGCACCTTGGAATCTGACTAGTAATATTAACACAGTGTTTTAAAAATGTTTTGTCTTCAGCCTTTGAAACCAAAACCTAAAGAAACTTGCCATAAAAATTGCCCACATACATATTTAACTTCTTACTGGTTTTGATTGTAAACCAAATTAGAACAATTTTGGTTTTTAATTGCCTGAGCCAGACAGAAATGATTTTCATTCTGCTACTGATCTCCTATTTCCCTTATTTTTTCCTTTGGTTTTTTTTTTCTTCCACACAAGCGTATGTATCCTGATTTAACAGGCTTAGGCTCATCTCACAAGTGAGTGCCACTAAATTTACTCTGTTCTGTCACTGGGAAGTGCGTAGGGAAGATAGGCCTGTTCTGGGAGGGGAAGAAACAGCTTCCTTGGGCCCTCAGTTATAGTAACCTTCTTTATGAATAGTAGGTAGAGTTGCCAAAGAACACTTCTGTGTCTGTCTTCTTTTGTGAGAAGTTGCCTTGTCACTTGTCAGAATAGGCAGTGTCTACTCAAAGAACTCTTGCTGGAGCAGCTGGCTGTGTTGGTCAGGAATTGCACCTTACAGTGAAGTAGCTGTGCCTATAGAAGCTACTTGAACAGATAAAACAAACATCAGCACAGTAACCTGGTGTTTTAGAGGGGAGAGCCAAGGGAATTCTTTGGAGACAGGATGAGTAAAAATTTGGGTAGTGTGAGCTGTACTTGCAGTTGAAGTGCTTTTTGATATAACACTAATTTACATCCTTTCCTTTGATGCTGTTCTGGTTTTTGCCTCCTAGTCAGGAACGTAATTGGCTAGAAGCACATACACCTATGTATGAATGTCTGGGGTTTACAAGATGCTTGTATGTATTTTCATCATGGAGAAGTCTTACCTGTCTGTGAAATAAAATGTGCCTAGTAGAGAGTTTCTACAGATGTTACATTCCTAAAGATGTCTGTTGTTCTTGAAGTGTGTTGGCTATTTTGCACTTACATGTCTTTTTCTGTGTATGCAGATGCTTTGGGAAAATGGTATCAATGGCATTTTGGCTGATGAAATGGGGTTGGGGAAGACGATCCAGTGTATTGCAACAATAGCGCTGATGGTGGAGCGAGGAGTCCCTGGTCCATTCTTAGTATGTGGTCCTTTGTCTACTCTTCCAAATTGGATGTCTGAATTCAAGAGATTTACTCCAGAGGTAAAAGAAATTAAGATTTTTCTTTTTCTTCCTTAGGTTTAAAAGGGCAAATTATTTAATTCTTATTCTAATTCTTTGCCTTGAAACTTTCTCAGTTGTTTATGTGGTTAGTACACACTGTGCCATGGCTTGCTAGGTTATTTGTAGCCTTTTTTGTAACAGAGCTAATTATCTCTACTATTTTCTGTTTATGGTTTAATGAGCTTAGTTCACCTGACTTCTCTTTTTT
>NW_009260182.1:7080225-7117331 GCF_000687185.1 Egretta garzetta | reverse complement strand
AAAATTCATGGGCGACAAGGATCACTGCAAATCCATCCTGTGGTCGTTACTTCCTTCGAAATAGCAATGCGAGACAGAAATGCCCTGCAGGTATCTAAGTTCTCCTGAAAGCCCTAGGACGGGTGGAATGCCTCATCACTAATAGCAATGGTTTTGAATACAGTGACAAAAACCTGCATGCTGCCTGTACAATGAGTGTCATCCTGTAGCATTTGTATTGGCATTTGCTTCTGTGTCCTTGGTAGCATGGCTCTGGAATGTTACGGTTAAGAAGTTCTTCAAACATAACACTATCCAAAAAGTGAAGTAAGCAGATAGTTACAGCATACCTACTCTTTTCATTACCTCTCTGTAGGTGATGGAGGCTTGGAGTAAAAGCTATACTTAGTGTATAAATATCATGGTTAACATTGGACTGTTTTTTTCAGCAAGATTAGTTTCTTCTGGAAGTCTTATTGTAATCACCTAAGCTTTCCAAACGTAGTCACCATGAAGCAGGTGTGTGGCATTAACTGTTTGGACTCAGCTCTATAGTCTGACAAAGTGAGAAACAACAGTAAATAGAATCTTTGTAACATGCAGTGTCAGACAGCCTTATTAGTGCTGCTTATCTCACCTGGCACATGTTTTGATGGAGCAAAGCTAAGATTTTCTGCAATATCCTTTCTTTTTGTAGCACTGCTTCTGGAAGTACCTGATAGTAGATGAAGGTCACAGGATTAAAAATATGAACTGCCGCCTTATCAGAGAGTTGAAACGATTTAATGCAGACAATAAACTCCTGTTGACTGGTACGCCCCTGCAAAACAACTTGGCAGAGCTTTGGTCGTTACTTAACTTCCTGTTGCCAGATGTGTTTGATGATTTGAAAAGGTAGGTTGTGATCTGATGATGAAAACTATTCCCCTTTGTTCTGTTTGGGCATTATTGTGACTCTCTAATAATTAAACTTGCATCAGCATGTGAAGAGCTATTTTATGGTGTGGTTGTAATTTGGTATGACTATTTGGTGGTAAAGGCTTTGAAATGTGTAGTAGTTCAGTAGTTCCAGAAAATAAGCAAGTAATTGTCAGCTCTGTGGCTAGTGGAAGCTCAACTCTGAGGTAAGACATGAGCATCTGTGGTGAGAGATGTTTGCCTAATCTTAAGTGCCTGGTGCTGCTTGACATTCTCTGAGGTGCTGGAGAAAGCTGTGTGAGGCTGGCAGACATGAGAACTGTGGGAGATGGGTCCTTTCCTGAAGCATTAGGAGGTCAGGTGGAAGAACATTGCCAAAACAGTCTAGTCACTTTTTGGAAAAAGATGTAGACTAGGTTGCTTATAATAGATCATAGTGAAAATTCCAACTAATACAAGTATTTTTACCAATCGCTTTAAACCTCAAGCATCTGAATTGACAGATATATTTCAGAAATACCTCCTGTTCACCCCCTATTCATGATGAATATTAGTGCTTTGTTTTTCTTAAATTGCAGGATAAGGGAGGAATAGCATACTTAAATAATGAAGAATGATAGCTATGAAGTAAGCTTTTTTTTTTTTTTTTTTTTTATAGCTTTGAGTCCTGGTTTGATATTACCAGCATTACAGAAACTGCCGAAGATATTATTGCTAAAGAAAGGGAGCAAAACATCTTGCATATGCTGCATCAGGTTCTCGCTTACTCTTTGTGTTGGTTCTTTTATGGTTTATTTCTAACATAGACAGTTATTATGAAGTGTGTTGAAATCTTGTTTGTGGAGCTGAATTCTGGGCCTGAGGCTTTTATTTTGGCACTTCTGGACTTCCTTAGACTTATGGGGTTTTCTCAATCTTTACAGCATTTGGAAATGCTGGAAGGAACAATATACCTCTTTGATAATGACTCATTTTTACTCTTGGAACTGGAATGAGTTTAGTCAAACTTAATTGCAGTTGCTTGCTTCTGTTTGCCAAAAGATTTAATTGGTATATTTATTGAAAGATAACTTGGAGGGGTTTTATGTAACTTTCAGGTGTTGAGCAGAATACCTTTTGACAAACTAGTTGTAAAATGTGCCCATCTTCAAACCAAACTAACACTCAGAACTTTTTTTTTAAGGCGAGTGGGGTATGGAAGTAAATGATTACAGAATTATCATTTTCCCATCATAAGCTGATAGTGAGAGATATAAATCATATCTTCTAGGTATAATTGTCAATGACAATTTAATATTTTGGACTTTCCTGGAATAACTTGATTTAAGACAGAGAACAATCAAAATGAGCTGTTTCATAATAAAATTACTTTCAGTTAATGAAAATTATTTGAAAGGTCTGTAATGTAGTTACTACTGCACCCTTATTAAACACTTCAGAATTTTTCAAATGTTAAGGGATGTGTTGTTTGAACACATGTATTACCAGCATGTGTGTAAAAGTTTTGGAGGGGGCATGCATATTAAATATGGAACTCTGCAAGTTAACTCCCTTGCTTTAGACTGTCAAAATAGCATTATATCAGTAGAGATGTTTGTGTGTTGTTTTGTTTTTGTTTTTTTTTTTAACTAGCCATGTTAAGAGCTTTAAGTAATTGTAACACATCTGTTCAACATTTCAGATTCTGACACCTTTCTTATTGAGAAGACTGAAATCTGATGTTGCTCTTGAGGTTCCTCCTAAACGAGAAGTTGTGGTATATGCACCACTGGCAAAGAAGCAAGAAACTTTCTATACTGCTATTGTAAATCGCACCATTAGGAAATTGCTTGGAAATAATGAGGTATCTACTGATATGGATTTTAGAAATGTGCTTGCTATTAATGGTTTGTAGGCAAAAACACATTGGTATTGCTTCATTACCATTTTGCTTAAATCTGATCCTGAAGTTATATACTTCAATGGCAGTTACTGTGATTGGCCTGAGTGGACACAGAACTGATGCAGTATGAATGTAAATATGTTCTTGATTTCTTGTAGCTTGGGGGGGGTGGAAAGACGAAAGTTTTCATAGAGTTAACAGTTTCTGCTGTAAAATCAGTAAGGTACTAATGTAGCTTTTAAAAATCAAGCAGAAGCTTTCAAAATCTATGTTTATAGACCTTTAAAATTTGGGCTGCATTTTCTACTTAGCGAAACTTAACAGCTGCTGAGTCTAAGTATTGCATGATGCACATCACTAAGACCTCTTTTCAGGATTAAGAATTCTTGTGTCAGCATAGGCTTTTGAATCTGAAGCTATCTGCTGTTGATGGTAATTGTGTAATTTCCCACAGGAAGAAGTAGTTGAGTTGAGTCCTACTGGCCGACCAAAACGCCGAAGTCGAAAACTGGTTGATTATTGTGAAGAACATGATGGTTCACCTGATGACTTGGAAAAATTGATCAGCAAAATGCAAGAGGAAGTAGAAAAAGAGAGGTGCCTGCCCTAAAAGATTCTTTTTTTAATTCTGCTGAATACCTCCCTCTTAAGTTGCTTCCAGAGCTTTTGTGTATTCAAATTGATCAAGAAGAATGACATTTCATAACTAGCTATCCTTGTAGCTTTATGATTTGTTTCTCTGCTTTTACCTAATATTTGCTGGGCCATGACAGCAATGATTATTAGGTTGTACCATCTCACTGACTTTATATATGAGTTACAGTTAATTACAAGATGTTTACTCCTAGACCTGTGGCTTTTGCAGGGTCTAGTAATAAAATTGCTTCTTGAGTCCCTGTCTTTGTTAGGTAGGTCCTGTGACAGTAGTGCTACTGATAATCCATAAAGAGCTAAAATGTTCTAGTGTGAAATGTAATTCCTTTGGGCTGTTAAAACATTTTGGTAGTGAAGAACTGTGGTTTAACCAAAGACTCGAGGTCTGAGATGGTGTTGGGTGCCTGCCAGGGAAGAACTGCTTCAGCCTAGTTATTTGGTAGTTGATACTTCATTGTAATAGCTTAGATCCTGGCTACAGCTACCAATGCGGACAAAGACCTGAAGAGCTTGGTGTACTGCTAGGTCTTGCAGGCTTTGCAAGGTTCAGGTAAACCTTTTGTCTCCAATGTCCAGTTACATTCCCGGGTGTATCTTTCATTGGCTCAAAGGCAGGACAAGGGATAATGTTGGTGTGCTAACTACAGCTAACTCTTAGATTTTTGTGGAATTACTCAGGAAGTTTGGGCTCAAGACTGAAGAAAAGGGAGGAGTAGTTTCCTTGCTGAATTTTGTAAAATATGTAGGCTTAAGCTGAGGCCTGGAACCCAAATGACTAGCACGGTTATTGCTGTTTCAATGACAGGTATTGGTCACTTCCTGGTGTTGGTTGGAATGGTTGCATAAGGAAAACCAGGTTAATCTTCAGGGTTGAAATGTATTTATTTTGCTAGATTTTTTGCTAGATTTTTATTGCAGTCCAGACTGCAAGAACAGACACTTAAATATATGCTTGTATTAGTTTTATGATATGCATGAATCCCTTATGTTGGAGACGGTACTTGGATGTGGAAGAGCTGAATTTGTATTCAAGCTGTATTTGTTGTAAATCCTGCAATATGTATGTGTGGCTGAAATGGGATAGGCAGAGAGCTGGTTTTGGAATAGCTTACATGTTGTTCCACAGGAGATCTGACCATTTGTTCTAAAGAGGGCTTGCTTCTGTTCCTTTTTCTGCTGGATGACTTGCACAAGTTGTTTTTTCTGCTTCTGATTACTACAGACTGCCCTTTTGTATTTTAAACCAATAATGGCAGACCCTTGTGCCTTCAGTGCCAAGTGTGGCACTAAAAGGAATTTTGTCTGGTAATAGCTTTACTAACTGTGAGGGATTTTTGAGGACATTTGACACAGCATGTGAATCCATTGCTTGCTTTTGGTTTGGCTTTGGGTTTTTTTTGTTTTTTCTCTTCGGTATCTGTAGCATAAGGATGATGCTTTCTGTACTAACACAATGACTTATCTTTTCAAGACCAGTCGTAGAAGTGAGCATTCCCATGGATTCTGAGGTGAACCTTAAACTGCAGAATATTATGATGTTACTGAGGAAATGTTGTAATCACCCCTATCTTATTGAGTATCCACTGGACCCTGCTACGCAACAATTCAAGGTACATAATTTTTCTCATAATCCTTTTAATATATTCCAGGCATCAAAAAAGCAATAGACTGAGCTGAAGGCAGTTAAGAATGACCTTTTCAATGTATTTGGCATACACCTCTCCACTACATTCCAGCAGTGTATTGAATCATTATTTGAAGCTTCCTGCAGCAGCAGTTGCAGAGACCAGTTCAGCCTCTCTGCCCATTTAGCCTTTGCATAGTGATGCTGTAGTGTTCTTCATTATGGCAGTGCTCATCTGCTAGGAGCAAAGTTATTGAATTCAAAGAGTAGCTGGGTTCCATTGATTCAAGGTATTTTAGGATCTGCCTCAAGTTCCTCAGAAAAATTAATTTTCAAAACAAAAAATGCTGACCTTGGCTAACTGTTTGTAGCATAAGTTGTACACACTGCAGGAGGTGTGGTGGTAACTTTTGAGTGTGAGGTGTTGAAGGGCTGAACCAAGTACAACAGAATCATCTGCTCAGAGAATACAGCATCCTTTCTCCTCCTCAAAAGGGGAAAAAAAAAAAATCCAAATTATATCACAAAGGCCAGCTGGTAGTTTAATCTACACAAAGCAGTTTGCGATATAGGAAAGTATGAATTTGAATTGAAAGAATCTTGAACAACTGGAAGTTGCTTGCACATTTTAAATGTAGGTTTGTGGGCATGTGTAGTCACGTTTTCTGTTCAGTGAGTGATAAGAGATTCAGCTGCACTTGAGAGCAAGCTGTTGGAAGTTTATCAATGTAAAGTCAGTGCGTAAAAAGCAGATAGCCCAGTCTGGGTGATGAAGGGAAATTAGTTAATGTGTAGAAAGTGAAGACCATTTGACAGTTGACACTAGTTGCAGGAGCTAGTACCTGCTCAGGAAAATGGGTGAGGAATTATTGAGGTGGCTGCTGTATGGCTCAGACCTGAGAAGTTGCTATATCCCTGCTCTTAGCCCATAGCAAGAATTAGATCTAACAAACTCTTGAGCAGAAGAGGGGTCTGAGGTAGCAGTGTGAAGACTTGTTCTGTGAACTTCTGTCACTTGGCTGATGTGCAGTAACTTGTTCAGCAGTGCTTCCTTATATCCAGTAGGTGGAAGCCTTGTGCATTAATTACAATCTGGGAAAGAAATAACAGTGCTTTTCCATGTGGAAAAATTAAAATCATCAGGGTTTCTCCTTCCAGAAATGGGATGAATACTAATTAATTTTTAAAAAAAAATTATTTAGGCATATGAAATTATGGGGTTTGATTTAGTTTCATTGTGATTTATCTGATTCAATGTAGTTTGCTAAAATTAGCGTTGCTTCCAATCTTAGGGCTTTTAGTTAACAAGATGGTACGAGCTTGTTTCTCTGAGCAGGTTTCAGACAGCTTTTGTTGGTGCTTCTGAGTCGGGGAAACCTTTGGTATCTTTCTCTCCTAATAAATGATCCCCTCCCCCCTATTCCAAGGTTGATGAAGATCTAGTAAAGAATTCGGGCAAGTTTCTACTCTTGGACCGAATGCTTCCAGAACTGAAAAAGAGAGGACATAAGGTAAAGCTAATGATTTTGGGGTGAGCCATAGTTGTCTCCTTATGACCAAAAAATGGTATTAAGGAATCTTCATGGTTTTGTAGGTCTTGTTGTTCTCGCAAATGACTATGATGCTTGACATTTTGATGGATTACTGCTATCTGAGAGACTTCAAATTTAGTCGATTGGATGGTTCTATGTCCTACTCGGAGAGAGAAGAAAATGTAAGTAGGTGTACATGCCCATTGAGCCTGTTTTCCTGTGACACTGGAATATGATTTCCCCCAGCATTTATCCTTTAATAGGCAAGCGACATCTATGTTGAAAACTGACATCCTTGCTGCTGCTTTAATATATGCAGCTCAGAAATACTGAAGCGATGAAATGTGTCACTAAGCAGTATCTTGGGGTACGCCTAGAGTGATGGGTGCTTACATACTCTGTTGCCCAAATGTGAAATATGTAATATATCTAGATTGTGGCAGTTACTAACCCCAGTTTTACCCCTGCACATATTGTTTCCTAGCATCCAGGATGTGATGCCAGCATCTATGGGAGTGTACTGCAAGTCTAATGCCAAATAAAGTAGATTTCCAGGAAATAATTTTTTTGTATCTAGTGGGACACCTGTAATCTCAGCCTGAAGTTGCACGTGGATTTGTTCCAGCGCAATCCTTTGTTCTTGCATACTTGTAATGGCTTCAAATAACCACAGGATGCCTTGCTACTGAGGCATATATTTATCATGAAAAGCAGCCATGCAGGGTGGTTCTAGAAAAACACCTCTCTGAGGGTGTGCAGGATGTAAAAGAGCGATGCGTATATGGAGGAAGTACACAGGATGTATCTAGGGGTTGTGCTGCAGTTGCCATTTGGTCTCCAATGATACAGAAAGCCAATTGCAGATGATAGATCTAGCTCCAATTCTGCTTCCCTTTGCCCCATTTTTTTCTGTGCCACAGTGTGGCTGAGGAAAACCAAACTCCTAAACACTTGGGTTGCTACTGTTAGAGCTGATTCTTAAAGAGGAAAGGCTGACTAGCAACATGTCGGCAACCTATAGTGACTTTTATTAAGCTGGTAACGTTTTGTGCTGCTGACTTGTGGGGATTTTTAGGAGTTGATTGTGTGCCTACCACAGTGTGGTATGGGTGCAGGATGAGAGAAGTCTTCCAGGTCACCAGCTGAAGTTCAGTGAGGCTTTTCCCAGCTCCATGATTTGCTACCAGTGCTGCAGATGCTGATGTCCAGGAGAGCCCAGAGGATATGGGGCTTTCAGAGAGCTCAGGTAGCTGGTTCCACCTGGCAGTGGGGTGATGGTTTCTTTTTCTCTGCTGTGATCAAAGTCCTGAAAATTACTATACACTTCCAGTTTTCTACCAGCATGTGGATGGTCAGACTAAGTAGACTAGTTTTTGACTGGTATTGCAGACTTGGTAGGAGCTGTGCTGACACTTGGAAACATCTTGCAGTGAAAGCAGGCTAGGTGCTGCGTAGGAGGCCAGAAAGTTACTCTTAGTTTTGAAGGAGGAGGAGGAGGTATATGGAGTGGCTGAAAGTTACAGTCAAGTTGGCATCAGTATTTTAGATTGTTGCTTCTGTCAAGAAGTAGGTATGTTTTTAGGCTCTGCCAGCTTGGGCTGTACTCGCCTTGTTCATCACTGCATGGTAGGTTATGAGGAGTGAATGTGATTTCAACCATACCTCACTATAGTTCCACTCTGTGTTAGACAAGTCATTAACTGGAATAATCACATAAGAAAATACAATTGCTTCACTTCTTGATCTTGTCCTGTCCCAAATGCATGCAATGTTTCTTAAAGCTGTAGTTTGGCCTCTGACAGTGTGTGCTGTATTTTATCTGTGTTCATCTTTTTAAACACAGGTGTCTAAAATATTAGCTACATTGTGTTTGATCCATCTGCTGTTTGTAACAGACAAACTCTCTTCCAGATGCATCAGTTTAATACTGACCCTGAAGTCTTCCTGTTCTTAGTGAGTACAAGAGCTGGAGGCTTGGGCATTAACCTAACTGCGGCAGACACCGTTATCATATACGATAGTGACTGGGTATGTTGACAGACCATTAACCTAGTGATATGTGTCAAAATGCTTTCTTTATCGCTACTTCTGATAATCATTTACTAACCCATTGCGGTATAGACCATTTCTGTAACTTAAATGAGGGGTTTCAAGAAGGTAATAGTAAGTAGTGTATGCGAACATGTTATATGTGAAACATGCAGCCTTGTTTGAAAAGTCCTAGCTTATCAAATATAACATTAGAATTGGTTTCCAAAACAAGCCTGTTTGCCCCTGAGTTACACAAAAAGAAGAAGGGGTTTTTCTGTTACTAGTGAAGATGTTTCCTTGTTTCAATTTATTATTTTTTTGAATGTAGCCAGACCTTCTACAGGTTCCCTGTTTCCAATAGCTGCCATGTTAGTACCAGCCCCTTGAATTTCCTCCTGTGACTTGCCACATGTGTTTTAGCTAGCTAGGATTCTGCTGCTCCTGTGAGTCTGGAGTTTGGGAAGAAGAATGTTATGGAGGGAAATGACTGAGGACCCCTGCATCTTCACTTTATTTTAATAGACAGCTCTGCTGTTTGCATGACTGTTCAGCTTCAGGAGAGCTAAAGCATCTTCAGAAATGGCTGAAAACTTTTTCTAATCCCTTTTCTTATACTCTACAAAAACCCCCACAGTCCTACAGCTAACACCCTCAGCTAAATTTGTGATACAAAACATGTGATACAAAACAAAAAAATATTTGTTGAAACCTGCAGCACATAGTGCAGAAGCCATCCAAGCTGGTTGGGTTACTCTGGCTGTGCAGCTACAGCAGCAGAGCTTGTCGTGGGCGAGTTTAAGAGTAGAGATGTTGAGTTCTATTTTACCATGGCTGCCCTGCTTATTGCTTCTGCTCTGGCTCTCAGAGCGCACTACTGAAAACGCTACCTGCAGTATGTCTCTTAAAAAAAGGTTAATGATGTAGCTAATCTGTTTCTTTATCCACTCAGAACCCCCAGTCAGACTTGCAGGCCCAAGACAGGTGTCACAGAATTGGCCAGACAAAGCCAGTGGTTGTTTATCGTCTTGTGACAGCAAATACTATTGACCAGAAGATTGTGGAGAGAGCCGCTGCCAAGAGGAAGCTGGAGAAGCTGATTATCCACAAAAGTTAGTAACTTTCTCTTATGACTTTGTGCAAGCATGTGTTGCTGCTTTAAATCTCAAGAGAGAACTCTTACTGCTCTGTTTTGTGACTGCTTAGTATTTTTTCTTAAATGCAAAAAGCTTCATCCTCCTAACAAGCAGCTATATAGTATTACTTTTCAAAATGTATTCTTGGATGCATTGTAAATAACTTCTGCAGCAAATTAAAAGAAAGCACTTCTAGTATTTCTGGAATTATCATGTTATAAATACTCCTTCACTAGTAGGTAAGGAAAAAGAGAGGGGTAATGAGCCTACCCAGAAGAAATATAGTTAAAACCAGGCAGTAAGAGAGTAGAGTTTTGGGCTTGCTGGCAGCTTGTCAGCAAGATTTGTCAGTTTGTTTGACCCAAATGTTTTTGGACTTTTAGCATAGAAAATGCTGGAGGTAGATGACACGTCTGGGTTGATTATCTTTTTAAAATAAAATTAAATGAACCAGAATATAAATGGAAAAGCAGATAAATTTCTTACTGCTTGCAGTTTAATTTATAACAATTCTTCCTCTGGAGCAATATGCCTACCTAATGACATCTAGAGCAGTGCTTCATGATAGGAAGTTTAGCAATAGATTTTTCCAGTTGCAGTGGCAAACTTGCTTGAGTAGGGAGTATTTCTATTAAAATTGAGAAAATTAATAGAGACTATAGAAAGTTGGTTTCTGGGGAGTTCCTACTAACTAAGCAAATTCTAGAGCTGTAAAATCACTGTAAAAATTTCAGCATCCTGTTTGCATCTGTCCTTCTGCATTTAAGGAACAGTATGTTACAACTACAGTAGAATAGTCCTGTTTGAATGATTAACCAGTGCTGAACAGAACAATAGTCCTTGATTTTATGTGCAGAACAATGGTGATTCTTGTTGTGTTCTTGATTATATAGCTGGTCATACTCAAAAGTCTTTAGAAAGTGATTGGGTTGAAGTGTCTCTTTTAGCAGTAAATTTTTCTTGTTTGGGTCCTATGAGAGTCCTGCTCTGCTTCGGTAGCTTGTTCTGTTTGTGATAGAGGGAGCTACTGTCCAAGTAGCATTTTCCAAACACTAATCTCACTTGAAAAATACAATTCTTGTGCCATGGTATGGGCTTCTAACAATAATTAGTCTTATATTAAACTTTAAAGGAGGTTAAGAACTTCTCATAGTATATTAAAGGGGGGGGGGGAAATAGGCATTTTTATGAGATCATAAAGGGGCAGAAAGGCCACACCTGTAACTATCTATGGCACAGTGCAATGCTTGTCAAGCCTAAGCTGTGGTTTGCCTCTGATTTTGGATGTTGTTAGCTAAACTTCGTTAGATTCTTCTTTTATTCTAGCTTTAGCCTTTTTCTTTGTAATCTGTTTGCCCTGTAGTCTTGGTGTGACTGCCAGGACTGCTGTCTGACTCTTTGTAAGCATGTTAGTGACCAATTTAAGTAAGAAAAAATGGTTTTTAATGACTTGATTATGGTCCAACCTGAAGTTAAAACCAAAGCAGCAGCATTAGTGCACAAAACAGAATGGGCTCTAATACATGACGACAGCTGTATACTAAAGTAGCAATGGGAACTGGGACTGGTTGTACTGGAAGGAAGCTAAGTGTCAGGTTGGGTCATGCCTTCAGTTTTGCAATAAGTTGAATATTTATCTTGGTAACTATTGGTCAATCATATCTAAATCTTAGAGCTTAGGTAGGGGCTGTCCCCTCCAGGAACCTTTGGATTCACTGTGTAAATGTAAAGATGATGTAATGGATCCTGTAATTTTGAATATCTAAAAAAAGTTGCAACTTTAAAGGAGTGAATGAGGAAGGGATATTGCAAAGCTTACTTAAGTCAGGCCTTTCAGCAGTGTCTAACCATGTAGGGTGAGCACAGTTCAAATACTGGAGTTCAAGAGCTGGAATTTGTTGCAAAACGGAATGTTTTTTTGGCCTCAGCACCAGGTTACTCTTTCCATCTTGTGCTTCTGTTTTACTGAAGAAAGTTGCCTAGGAAATTGTATGAGAACCAGCATGATTTTACTTAAATTAGTAGATGTCAGACTAAAGAAGTGATGGACATAAACGTCTATTTAAGGTGTTAAGTGCTTGATAGGGTCATCTGTATTTTTCTCCGTGTCACTGTTATGGCAGCCCAAGACCTGTACTGCACTAATTCCATGCCATGTAGTTTGTGAAACTGAAAACTAAAAGGGAGAGGCTGTATCACTAACAATGTGTGACAGGACCTGGATCCTGTGTGTCACAGCAGGAGGTGTTAATGGGGGAGAGAATCCTATAGCTCAGACCCTTCTGGAACTTGCATCTGATGTGCACTTCACAGAGAAACAGCCAGTCCTTGGAGGGAGATGGGAAAAGGTATGGGGAGGACTTCTGCAACCAAGATATAGGAGAGAACAGCAGTGAGTGTGATGAAAGGGGTCAGTGAAGACTCATTAATAAAATGGGTAGTGTATTGATAAAAACTGAGGAAACTTGGCACAGAACAGTAAGCCTTGCCTGTCTCCTTGAAATGTGCAAGACTGAGCTTGACTTCATCCATGCTCTCAGCTTTAGTTAAGTAATAATCTTGTATAATTTTTTTGGATATTTGGGCTGACATCCAGATTTGTGTGTAGATAGGTGTTAACATAATCTCTTCAAGAAACCAGCCCATGTCAGGTTTGTTATTTTGTCATGTCTGTCTAGTCCTTTAAACTGAGGGATGTTCTCTCTGCCAACCACACATCTTTCACAGATTTCCTATCTTGTGGTTAATACTGCTTACTTTGTTTCAACCAGCTTACAATACAAAGGGAACAAACTTCAGCATCCACCATCTAATTTTATTTACAATGTTTTTACTGTAAGTAGAACTAATGGCTTTTCTGCTCTGTGTGTGCCGTGTGTGCATGTTGAATTGGTGTTTCAGTCAGTTCTTCTGCATACTACAGCTAGAAGGTGAAAGGCCTGCATGTAAACTCCTCATGTACCTCTGACCTTTTTCACCAATTAGGCTATTAGCTAAGGGCTGAGGGCTAAGATGATGATGTAGCATTTGTTTTGGTGTGCAAGAGTAATTTGTTCAATATGTGCATCCAGCATTGATTTAACAATTTACAGAATTTCTTCCTGTCTCTCTGTACTTCCTTAACATTTCTCCTTTCTACAGATCAGTTTAAAGGTGGCAAATCTGGTCTAGCACAGTCAAAGAGCTGCCTGGACCCTCAGGAATTAATAGAATTACTGAAATCCAGAGACTATGAGAGGTATGCAGATTTCATATTTTTGTTGGACAATGAGTTTTAACTTGCAACTTGCAAGCAGCTGTCAATAGCTCTCTTGTCTTATGAAGTGGTATGTGGATCCTCATAGTGGAAAGAATGTCCTAGGGATTCTGCTGTGTGGGAAAACTGACTTCTATACAATACTAACTGTAACATGCTTTCATCCGTATTAAGAGAGATTATTTCTTCCTCAACAGGGAAGTTAAAGGATCTAGAGAAAAAGTAATCAGTGATAAAGATCTAGAGCTACTCTTGGATAGAAGTGATCTTATTGGTAAGTCAGAGGTTTCATCTGGTTTTGTTTTTGTTTTTGTTTTTATTCCGTTCCACAGTAACTTCATATTTTGTAAGACCCTTTATACGTAGAAAGCTGCCATAACTTCACTTCCCTATGGCTGTGCTGTACATCGGAAGAAGGACCTTTTGGCCCCTTTGCTGACATTTCCAATAGGATTTGCTGTAGAAGAAATAACTTAAAAGTATTCCTGAAAACCACATTTGTGCATGGTGTGCCTTGAGCATACTGTGAATGAAAAGTATAGATTAGGTGTTCTGCAAAGCAACTTTCCCTGTAAGTTGCTGTAACTGATCAAAATAGAAATAATTCTCTGAAAATATTTATTTCAGCAAACTTGTTTAAAAACCTATTTTGATACTTCCATAATTCAATACAGTGACATTTTTTGGGGGTAAAAAAATTGAGCTTTTCAGAATTACACTGGCTTGTCAGTAGAACAAATATTTTAAAAACTAAAATTTTTGAGGTTGTCTGCAAATTCTAGTGCTTGATCAGGCCAAGATATAAAAAAACATTAACTTTTCCGAGAAAGGAAAAAATTCTTGTCCAGTTTGTCTAAACAGTAGATTTAGGATGCTTTGTTTCCTTCAGCATTTTTAAGAGAGATAAGCCTCAAAGCGTAGACACAGAATCAGTCATTACATGATTTAGAAGTAAAAGTGATAGCTAGCCTTAAATAAGTGTGTTATGTATAGTTTGGGTAAAATAACTGCCTTAGGAGAGCTGTTGCTATACTTAATTTTTTTTCCTAGATTATCTAAAGAAATTGTTTTATAAAACTGCTTTTTTTCAGTTAACTGACATGTAATACAGAAAATGATTCTTGATGCACTGATAATACGGTCTACCTCTGTTGTTACAAGTTCAGGCTGTGAAACAATCTGATTTCTCCTTTCAGGCTGGAGAAGGTGGTGCCACTTTGTGTTATTAGTGTGCATTGTATTTACAATGGTTGCTTATTCTTTTTTTTCTTGGCTTTAGTAAGCAAAATTAGTATTATTAAAATTGTCAAAAATGTTTGTACAAAAATATTAGTCTAGCATTATGTACTGAATATTTACTACAGCGAACTGCAGTTAATGCATTAGAAACTGAAATGCCACCTCCCATCCCTGTAAGCCATAATTATTAAATTTGATATAAAGACAATACTTCTTCGTTAGCTTTATATTCCCTGGAAGGGCATACAGTGATTGCAAGTGCTAGGAAAACAAGGTGTAGGTCTTTGAACTTTAGAAAAGAATTTTGCTGAGCAGAGCCATACCTTTTTGTTTTTCTCCTAGTAACTTCACTAAATGGGTTTACTGCATTCTGTTTTTTTTTTTCTCGGGAAAACAAGATTACTTCAAGCAGATTTTAAAACTGCTTGTCTCCATTCAGATTTAGCCAGATTTTTTTTTTCTGAAGTACTCAACTGGAAAGTATTTTTAAGCACAAACTTTTAGTAGCAAACTGTTGATGAAGGAGCAAAATGAATTTATCAACTTGCTTTCCAAATCCAGACAAAAGTACATACAAGTTTTATATCTATCTGCAATAGTAAGGTTGCAGACACTTCACCTATTATTGTTGATATTTGTTTTTTTTTAATCCTAGATCAAATGAAAACTGCCGAAAAAATGAAAAAGGAAAAAATGGGTGTCTTCAGGGTCCTAGAAGAATCTTCAGATTCCAATGCAGAATGTGTGTTTTAATGTGCAAATGTGGCCTGTAGTCTTGCAGGACAAAATATGACTGACATCAGATCTTCCGGAGATGTCACTTAGACATACTGATCCTTTATGCTGACTTTCTTTAAGGCCTTGTTCAAATCCCTTGTGTTCTTTCAGTGAATTTTAACATGTTCTATGGTATAATGCAGGTGATAGTTTTGTGCTGTAGCTTTGGTAGGCTCTCATAAAAAATTACGAAAATGAGCATGTGTCACATTTGCAGCTAGCTCTTGTGATCAGTGGTAAAACCTGGCAAATTTGTGTAAAACCAAAAAATCTTCCTGTGGAAGTCCCAAAACATTTTTTTTTTTCAATATGGTGTCAATTATGGTTTTATTTGGAAGGGAGAGACCATGTGCCTTTGTTACAGCCGATTGTGTAGCTTCTGTTTTTAACTTCTGCAAATTATTTTGATTAAATAAATGTCTGGTTTGTCCTAAAGGTTTAGGGGGTTTCGCATAGCTTCCTAAATACGTGAAGTTTAGCCATTCTCACATGTTAAAAACAACCAAACAAAAAAAACCCCCAAAAAAATCCAAACCAAAACAATGCCAAGACAAAAACCAGGTAGCTTAAATGAGCCCCAAACCCCTAAATTTTTTCTGGTGCCGACATTACTTCTGTATTGACTGGTTTGTCAGCTTGCACAGCTCAGGTGCCCATCTGAAGCACGTAGAGGAGGAGCTAAGGGTACTGGAAGGGGACAGGGGGTGTCTCTGGGGGTGTGTGGATGATGACAGGGGAGTACTTTCTGGGAAGGGAGGGCTTGAGACCACAGTGGGGCAGAAAAGACAGGTGGAGGATATTACTGGCACCTGTAGCCTCTAAGAGCCAGCTGTAAGCAATGGTTTTCAATTGGGCATCAGGTAGCTTTTAAACTTTCAATTCTGGTTTGTGAAAATGTCATGTAGGTGTAATTAGAAGCTGCAGTCACGGAATTGCAGCTGGAGCTGTCACAGATGCAGTTGCACTAGTTATGCCAAGGCATGGGTAACATGGAAGAAACTAAAATCCCGCCTCATCTATCAGGCTTCAGAAACTAGTTTCCAGTCACCAGATGATTCTTGCTCTCCATAGAGAGTAATCTGCTAGCCTGATACAGAGAAAGTTATTTTATATAAGTGAGAGTTGTTTATCCTTACCTCTATAAGGGAACAAATAAATCCGTTAATGATAGGCTGGCTCTGACCTTTGCCTGTTGAAAGCCCTGTCTTGTTTCTAATTGCTGAAGACAAAGGTTTCCAAGTTTTCTACTAAGTTACTTATTAGCCTGAATAATGCAAAGTCCAACATGTGCTGTCTCCACCTGTTACTTATATTTGCTGAGCTACTGTGCTAGTCTTTACGTGTTGTTCTATGTTAGTGAAGACCTGCTACAAGATTTAAGGGTAAATGGTGTCTCTACGACACTATCTACATGGGGTAATTGTAGAAGTTTCAATGATAACTGACATAACTGCTTTCACGCAGGCTTTTAGACTGTTTTACCCTTCTCGACCTGCACAGCTGGTGGAAAATAAAAATGAACAAGAGTTTCTATCCCATAGCCAGCACAGCTAGGATTTAATAATAATTGCTACCTTCCTAAAAATGCCTAGATTAGCATTAATGTTAAGGGTAGCATTAGTGAAATGTGGTCACTGTTTAGCGATGTGTGGAGCTCAATGTTATTTAGAGAGACTGCAGAGCTGTGGCTGCTTTTCTAGCCCACCTTCAAAAAGCTAAAGCAATGCATGCTTTTTGCTTGCTGCCACAGAGGAGCACACCTCAGGAGCCCATCTCTCTGGTTGATCAAAGCAAGCACAGTGCCTTCTTGGCATGACCTTGCATTTCTTTTTCCTGCAGTCAAGAGTAATGTTCATGCTTGCTGTCCACCTAAACTGTGAAGCATTTCTGCACTTCATGTCCTACGGGCAAAGGCTGGGGCATGCTGTAAGGGGCGCTGGTGTTGCAGAAAGCAGCCTTCCTTTCTGCGGAGGGGGGAGATCCACAAGCAAATTCAGTAATGACGATGCTCAGGGTGGGGGTGGTGACTGGTGCTAACAGTTTTAAATTGTTCTGGGTGAAATAACATCCCCTTGATTGTCCAGTAGGGGGAAAAAGTATTTCAGTGGATGCAAGACAAATTCTTGAAGCATAGATTTGCCCTGGTGACTTGGAAGCGGTGCTCCTGTCCCATGCTGCACCCGGATATATACTCAGGTGTGCTTCCTCCTGCTGGGGTCTCTGCGGATGTTCGAGCTGCTGAGACCAAATGCGTGGACAGAAAGATGAGGTCTTGGCTTGCTTGTCTGTTGCTACTGTGTGTCTTATTTACAGGTTTCTCCTAAAATCTGGCGAGCAGCTCGTATTTGCCAGGGAGGGCTGGGGATAGGCTGCTCGTGGTTTTTCCAGATGATGACAAGAAAATGTGTGGTAAACTTATCTCACATGTTCAAATCTATTTAATGGCATTTCACCAACTCTTGAATGCACCCTGCACATACCATCATTTGGGTATTTTTGCTTACCTGCCTAGCAAAGATACTGTTTGAGCTGCCAAGACCCCACCTTGACAATAATCTGAGCTTACAGGGTTGCCCTCAGCAAATGAAATTTAAATGTGCAAGCTGGAGCAGCCAGGCCTGCTGCTCAGGGCTGTTCTGCTGGGGGAGGGTGGTGGTGACGGTGTGGGGTGTCAGGAGGAGACAGTGATGTATCTGTCTTGATAATGCTGGGTTGGTTTGGGGTTTTTTTTAACACTTTTCTCTCTGCTTTATCTCTTGGGGGCTAGCTCGCTGCCAGCAGTGGGGTCTTTTTAACTAAACAGCTTTAAAAAAATAGTGATTTGTGTTCTCAGCTTGGAAGGGAGACGTGCTACTCCGTCCCACCCAAGCCCTCTGCTCCAGCCTGCCCTGGCCGTGGCTGAGCTTGGCGCCGGGTGCCGTGCGCAGGGGGCTCCTGCAAGCTACGAGAGAGCAGCAGCGCTCACCCCGTCTGCTGCACGGGGGAAATGGGAGATGTGCGCTGTGCTGTGCGCGGGGTGAGAGCCCCTGGCTGGCAGGAGGTGAGCTCGCTTACAAACGGCCTGGCACGCTCGGAGAGGAGCCTTTTACATGTTATCTTACATTATCGTTAACTTCTGGAGTGGGGGCCTCAGTGTGCGTAAAGGTGTGACCCCATTTAACCCATTTTGTTATTGTTGACAAACTCCAGATGCCAGCTGTTAAACTCCAGAGGAATTTGGAAAGTCGGTCTGCAGTGAACACTGCAGTTGCCAAATATTTTGTCCTGCGTCACAAAAAAAAAAACCCCAAACCTATTCATTTTTTCAGCAAGCTACAGCAGAGAGCGATCAAAGTCCTCCCCAAGCAATGAATGTGAATTGCCTTGCTCGCCTGTTCCCATAGTAATAAATTGGGTCAGCACTGGTATCTGCGTTAGAAACCTCCACCTCCAGAGCTACCCCACAAACCTTTTGTAGTCCCCCACGCCCCGCGCAATCAGTATTTTCCCAGCAGTGCTGCCAGCCTTCGCTGCAGGAGCTCGGCTGGGGCGATAAAGCACACAGCCCTGGACAAAGCGGGGCTTGTGCTCTGGGGCGGGCAGGGGAAATGCCAGGCATGGCTCGGGCCTTCCGCCCTGACCCCCTGACGCAAGAGCAAGCTCGTCAGGTTATCTGGAACGAGCCGCGTTTTCCTGACCAACGTTTGTACAGTCTGAAAGCAGGTGGTGACTTTGCGCACGCTGGAGGGCTCGGCGCAGGCGTTGGGGTGCAGCACACCGGGTGGCCCCAGCAGCCAGCATTTTCTTCCTGCAAGGCAAGCAGACAGCCCCAGCAGCGGGCAGCAAGGAGCGTGCAAGGCTGGGAGCAGCCACAGCCCCGCACCACGGCAGGGCCTGAGCACTCATCTAAGGTGCAGCCAGAGCAATCTGTTCCTACAGGCTTACTCCTTCAGCCCTGCGTGTCTGTGCTCCACAGCTGCGCTGGTTTTTTGTCTGGTCCAGCCCTCCTGCAACCTGCCAAGGCTGCAGCACGGAGAGCCTTTCCCTGGGGAAATGTGCTGCAGAGGGGAAAGAATTGAGCCCCGTTAGCTGCAGTGAGCGGAGAGGTCACCCCAGCAGGGCAGAAACACCCCACTCTCACCTTGAAAAACAAAGCTGCTTGTGTTAGCATCTGGAGTTTGTGCAGGTGTGTGCGCAGGTAGGTGCTGGCCCCACGGAGAAGCCAGGCTTCTCCCAGGGATGAGTTGGACAAGGAGTTTGCTGGCTGAGCTATGCCATCCTCCCTTGCTTGCCACTGCCCATAGAAGGAGCTGGAGGGGATGAGCTAAATTTAGCTGGGCTGGTGAATTAGGCCCCTCCCCAACCTGCCCAAAAGCTGTAGGGTTGATCTGGAGAGTAGGAGGAGGCTTGTAATCTTGGTGACAGGTCAGCTTTACCTCAGATGATGGTTGGGTTTTGGTTTGTGGTTTGGTGTTTGGGTTGGTTTTTTTTTTTTTTTTTTCCCCCAGCAAGACAGCTGTGCTGTGGTGTGATTCACTGTGAGGGAGAGGAAAGAGGGGGTGCAGCAGTAGAGCATTGCTGAAGGTGGCCAGGACTTTCCCAGACTGGCATATGACCCTGTTGCAGATGCACCCACTAACCCCAGGGGTGGAGGTGACTCTGTCCCTGCCAGAGAGGGCCTGTATGTGGCTACAAACCCTTCTGTTTTCAACCTCTGGCAATTTGTTTTGAAGCAAAGATGATGCTGCATCTTAGAAACCATTTATTTTTACACCAAAAGAACAGCAGCCTCTCACTCAGAGCAGATACGTAACCACCGCAGCCCACCTCTTTGCTGTACACTGGTGGAGGCACTGCGGCTCAGGCACTCGGCCAGTGCACATGGGGCATGTGCCCCCTCCCCACACCAGCCCCAAAGGCACACGCCACGCACGCCTGCTGGCACAGGAGCAGGGCGATGCCTCTGGCAGCCACACGGGGCCTTGCGCAGGGGACTGTCCCAAATGTCTGCAGACAGGAACAACCACAGTCTGCCCTGGCTTGGATGAAGGGGGGGGGTGGTGGTGAGACCCACCCTCACCAGCCTGCACCCAGCCCTGAGCCCGCGGTGCTGGGAGAGCTGACACGGAACGGACAGAGCCAGATGGAACAGGGACTACAGCCACTCAAACCTCCCCTTTGCGCCAGGGTGCCCTGGTTTCCAGCAAGTGTCGACATTTTTTTCCGAGCTCAGTTTGTGACTGTGGGGAACGGAGGGGCACCTGGGTGATGTGGTAATGGGAAGCACTGGTCCCGGTCCCGTCACCACAGAGCAGTGCTGGATGCAGAGGAGGCACCAGGGACAGGCCATCAGTGCCAGCCATGGCCTGTGGCTTGGCTGTGCCCACCCGGCCCATGCTGGGTGCCAGCAGGCAGCTGCTAATGCTGCCTGCGAGATCCATTTGACTCAATTTTGTAATTCCCACCCGTCATGCACTGGGCACCTCTTCTGCTGCCCTGGGAACCCCGGTCCAGTGCAGAGGGATACCAGGAGAAAGCAGACACAGCTGCCTTATGGATTCACCCCGTTTATTGAATGCAAACAGAAGGCAAATAACTGGGATGCAGAAGAGTTGTAATTTGACTGTGGCCTGTGATTTTCCTGTGCGATTGACAGCACAAAAGAGGGGAAAAAAAAATTAAAAATTTCTGTGTATTAAAAAAAAAAACCACAAACCAAACAGTGAAAGAGGAGACGAAAAGAATGTTGAACAATTAGTGACATCTCATGTGAACAGATGGAGAATTAATAATGGCAAGGAAATTCAAAGCCATGCCTAGCATTCCTTATTGCAAACAAGATTCGGCGGGGGGGAGGGCAGGGACGATGCTTTCCAAGAAAAGCAGCCCGGAAACCATCCACACTGGCTTTGTGAGCAGCACCGTTTACTTTGGGAAGACAGTGACGACCTCGTAGCCCTCCGGGGGAACCACCCGCTCCCGGGCGTGCTTCTCGCAGTAGATTTGGTCTTCCACGAAGAAGTGTCCTTTCTGCTTGAGGTTGGTGCCGCAGTCGCTGCACACGTAGCACTCAGGGTGACGCTGCTTGTCCCGGATCTTCACAAAGACCCCTCTGGGGCCCCCCCCAGCCCAGACCCACCCCGGCACTGAAGGTGGGCAATTCTCTCCTGTTCCTGACAAGTCAAAGCGTAGGCCCTACCTCCGGTCAGGCAGATGTTACCAGCACTTTTAGAGTCCAACATGTGCCTGCATGGAGCCCTCCTCTGGGAAGTGTTTCCTAGCACTGGCCTGCCTAAGTTTCACAGGGACAGTCCTATCGCCTGTGGTGGCAAGAATCACTGGGCTGGCATCTTCAGCTGACGGCTGCAGACAGCGCAACAGCCTTCAAATGCCCTGCATCAAATGACAGGCAGCTTGACCATCTGGGGGAGCAAAATCCAAGTGCAAACCAATTGGACTGCAGAACACAGCCAGAAACAACTGCCACCACCAACCGAGGGTTGCACAGGCAGGCATGGCCCCTTTGCTAGGGATGGACACACCAGGTATGCATGGGAGAAGCACAGAGACCAGATCCTGGCTCCGATCTCAGATGCTGCTGCTCAGGAGCTGCAGTGAATGGATCCAGCCAAATGTGGGCCAGCTCTTACTGGACAACTTCATAGTTTAACCCAGCAGATGATGAGGAAAACTACATAGCAACTTGTTAACTACCACCAGCAGCAGCACAACAATTTGCCAGGAGTATAATTTTGTTCCAGCAGCCAGCTATATTTTCCATAATTCATTAGCTTTCAGAGCTATTCATAGCCCTGTGCTTTCTCTCCAGATCTACCCAGCTGGTAGAATAATTGTAGGGTTTGTCTCCGATTCATATTTTACAGGCTATGCATTGCCTCTATAATGACTCTGCCAGTCCTTGGTGTTCCAGGCATGCCAGGACCATGCAGTCACAGCATAGTGGGTCTCAGCAACAATCCCATAGCTTGCGGCATGGGAGAAATCCGAATTCTCCATGACCATGCAGGTGGGCTACCAGCACTTGCCTACTGGAGCCAACTGTTAAGCTGAGGGGGTTGTAGGGAAGAGTCTGTGGTTGAGAAACTGAACAGTGAATCAAAGACATAGGTTGGGTCCCTCCTGCTGTCACACTTATGATCCAGCAGCTCTGTATTGAACTCACGCCTCACTGTGCTCTGAGTTGGACATGCCCACATAAAACCAACAAAAATGATGTCTGTGTAGACACAGCAGAGGTGTGTGGTCTTACAGCAGAGTGGGCAGCAGAATGCAGCTCTCCCAGTCCACGTTGCCTCTGACCACCAGGGCAAGTCCCCACCCCCTGGCTGGGAGTGCCAAGACATGAAAATCATTAAATATACAGGCCCTGAATGGAAAGGTCAGGTGGTTTCCAGGTGCTGTAAACAGACTTCATGTAGGAAGCAAAACATGGCAGCAACAACTGTCTCAAGGTTTGTCTGACAGGGATGGGGTTTCTACTGCTATGGATCTGTAGAGGGAAACCTGGCTCCTGCCTCACTGCAGGGAACTGCAGAGTTAGCGTTATCAAGCTGGTGAGAATAAACATGCCTTGAGCCAGCTCCTGGATGCACTGGACGTGGGAAGGTGAAGTGTTTCAGGTGCAGCACCTCAGCCCCTTGCACAGGCATGGGATGCTGGGCCACAGCCTGCAACCCCAGGGACAGCCTTACTTACACAATGCCAGATCCGCACTTCTCGCACATGGGCAGCTTCTGGGCATTCCCGATTGATGAGGCCACCTTTGTGGTGGGGGCTTTGACGCTCCTAAATCCAGATGGCTTGGTAGGGTCTCCTGGGGGTGGAAGGAGAGTGCTTCAGAGCATGTGAGATGCGTGGCTCTAGGCTCTTCCTCCCAAGCAGATGTTCTGCTAGGGAGGAGTGATGTTCTTTAACCCCAGCTCTGAGACAGGGATTCATGCATGGAAAGGGGGCAAGGATTTAGGGATGTAGGGGGAGGAGGGAGAGAAGGAAGGGGACACAGCTGAAGCTGGCCGTGGAAGCCCGAGGGCCTGAGACTGCAGGCAGTCAGAGGAGATGATACTGTCTCTTCTCATCTTAAAAGCCTAGCAGACTTTGGCTGATGTGTCTCGCATGCACAGATGCACAAAGCAAAGCCAAGCCTCAGCCCCAGCCTTGGCAGCACCAGAGTCTGCCTGGCATGTCCTCATCTCACACACACAGAGTCAAGCCGATCACCAGATTTGGGCTCAGAAAGAGGAGGTGGGTGTCCTGGCAGACTAGGGAGGACTGTCCAAGTCCTTTCTCCAGTCTGCTGCCTGGTGTACGGTGATGCTGCCTCCCCCAAGACTCCTGGAAGAGTTGGTTAACAAACTCCTTGTTGTGGCAGGGCCCTGGGACACTGGGGACAACCAGCGCTCCTACTGCTGTGTAGCATGCTCCAGGAATGGTATCCCCCTAGTGCAACCTCTCTGGGGCAGGGATGTTCTGCAGGTCCTTTGCAGGAGACTTCTGCTGACCTGGATGCCTACAACAGCAGTGGATCCTAGATGCAGGATAGAAGCCTTCTTTAAATATCTGCAGTGAAAAAGAAGCCTCTTGCAAAATGACACCACTGATGTGACTACTCTTGTTCATACGACTTGTGCAAGAGGTTTGGTACCAGGCAACAAGGGAAGGAGGGCTGCAGAGACTCCCACGATGTTTCCCCAGAAACAGAGGGGGCTGATGGGCAGACCTGTGCCACCTCAGACTGGGGTAAACCCTTCTGACTAGTCTTGACCCAAGAGTGCGCTGCTCCAGTTGTTCCTGGTGTCCTGGGAAGGACAAACTCTCCAAAGGCACACCCTGGTGACCAGCAAGGTCAGGGCATGAGTCAGTCCGGGGCAGCACCCCTGACAAGAGCTGAGGGGAAAAGCTGGGGAACCGCCCACTGCACCTCCCTGTCACCCATCTGAGTGCAGAGAGTGTCCCCAGTGCCATCGCTCACTCGTGGGGTGGGTGACACTGCGCTGCTTGGCCTCTGGGCAGTGTTCAGCTCAGAGGCTTGCACCCAGCTCCATGCAGAGATGCAGGTCCAGAGGTACAAGTTCCCTAATGGGGGCAACAGCCCATGCCCCCTCCAAACACAGCAGGAAGCACCTGGCCTCCGGCAGTGTTACTGCAAGTGACCCTTGCTGGAAAGGAAGCAGCAGCAACCACATTTTCAGGCTCTTCCCTATCACCTTTGCTCATTCCCTCTGCCTCAAACAGCACCTTCACCCCCTCAACAACATTGACAGCATGTTTTTAAACCTCTCTAAAGGAATCAGCTTAATCAAATACGCACAGGAAGCGTCACCTGTTCCACCCTGCAAAACACCCTCCACCTAGGAGCGCAGGGTCGGGACTAAACACAGACCAGCCGTGGGGCTTCCACGCACCAGCACCCACCCATAGACCCCATGCTGGGGGCCAGGCTTTCAGCTGGTGTAAGTCAGCACAGCCGGTACAGCCAGCGATGCCCGAGGGACCTGTCCCAGCTGAGGAGGTAGTTCCCTGCTGCTACTCACAAGCCATTGCCTGAAGACAGGCTTGAAGAAGCGGACAACAAACGTGCTATTTATCTGCTGTTTATCGGCGCGGACACGCTCTGACTCAGCAGCAGTGGTGTTTGAGTCCGGCCGAGCGATGGGGCAGGCAGGGGCACTGTCTCCTCAGGACAGACATTCCTCTGGGGCTGCGTAACCTCCTGGCCCTGTGTCGTGCGGGTGATTATCGGCTCACGGTGGAGCAATGCCAAAGCCTATCCTGGCCTGTGATCGGACAGGCAAACCTTGTGCCAAAGAATCCCAACAATGCTGCAAATCTTCAAAGAAAGATAAAATAGAGAGGCTTTTGCTTCTTATCTTCTTCAGCACTACTAAGCATGGGGGAGGACCCTGGATGTGTGAGAAGTCCCGACTACTCCAGTCCCTTACATGCAGGAGCTGAACCCTGAAGGGCAAGTTGCAAACACTCAGTATTTAAAGGATGCTTTCAGGTAGGAATCTTAACAGCACATTAAAGACTCCAAGATCCTGGTTTCTTTCTTCCTATTGCTTCCTTATTTCCTTCATTTTGCTCTTTCCTTACAGAGCCTTCAGACCTACCAGCACTTGGCTGATCTGCTTCCCTTTGTGGCAAATATCTCAGCACCAGGCTTTTGTTGGATGAAATGGAACATTCCACTGCCAAGCTAATAACACAAAAGACAAAGTCTTAACTGGCCTAAGGAAAAAAAGCCATTCTTGGAATTCTTTCTTTTATTTATTTGTTTATTTTATTTTATTCAAGGGGAGAAGAGAGTATGATTTGGCCCCTACCTCAGTTAATTGGCTTTTTTATCTTAAAGTCTATAGCCCTGAACCACAGAAGTCCAGATGTCAGATCAAGAATGCCAAGCAGAGTGAAGTTTCAGAGATTAAAAGCTATGAACTGTTCACTGTAAGCCAGCTTCTATATTTTTACATTCAGCTGCATAAGTGGATCCTTTTTCTTGTGTAGACGGATGGAGATCAGAAGCTTTAGGACTCACTGGAGAGCCCTATCTTGTGGTACCATTCAAAGTCTTGAATCTAAGATGGTCTTTAATCAGTGAGTATTATCTTTAAAGTGGCAAAATTTTAGAAAGTAGGGGTTTTGCAACTTTTAAAATTCCTTCTTGATAACTAAATGTTGTAGAGGTTTATTTGTTGAGCACTCAGTGAGTAAGAAATGATATGGGCCCATAGACACTGAAACGAATCAAAGAGAGGAAATTTAGGAGTAAAGTTAGTGAAAGAGTGCTGCTGTGGAAACCATCTACACACGCTACCTTCAACAATCACCAGCTAAGGAAGGAAAACAAAGTTTTAGCTGTTACTCTCGAACACTGTACACAGCCCAAGGAACAGCAAAAGGGAAGAGCACACTCTGATTGGGAGTGCGGCGAGCACTTACCTTTCTCTTCTGACTCCAAAATCTCTTGCAACACAAGGAAGGAAGCAGATTGTCTGGGTGGCTCATTTGACTCTTGATTCTCCTGGAGCATCTTGTAAACCTCAGATTCTCTATCTATGACGATGCCGCCTGGGGGCTGGTTATGCTGATCTAAACTGAAGAAGGAACAGAGAACACACTTGTTAAACGGCTGAAAACTAAAGCCAGTTCCTCCAGCAGAATTTTCACAATGCATCGGGTGACTGAAGAATGAACGTGCCAAACAAACGCACAACAGGACGCCATAAAACACGGAGGTGCTGGGTGTGCTCGCACGAGGCAGCTGCAGCCCGGGGGGGATCGGCACGCTGGGCTACCCCCACACCCACCGCCAAAGGGTCCTCTGGCCAGTCCCTGAGTGCTCTCCCTGCTTCGCAGTCACTATACACTCCAGAAACTAAAACCTTCACCCAGGAAATCACTGCTCTGTTAATGGGAAAATGAAGAACTCCTGTGCTGGGATGGGAATCCCACATGGTAGCTGTGCCATCTCTGCATGCATAAACTACCTTAGACTGCCACCTTACACCGCTGTGAATCTCAAATTAAGTAGATTTTATTCCATTAAAAAGAAATTTTGCAAGTATACTATGAATTGGTCCTAAAGGCCACCTTTGCAAACTAACGGCTGCAGGATCTAAAAGTAAAAGATCCCCCGACTGGCAGTAATTTAATTTGGTTTTCAAGTGAGTGTGATTATTTCTGTTCTACAGGTGGAGGCTCTGAGCCACAGCACATTTACAGCACTTAGCTAAGGCTAATGAGCAAGTTAAGGGCAGAGGAGATTTCGGCAATCTAAGACTAGCCCTCCTTTCAGCTGTCTCCTCAGGCACCGCTGCTGCCGCTCACGTCAGGAGGGATTTGCACTCTCAGCCCGGAGCCCGAGGTGCTTTGGGGCAGGTTTTCACAGTGCAGGGAGGCTGGAAGAGTGGCTGTTGTGCCACCAGAAGGGTCTTTAGGGTAAAAAAATGGGGCTGGAGGCAGATGTTCTCCAAAGTCCAGTGGGTACAGGATAAACTATAGGCTTTAAACCACAGGAGGATATTCAGAATATCCCTTGGGAAAAGCCTTCCAGCAGACAGACACCAAAACACCAGAGGAAATAGATTGCCATGGACAGGTGAGAAACCTCCATACTAAAGGATTTTAAAAGAGTCTGGACAAATATCTGCTGGGAATGATTTAAATCAATGGTTTAAATTGACCAAATGCTGGGCTAGGAGATGGACTAAACGACACGGGAGGTTCCTCCCTGCTTTGTATTCTGTGGATGGAAGAAAACATCTCTGGAAAAATGACACAGCTGACAAGTCTCCTCTGACAGCTCAATTACATAATGCAGCCTTATAAATGTAAATGGTCTATTAGGTTTCACTGTCCCTGCACCCTGTGATTGCCTGAAAAGTACACAAACATCCTGAAGTTCAGACTAAATTGCAGAGGGAAATCTTTTTCTTGAGGAGGCAACTGCATACTTTCCATGCCAATGTGCAATTGAGTCATCTGGGAGTTACGCTACATAATAAACTCTTCAACCATCAGAGGTAAAATCATCGCACGTGCTATAAAATGCTATTTCCCTAAGAAGAATTTCAGAAAATGTTTCCATCTTTAGTAATTTTCAGTGGAGCAGGAAGCACATTAGCCTTGCAAGCAGTTGACCCCTTGAAGGCTGACTCTCATTTACTGAAGCCTTCTGTCCAAAATAGAATAATGATGTGCCTTCTATTACATAGAAAACATCCTAGGTCATCCCAAATGAATCCATGCCCCACATTACATTCATCTTATGTAAACTCATATAATCCCACCACTCTATCTACCCATAAAAACATTAGGCAAGAAGCCTGTCATTGCGGTTTGCATACTAAGAATGTTTCACTAACATGCGCTCAAAAAGCAAAGGCTAAATCATCTTAAAGAGCACCAGAGTCAAACAAAGCCATCACATTTCAACCATGCATTGTGACAGTGTGCAAACCATACAGATCAGCTCCCCCAGGTATGCGCCCTACAGATACATATTTGCATATACAAGATTTATGGAAGACTATAAAAAAACCCCAAATCCTAGAATTTGCACCAGCAGAGTGAAATACCTCAACTTGTTGGGGCAGAAGGCTATGCTGCTTAAAGGGAAAAAAAAAACCCAAACCACCACCAAAAAGCACATGCACCTTTTGACTGGGCAAAGCCACAGGCACAGGAATTGTGCCTGCAGAATAACGAGTCTCCATGTGTTGGCTGATTTACGGCACCTCCTGCTAACACAGGTACTTTATCTGCAGCCATCACCAGCAACTGGTGTCCTTTTCCATGCGCAGGAGTTCCCCGATGCAGAAACTTGGTAGGGGACAACTCCAACAACCATTACTGGATTTCAGACTCCCACAACCATTACTGGATTTCACTGCTTCTACCATGGGCAACTTGCAACGCTGACTAAGACTGGGTCACTGAGCTTTGAAAGTTGGCAAGAAGATGGTAATAAAAACTATAAAGACACAGCCTCGCACAGTGTCTTCAGAAAAGCACAGCTTATTCTTTATTAATGGCAATTTACTATTTTATGCTAGCACATTTTGTAAAGCCTACAAGGATCTCAGTGCTGGGCTCCAGGAAGGCCCGGTACTTGGAGCACTCGCTTTTGCGGCGAAACAATTGCTGATGCCTGGGCTCCTCCGTGAGCGTTGTCGGCTGTCCCGACCAGCACAGCCAGCCAGCAGAGCCTGACCGCTCCTGGCAGGCACCGCATTGACTGCAAGCCAGAGCAGTGACTTACAGCAAGTAACTGGGCTGAGTAACAAGGCAGGAGTAAATCCACAGCCTCCCGTTATCTCCTGGCTGCGGGCACAGAGCAAAGCTTGGGTGCGTGGGTCCATGGGTGAGGACGCCAACTCTTCTGCCTTGAAAGACGCTATGCTCAGCCCAGGAGGGGGCTGCGAGCAGCCGAGGAGCTGTGAGGTCTGGCTGTGCTCTTTCACTCTGTCCCACGGAGGCCATGGGGCTGACCACCTCCCTGCAGCACATGGCTGCAAGCTGCTTGGTCACACAGCAGGGTCACTCTGCTGAACGTTCACGTCTTCTGAAACAATTCAGCCTTGATGGGAGCCCTCCTGTGATATGGCTAAACGTGCTTTCTGCTTCACCCGTCTTGATACTGAAGTCCTCCCTGTAAAACCCTGCGGGCTGTCATTTAGAGGCACGGGCCAGCTGGTTCCCAGCTGCCACAAAGCAAACACCAAAGAGCACCCAGGCCTTGCAATGCTGAGGCTCTCCACAGGTCCTGCAGACCTGGGAGCACGTTGAGCATCCTCCACTCCTATGTGCAAAGAGGCAGCCCCAAGAACAGCAGCCTGTGCAGGCAAGTGGGCAGGGGTGGGAATGCAGACTGGCTCCTCCATGTGCCTAGTGCCTGCTCAGGCTGCTCCAAACTCATGGGTGTTATCAGCCAAAGATGGAGACCCACGGGGACCTGCTTCAGCCTGAAATGAAGCATGCCCAGCGCACACCCATGGCCCAGCCCGCAGCCAGTGAAACAAAAGCACAAGGACACGTGCGACAGCACCTTCCAGTCGCAAACAACAACAATCGTTTCAGTGCCGGAGAAACAGCGGCTTTCAACCCATCTGCTGCAGCTGGCTCCTCCAGGAAAGCCACCAGCTGCTGGCAAGGCCCTGCTGCACAGGTGCGCAGGGGGCAATGGACACACCAACAGGCTGAAATGATGTTTTGGTGCTTCCCGTGGCGCTGGACATGGACGCAATGCAGAGAAAGCTCCTGTGAAGAGTCATGCACTAATGTCAGGAAGGTGAAATGTAAATGCTGCTTCCTTGTGACTGGCCAGTGCCGTGAGCCACACACAGGACGAGGCACTCGTGGACACTGAGATGCGGATGAAGGGATGCGCTGAGCCGGCTGCAGACGCAGCGGGCAGGTTACCTGGGGAAATCGGGGCTAACGGAAGAGATCTGCCCCTGGAGGGAGTCCATGATGTTGCTCTGCGAATAGAGCTGCAGGGGGGAATTGAACTGCACATGCAGCACTTTGAGTCCCGGCACCTCCACTTCCACGGGGCTGTTGGGGCAGACCTGGGCCGCACGCTTCAGCTGCTGGGGCCCCACTCGAACCTGGCTGGGGAGGGAGGAGGTGCTGTGCCTGCGCTGCAGCGGCTCGGAGGTCTGCGCCTGCAGAGGGTTATAGATGGAGGCGAAGGGAGCCCGCATCGCGCTGGTCAGTGATGGGCGCCTGTGGGCCCACGCGTTGGCGTGGGCAGTTTGAGTTGTGGTTGTTTGGGGGTTCATTGGGGTTTTGCATTGTGGAATTGAGGACAAAATGCAGACAAGGAAGAAAGGAAAGAAGGAAGAAATTAATGAAGGGATAAACAAAATACTCCAAGCGATACAAGCGGTTGCTGACTACTGTCTGTTCCTTGCACTGGAGGGACACACCACTGCATACATGAATTTACATTACAGGCTTCTGGCTAACGCTGTGGCTCTGGTCTCATGCTCCAGGTGTGTCCACACAAAAAACTAAAATGCAGTCGCTCTACTGATGAGCAAATGCAGGGGTTGTAAAAGCAACGAAGACATGGCAGCAGGGGTTTCACTATGAACTAGCTACGTGAGCACACACTCATGGTCCCACTGCCCAGCCAGGGAATGCCACCTTCCCTGCTGCCCTTCCCAGAGCTAGCCTGGGCGCCCTGCCGAGGGGCAACCTCACCTCCAATCCCAAAACAGATATGCTCAGCAATGGGGCTTCTCCCCGCCCTCCCCGCCTGCTTTGTGACACCAAATCCAGTGGAGATGTTTGCTGGTGTTTCTGTCTGTACCACCCTCTAGGGATGGACCACGGGCCAGATCCCCTTGTCACGTCACCATGTGCGGTGGGAAGATGGGGTTGCCGGGTTCAGATAGGCTGTGTGTCTGCTGGGTGCCGGATGGGGATGCAGATAAATGCCAGGTAAACCCAGAGCAAGGTCGGCCATGTACAAACAACTCAGCAAAACAAACCGGCAGGAATTTAAAGGCAGCTGGAAGGCTGTGTGAAGGGAGAACCTACACATCCTGTGCTTGTGCACCGGGGAGGCCACAGTGGGTTTTTAATGGCAGGGTGAGGCCCCTGGCTCTCACTGAAAACCAGGAGCAATTAATTTGCTTTTAATAACTCTGTAAACAGAAATGTATTAGCATCATAGGTCTCATCCAGAGCTGTGTTTCAGCACGGGAGAGATGAAAAAGATGCCATGTAACCCACAAGTGGCAGGGCTGGCAATGGATCTTCCTGCTAGGAGGAGCATGGTGAGCCACAGCACTAGCGGAAACCCACCGCTTTGCTGAGCCCTGCAAGCAAGAGAGATCACCAACACATTTCCAGCCAAATACACCTGGCTTCCAGGGAGTCCTCTCACCTGGAGGGGACTCCAGACTAGACCAGAGGTGGTATCTGACAGCCAAATGGTCCCATCAAGTTAACGCAAAGTCAGATGTCCCTCGTCCTTGCTCAGCCCCTGTGAATGAGGGTGCTGAGGTCTACCAGAAGCAAACGAGGAACAAACATTTGTCACCTCGTCTGCCAGCTGTAGCACCGTAACTCTGCCTAGAAGGGCCCATGCTGCAGACGGGGCTGCCAGTGCAAGAAGCTGGTTTCAGTCAGGGGCGAGTTTTCAGGCTTGTGTTAATCACAATCTCAGACCTTTGTGCCCTGCGAAAGCAGAGGCTGAAGTTACTTTTGCCTCCCCATTCACAAGTCAGGAATTCAGCAGAGTATCCCCTAAAGCATTGGTCTTGCAGCTTTTGTTGTAAAAGTGGCCAAAGTCTTCCCGGTAGTTTGGTACTGCTGTACAGAGACTTGGGGCAGCTAAGCAGCTTGATCAACACAGCCAGGAAGATTTCAGAACGCTCCTGGATTATTGTTTCCAATGAAAAAAGAGGCACTTTAGACTTCTGGGATAAAGTAATGTCTTTGGTGACAGGCAACCCCAAAAATCAACAGGCCCTTTTAAGGTTGGGACCCTTTCCAATCCCATATAAAATATCACTCACACAGGTATGAATGTTTCAGCTACTTTTAAAAACTCCTGTGAAAAACAAGGTTCAATAATAAAAAATAGACCCAAACTGAGGCAGAGCCTGCCTATGGATCCCAGGGCAGCCAGGAACGGGGATGCACGTGTCTCCTGCGCTAGCCGCACCCTTCCTGCCCCGCATCGCCCGCAAAGCCAGCACAAAACGCTAACTTTCCAAAGTACTCGTAACGCGCTCTCAGGCACCTGTTCAGACCAGCGGGCTGGCATGTCATGCTGAACGCACGCGGAAACTGCGTCGGTCTCTGCTAAACAAAGAAACACAACAGCATTAATTTCATTTCTGCATCTCATGAAGCGTTCCCCGCTCCTCTGAGCCCTGCCTCTGGGAACCACGTCCACACTCATGCCTCTGCTCCTTCCCTTGTCCTGAAAGAGAGCTTTTCTGGTTAACGAATTGGTACCCTCGCAGCAAACTCGCGTCTCCTGGAGCCTTCCCCTGGGGGCCTGGGCAGGAAGGGGAGGGGAGGCGAGGCAGATACTTACGGCTTGGTAGGCTCCAAGGCCCCAGGTGATGTCTTTGACTCCACCGCACTGTTGAAGGTCTGGATGTTCTCTGAGGAGTAGAGGCCTGCCGGGCTGTTGTACTGAGCAGTGATCACTCTGGGGGAAGAAGCCGTGGCAGCAGTGAAGGGCACCGCGCTCCGGTTGTGTGCACTTCCTATGTGCCTTATTTCCTGCATGCAAAGGAGCAGAGGCAAAAATCAGAGGTGCTCAGGCATGCAGGTGGGGTGCGATGGGGCAGCCCAGAGCGAGCGGCTGCTGCAACGGTGGCCTTTGCCTGTCAGCCGAGGAGCACGCAACCATGCCCACTGAAGCAGGCAAGCGTCCTCCACATGTCATGAGGGCCCCTGGCCCCGTCCTGGACAGCTTCAGGCTGACCTTCAGGACATTTCAGAGTTGACATGCCGGGAACTTAGCTCAGAAACACTGCCAGGGCTATTAGCTCAAGCTGCCACATGCCTGGGAGCTCCTATGCAAGACTACAGATTTCAAGCATTCCCTGCAATTTCTGAAAGCAGGGCTGATTTCTGTGGAGAAGTGAAGATGAGGGGCAGAAAGAGGAGCATTCTTCAATGACATCTGAAAGTTTGGCTTTCCTTAGATAAGGGCAACCGAAAAAGAACAGCTTTGTCATTACTACAAATGCTCTGGAGCACGTCTGCTCCTTCAGCCAAGACTGAGGTTGACATCTGCCTTTGACAAACAGCTTTGGACTTTCTGGACAAGAAGTTCCGAAAGCAAAGGTGGGAAGATGACTCTCGTTAATACAAAAGACTGTCCACAGACAGTGACAGCTAAATGCCAGCGATCTCTTCAGCGCCAGAAGTACGAGGTATCACCCAGACATTCTGGGTTCGCTGCAAACTGGAGGCTGCCAGAGGTATTAACGCACACTTAGAAACACTGGTTACAATTTAATAAGAAAGGGGCCAAACCCAAGTTAGGTAAGACATGAGGTAAGACTCTTCTGAATCACAGGCAGCACTAACAAAAACGGGGAAAATTATAAGTCACATCATCAGTCTGGGAATTAGCAGCCTTGGGGCAGAGATAACAACATCCAGGACTTACTTCTCCCCAGAGAAGATGCTTGACCAAAGGAAGGAGTAAGCACAGTGGGGCCTCACTGGAGCAGGCAGAAGAAAGGACTAACATTCACAGAGGCGGCTGAAATATCCGGGGCTGAACGATGGCACCAAAATGTGCATTTTTGAAATGTTTCAGCCAGCTGTAGAGATGGGGAATGGCTTCACTAGAGGGCTAACGCCCAATGGCACAGGATGAAACAGGGCCCTTCTTAACATGCTGGCCCATGGCTCCCAGCCCTAATTAACACAACCGGTTCCCCCTCCCACTCCATACAGGCGCTGACTTCTGCAGCAGCGAAGTGAGCCTTCACCGCCCTTTGAACACCTCATGGCATACTTTTGATAAAGCTATAGTTACAGCATAAACACTCACTAGAAACAAGGATGACTAAATTCCCCTGCAGATTTTTCTTTATATTACTTTTATGTCCCCAGATTTCCTTAAGCAACTAGCTAGCATTCCCAGACTGACAGATGGGAGTCATCTCGCTTCACGGCACTCAAATGCTATTTATGGCATCAAGCACAGCATAGGATCCCTCAGAGAAGAGCGGCATGGATCCAGTGAGTTACTCATGAGTTACAAGTCATTTGAAATCAGTGGGGCAGCTCAAGACATTCAGGTGTGGGGCAGTGGGACTGCTCTCCCACGGCTGTCTGGCCGATGCCTATGGATGTCAGCCACGAAGCTTTCCCACACACCAAAGGAAGAAAGACCCTGGAGTAATTAGCTAATCTCCCTTTGTTGCAATCTCATTCAAAGCACATAATAGCACTCATAAAAATAAGTCTTTCCCATGGCAGAAACTGTGGATTTTAGTAAAAAAAAAAAAAATTACTTCAGCCTGTATATCACACCATAGGGAAAAGTATCAGCGAGCTTATATCAGCATTACATACACATGTTAGCCCACCATTTGGAGGCCACAAATAGGAGAGGGTTTCAGACGTGCACGTAAATAGTTTAATAAAAGACAGAGGGCAGAAGTTTTAGACTAAAGGGATGATTATACTCTTAGGTTAAATAGGCTCAAAGTTGAAATCATGTCACAACCTGTATTGCAGCAACGTTTAAGAATTCACCAAGAATTAGAGAAAGGGAAGTAATTTAGAGGTTTGTTTTTTTTTTTTTAATTCTGGTTTCCTAAGGAAGTAAGGCATCTCAGTTATACAGTCCATATATTCCACATGCATGTTCCCACCCCCACCAAGGACCTTTGAATCTGTCAGCCAAGCCTAAATCAGTTTGACAGTGATGGAGGTCTCAAGGATGTTTAAGTAAGTTCGTACAAGCATTGAGAAAATAGACAGCCAGATGGGAGAGAGGGACTGAAATCACACTAGTGCCTTGACTCCAGAAGAACTGCAATGCGCACTCAGGCACAGAATCCACATAGGAGATTTTGGCCTACTTTTGGCCACCAGGTGGGTTTTCTGCCATGTAATAACATCCGAGACCATAAACAAAGCTTTCAAAAGTGTCAGGACATCTGTAGGAGCTCTCGTGGATAAAGTCCACTGACTATGAAGGAGTTTATAACAGGCTAAATAGGCATATTGGTGCAGAAGGTGGTGTCTGAAGATTAGATTAGAAAAATTCCATCTGGAGAACAGTGTAGAAGGTGTAAGAAGGTGTACAACCCAAGAGTCTACAGACAAGTAAGCAATGTTATAAAGGGCATTTAGATAATCCAAATTCTCCAGCACTTCCCATCACACCAGGCTGCTCTTTCTGCTCAAGCTGTGGAAGGAATTTGCAAAGAACAAGTGCTTTCATGATCCCAAGATCAAAAGACAACGTGTTCTCACTGTCAAATGTATTTACCTAGGGATTTACCAGAACTGCCAATCCAGGCCCTGTGCTGTGCAGAAGTTTTGTTAAACCCCCAGCTCCTGGAATCCTGTGTTTATGTGAGAGTCTCTGATTTAATACTGGGGAAAAAAAATAAGTCAGAAATATGAAACTCCCCAAAACCTGTCCACCAGCAAGCAAAATGTTAGTACAAAAACATTGCTATACTATGTATAAACTGATACTGTGACAGTTAGAACACTTTGTCTGCACAGATACCTTCCTTTGCTGAGGTGTGTCTTCAGAGAGGCTGACGGAGTGGCCAGCCCAAGCTAAAACGCATTAGCAGCTGCACAAGCTTCTCCACCAGGGCGCTGCTTCTGAACTCAGAGAGGTCTCATCTTGCTTCACTTTCTAAAATGAAGTGGACTTTCAAGGAGGAAAATAAGCCACATGACATGAGGACGCTGTAAACCAGAAGACAACGGCTGAGCACAAAGCATTGCTGCAGTTCCACTAATCCACATCCAGCTGAGTTCAATAGCTCAATCTTCTGCAAGTCCTCTGTTGGGCAGAAACTGACTTCCAACATGAGCAAGGCCACTCAGGAGCCATTCCTACAATACCTCCTCACTACCTGAATCTGCCTCCTCTATACGAACAAGCTCCAAGTGTCTTTGGAGCATGATCTGTCATGCTCCCAAGTCCTCCAGGCAAATCTCCCCATCCCAGAGAAAAAAACCTACTTCCCAGTCCCAAGGACAAACAAGGTTTGCAGTACCCTGGCTTCAGGCCAAACAGGTCTCCTGCCTGATGGGGTTTCTGGTGCCAGCTGTTGGTGGCAGAACCCTCCGGAGGGCCGGTGGGGACCACCCCCATGCACTCCAGGTGCTGCACCGCAGCCCTTCCAGCTGGGCACCGAGGGGCTTCCCCTGCAGCCCAGCCCTCCTGGCGGGGATTTTTTTGTGCCAGGCTGCCGGGATGGGGACAACGTCCCCGCGCCAGGACAGGAAGCACATCAGCATTTCCTACCGCCGCGGCTGCAGGCTGCGTCATGGGGAATTATCTGGGAAAACAATGGCCCCTTCCTCCCTTTTGTCCCGCTCGCGCCAGGCCACGCTCGGTAACACTGAGGCCCAGCCTGTGAAACCCCCACAGCCGTGCTGGCCACCACCTACGTGCCTGGGGTCGGCCAGCGGCGTGGGTGGCTGCTTCCTCCTCACCGCGCACTAGAGATGGATGTCACCACCACCATGGGACCTGCTCATCCCAGGAATTGGAGCACAGCGTTCCAGGGAAATTCCCAGCTGTCAGGGAAGCAGACAGATGGATGGACAGCCCAGGATGAGCCCCCTCCACCAGCTGAGCTGGGGCACATCCCATGCATCACGGGCATAAAGCCTCCGTGGATGGCTTCAGGCTCCGTGGCCCCAGGTGCCCTCGGGCAGGCTGGGGGCAGGCTGGGGTGAGGGTGGGCTCTTGGGACCCATCCAGCGATGCGGCCAAGGCCATCCCAGCTGCGCTGACCTCACCACCACCAGGAACAGGAAAAACCTGGAGCCTTTTTGCACTTGCTAAATAAACTAAACAGAGACATGAGGGGTCAGGCAGCCTCTCCCCAAAGCAGGG
>NW_009260182.1:7075762-7080200 GCF_000687185.1 Egretta garzetta | reverse complement strand
CCCCTGCCCCTTCCCAGGCCACCTCCCTGCAGCCCCCGCAGGAAAGGCAGGATGAGTTCACAGTGGGGGGCTGCTTGAAGCCACCAAAAACTAGTTTCGGGTGCAGTGTCGTGACTTAGTGACTGGCCAGCACAGTTATTTTCTGAAGCTCCAACTCTTGGAGTCAGGGGATTCACTCTGACCTCATGTTACAAATTATAAAAAAAAATAATAATAATAATAAAAAAAAATATATTAGTAGCCAGGCTCTGCAGTTGCAGGGAGAAGCAAAAGTCCCCAGGGCCCCGCAGGCCCCCGAAGTAGCTGAGAGAGCCGGCAAAACCCGCTGCTCCACCAGGCCCCATAAATGCGGGAAGTTTTTGCGTCCGTGCGGGAGCCTGCAGGCTCAGAGCGGGCAATCCTGGATTGCACACCTTGAGAGCCACGCCAAGAGGAAACAAGATTAAACATTTCTCTGTATAAATGTTTACTCAGCTCCAAGAAAGCGGGCCCCTGCCCAAACCTCAGCAAACGAGAGCACTCTGGACCTGTGGGTGGGGAAGGAGGGCCGACACTGGCAGCCAAACTCCCTGGCCCCATCCTCGCCCTTGTGAAGCCACCCGGGGAGCTCACGCCGTGCTCGTGCCCAGCCGGCACGCCGGGGGGGAGGCTGCTCGCGTCAAACATGCAGCAACAGCTCAGAAGAGGACGCCTTCATGGCAAACTCCACCACCCCATGCTATGTTTCATCAGCTGCAATCACACGCATTTAGAAGTGCCTTTACTTTCACCTCTCCCTCTGTTATTGTTTGGGGTTTTTCAGCTATGGAAAGATCTTTTGCAATGCTTTGAAATCCGATTAGAAATTAGGAAGGGTTTGGGGTTTTGTTATTGTAGGGGGGTAAAACAACAAGGCTGGCTTCCCACATCCTCTCCCTCCGCCCCGCCGACACATTCCACATCCATGCGGTAACGCCTTTTAACCAGAAACAGCAGGTCGCGATATGCCAGCAAAGTTCCCTTGTCTGAAACGCGATGTCGTTACTTTATATATCTATTGCTTCATGCGTTGCCCACACACGCGTGGCCTTATCCAAGGCCAAGCCAGCCAACACACCCAGTTTCTATAGCCCCTGCCTCCTCCGTATCCAAGGAGATAAAATACACAAGACGGAAACAATGACATCACTCTGGGGACAGGGCACTCTCAAGAAACCTTGGGAAGACAGAAGTGGCTGTCTGTCACTGCCATCCCACAAACACCGTGATTCACCTCCAAGGCTCCTCTGGCTGCACATCTGGAGGGTTTTTTTCTCATTTAAAGCCCAAACATCCTCACGTTTGAAAGCCCGTGTCTTCAGTGTTTAAGAAGAGCCGATCTATCAATCTCAAACCAAGAGTTTTCACTGACATCCATGAGGGGTGACATGAATACTCGTGCCTCACTGCAAATGGGGTATGTGGCCTTCAGGGAGCTGGACAAGCTTTTTTGGAGACACTCCTGGTGTTGACCACCCTCAAAGTTGGTTTCTCCCTGCTCATTCAGCTCAAACAGAGACCCAGGTCCCATTGACCTCAGTATGCTACAAATAAAGGGGGAAAAAAAGAAAAAAAAAAAAGGAGAAAAAAAAAAAAAAAAAAGACAAACCTTCTCCCACAGAGCCCCGATCTGACACGACACGGCACAGTCTGAGGGACAGAGAGCTTTACTGTTCATTTTACCAAAAGGCAATGCAGCCACGCACACCAGTGCATGGGTCTGGAGCTTAATGCCTGGCCCAAGGTCACCAGAGAGCACGGCAGAGCCTAAAAGTTATGCTGATCTCTGGTCAGTGTCATAAGCATTAAAATTACCTTAGTCACCAAGTAACTTGTTCTCTCTTGCTCTGACCACTTTTCTCAAGAGAAGTTAAGCAGAAGGGAGAGTCAGACGTGTTATTTTAATCCTTCCCGCTGCGGTGAGGAAAAGCTCTTGATGGGAAAATGACACTGAGGGATCACCCTTAGGATCTGGGTGAGAAATGAAATAATTGAGTAAATATACTAAGACGACTCCATCATTTCCTTCCCCTGCAGTTGCCATGGTCACACCCAAAACAAAGCTGGCTCAGCCACTGAGCCATCACCACCGACAAGCTGCTGCGTCTTTTGATTAAATGTGATTTTGTCATCACTCTTGCCTCAGTTTAAATTAATTTAGAAGGATAAAGATAATGGTAATGAAATAGTAGTAAGGCTGTAGCTCTTCCATGGGCAAAGGTCAGCTTGGCCAAGGAAGTCAGACTTGGGATTCAGGACTTTGGGGAATGCATAGGAGGCTGTGGAATGCCTTTTTATTTTCCAAAGGCACATTAAAAGTATCTTGAACTTGCATTCCAAGCAAGGGAAAATACTTCCACAGGACGATGCAGCATTTCACCAAGTATCAGCCTCCAAAAGGATTACAGAAGTAAACAAAAAGTCTGTTTCAAATGGGGTAAAAAAAAAAAGTGTAAGCAGTGATCTTAAAATACATGGCTAGTCATACAGTTCCTGAGACAAACTGAAAATTCATTTCTCTTGCAAGATCTTTTGCAAAGATCTAGTTATTTAACCGCACCAACCAAACGGGAAGAAGAAAAGAAGGTGGACAAGCACTATGAGAAATTTCAGTTAAGATACTGAAGTTAGGAAAGGCAAGATCAAACTACCTAATTTTAAGAAAGGTGGAAACTTATTTGAATAATTGCAGTCCAATTTCTACAGCAAAGGTTTTAAAGCTTTTTTTTTTTTTGAGCCTGAAGTATATCTATTCGCACGTATGATCATATTTCTGCATTCAAAGGGCTATGTGCAAAACCAGTCAGAAACATCTTCAGAGGACCCTGGATCAGGGCTGAAGTGAACTGCTGGGACTCAGTATGCCCTGTTTTCTTTGGTAAGTGAATTAATAAGCATTCTGCGTGAGACCGCTGCCAAGGAAAGCAAATATATTGTTTTCACTGGCAAGAGAGTTAAAAAAACCTGAGCAGCTCAGACAGCCCTGCCTTCGAAGACTGGGTTCTACTCACAACTTCTACCAATCCTGTTGGAAAAGTGAGATCAGCATCTTTGTGGCAAAACTCATTCAGCTTGCCACGCTAATTTATACACGCGCAGCACCTTCCACGCTCGGCTGCTGCTGATTCGCAGCAGGCCTGGCTGAAATCGCAGATAATGCCCCAAGGACCCAGCCCCAGAGCGCCTTGGCCAACGCTTGCCCTGGCTCTGGCGGGAGGCAGCACGCGCTGCTGACGTGGCGCTCCAGGCAGACAGACCTCGCCATAAACCTCACTTCCTGCAGTCAGTTACTGAAAAAGGAAATGGGCATGTATTTAAAAAAAAAATTAATTAAAACTTGGTGGTGGTGGTGGTGTTGGACTAGATGATCTCCTGAGGTCCCTTCCAACCCTTACGATTCTGTGTGATTCTGTGTTCACGACACTTTTCCTTGGCACAGCGGACGGGATGTTCAGGCAATGTTAAGCGGGAAGGGTAAATGGGAGCTTGTGGTTTAGAAACGTGACACACATCTTGCCTCACGCTGCTAAATTCCTCTGCTTGAATACTCAGCAGGCAGAGCCTTTTAAAGGGAAGCCCCGTGCTCTGAAAACCAGCAAGCACCACTCATGTAGGCCACTGCAAATGACTTCACTGGCGTCATTTTAAGGAAGGGAGGAAGAAAGATAAGGCTCCTGTGAGAGCCTGAATGTTCCTTTTACACTAGGAAATAAAACTCTTCTGGTATCAGCCCTCAGAAGGGGTCAAAGCCTGATTTACAGGCAACAGTTGGTTCCTAGTGCAAGATTAAGACAAGGGTCACTGCTCAGAGAGGTTTGTAACAGGAATCTCTCCACAGTTGGTTTCTCACCAAATTTTCCTACTGAAGTCAGGTACAGGTTGGTATTGACAAATTCAGTTGTGCCACACTTACAAACTGGCAGCGGCAGGTTTCTATATAACGGCCAGAGCTAGAACCTGGCTTAGGACTAAGGTTAGGGTTTAGGAGATGTGCTCTGCTGCCAGAATTATTGCTGAATCCTGCACAGTCCGACCTTCGTAATGCCCTTTACTTGGAATTTTATAAAGCAGAACATGACTTGTAAGTCAAAGCCTGGAGTTAAGGTTAGTCCCTCTCACCCGTGTTTCCTGCTTTTTTTTGATTAGGGTTAAAACCACCAGAGCAAATGAGTGGAAGAAAGAGGTGGCATCAGTCAATCAAAACTGCCTATGTTTAGTACTTGACCAGCAGCTGATCCCTGCTCAGTGACCCAGTCTGGCCTGGGGCGAAAGTGTGGTGGTGCAGCTCGTGGCAGGGGGGTTCCTCCTACGGTTAACTAAGCCTGGCAGGTGTAGCGCCCTATGTTTAATTCTGGGGTATTTAGCTAAATTCTGGCTAATGGCTGGGTTAGGGACTTGGACTCCAGGATCAGGTCTCCTG
>NW_009260182.1:7068086-7075739 GCF_000687185.1 Egretta garzetta | reverse complement strand
AGCAACGCCTCCGTGCAGACTCTGCCCCCCTCCCTTGGCAAGAGAGAGCCCCCAGGTTGCAAGGTGTGCAGCAGCAGTGCATCTTCAGAGCTTGGGCAGCAGAAGACACAGAGCAGATCTCAGCTCAATGGTGTGACAGGCAGGTGTCACTGCACAGCCCCAGCCCAATCCAAGTCCAAATGGCTCGGTCTCACGCTGTGCCTTGGCTGAGTTGTGACAAACCTGGAGAACGCTGCACCGCGTTGTCGAGCCAAGCAACACACAGCGGCTTGGCATGAGAGGGAGCACGGACGGATCCCAGGCCAAGGTCTGGGCAGGGTGTTGCTGCACATGAGCTACTTTAGGTTCAGGTCCTTTCCAACCCAAACAGACGTACTAGTACTGAATTAATTGCAGAGTCAAACTAGTTTCATCTCTACTTCTTTTGCTAGAAAGATTCATACAGGATGTGTGCTAGAGCCAGAATCCATGTCACTGCCCCGGTGAAAATCCAGAGAAATGCCATTGATGCTAGCGCAGTTGCTGTAGATTTGTGCAGTGTAATCCTCTAAACCTAGCCTAGGCAATGTGCTTGCACAGGTCACTGTTATTACTACATTTACTTGACAGAGGCAGCAGACCGATGAAGCAAGGCTGCCAAAAGGTTACAAAACCAACCTCCTAGAGAGAGGCTGCAAGATCTGCCCCACAGATAAAAATATAAAAGGCTGGTGTGTTTCTCTTCCACTTTCTTCGTGGTTAGGCTGCTAGTAAGAACCTGCTAGTAAGAGGAAAAAACAAACCAACAACAACACAACCCCAGCAAAAAACACTAAGAATGAATAATTTTCCTCCCCTCTTACCTATGAAAATCAACGGTAGCAATGGCTTACTGAGCCAGACGTCTGCAGTGCCTTCTGTGCCCTGCAGTAGGTGCGGGCACGCGGATGGCAGGAGACGCCGCCTCTGACCCAAGCAGCTTACCCTCGGCAAGGTATCCGACTAGCTCGCCGCAGCAGCAGCCTTCTGACCACGAGGGAGGGAGTCCGTCTCTGAAGGTTCCCAAGGGCTGCGTGATCTCTGGCAGGTATGGGGCACGCGCTATCCCCCATGCGACCAAGGGAGCGACACACGCGCAGCTCCTTGGAGGATCAGCCCAGAACCTGCTCCAAAGTTGGACAGGAGTAAGCAGGAACAAGAGCATGCAGACACTCCATTACTTACCTGTGGCTGGGAGGCCAGATTCATCTTGTAAGGATGCGTCTTTCCCTCCTCATTTACAAGCGGTGACCAGACTTTTGACTCTGTTCTGCAACACACAGATTTTTAATAGTTAATCTACTTTCATCACTGAGCATCATTACTGTTATTAAAAGACTTGAAATCCATCAGCTGAAAACATTTCCCCAGTCTTCTGTATATAGCACTATCCACACCAGGAGGAATCGAGACAGCCTCATTTTAGGCACGTGACATGGCTGACTTAGTTATGTTGTATGGGGTCCTTGGAGACAGACAGGCTCCCAGCAGTGACTGTCCTGGCTTACCCCTTGGGACTCCACAACAAGCAATGGGCTCCAACCCAGGCAGCAGAATTGAGGGGGTCACCCAAACAACAGAAGCTGGAGATGTCCCTTAGATGCAGATCCTTTAATTAAGCGGGACAATTCAGATTAGCGCGTGTGTCAGCTTTTATGGGTAGCCAGCAAGAGGAATGATTCTTGTCTGTGTAGAGAACATTTTGTTCTTGATGTTGTGCTGCTGCCTTGGATAAGCTAGAAATATTTTTTTGTTTGAGTCTCTTGAATTTTCTTACTATTTATACAGTGGTATCCATGCTGAACAGAGTCTTTTGGGAATTACAAAGGAAAAAAAAGGGCCCAAGTCAGCAACAGGACTAAGAATTGAGATGACATAGTGTGTCCAAGAGAAAGTCTGCATAACCTTTGCTGGTCTGTGGTCTGACCCAATTACTCACATAAGCCTGAAACACAAGTCAAGAGCTGTGACCAAAACCAACCGCTTTTAGCATCATCATTCTGGAATTTTGCTATGTCCCAAAGAACAACAGACAAACAAGCGACAAGGAAGAAGTAGAGTGCTTAGATTTGCTTGTGGTACTTTATGGGAAGCATGCTACACTTCTCAGGAGTACAGACCGTAGTTAGTATCTCTGATGGACTAAACAACTCCGCTTTTCCCAAACGTTTTAATAGTAGGGAACAAGTGACTGCAGTACTGCTGAATAAAAACCGTTGTTCAGCACTACACATTGTATAACGTGGCAACCAGATGGCTGATAAACTCTTAGCATGAGTTTTGAAAACCATGTCCTGTTTTGACAGGAGCCCTTTGTAGAATCTACAACTGCAGATAGATGTACTGCCCAGATATTTGTGGGTCCCAGGGCCAGCTACAATTTAAGTACTTACTTAGCAAAACAGGAACGCTTCCACTGAGAATTAACTGGAAAGAGACTTTAAACAGAGAAGGCTTACAAAAGGGACAAGGATAGAGAAACAGGGTGTAGAGCTACCCACAATAAATTCAATCCGGTCTACACCATTCCTCTAGAAGTCCTCCAATGTCAGGACATTTTTTAAACAGCCCAAACTTAACTGTGATGCACATGTATACCCCTGACATTTGCTGCATAAATAGCATTTTAAGACTCAAATCCAGAGGGTAGCTCGGTGGGAGGAGACGGAAGGCAGCATTCTCACTCAGGGAAGAGGAAGAATTTTATTGACCTGCTATCGAATCTGTTGTACTCTGGACTTTACATAGAAAAAACCCAGAGTCTGCTGTGCTGCACCTCATTTCACAGGAAAGTACAAAGGCACAGGTCACACCAGGTATCCCCCAGGTACAGCAAATCTTTGACTCTGGGCTACTGTACCCCGTGGGCTCAGCTGCAGTGCTGATACAGGCCAACCTACGCCACCCCAATCCCGGCCTCTGGCAAGCTGGGGCACACACAGACTAACAAATACGAATGCAACAGCTGCATGGGATCAGGTCTATGCCAACCTGATCATTATCTGTTTCAACAGCGCTGTTACTGGATGTACAACATACCCCCAGTGAGCATAAAACCACCATGCCCATCTTGCTTCTGGCAACCCATGCTTTAAGGTGCCTGAGGAACCAGTGATTTTACCAGATGATGGCTATCAAGCTTGACAAGGTCACAGCCATCTCTAGGACAGTTGTATTTTGCACTTGAAGACTGTCTTTGCAGGGTGGAGCAGCCTACTGGCCAATGCAAAGCCTTATTCCTTGAAAGTGTTTGGAGATCATGTGCAACCAAGTTCCAGCTCCTCTGGAAAAACAGCGAATGCAGCAAAGTGTATGGAAATCAAATACCCTGCCAGCCAGGCTGTGAGCAAGTGGACATTGGCAGGAGATGAAAGAACAGTTCAGAAAGCATCTAACGCTTCAGCTGATTTCTAGCATGAGGCATCCCCATGCCAATTCTGCCTAGCAGCAATCAAAGTACTTTTGAGGTAGAATTTTCCTTTGCAGCATCTTAGTATCATCAGATTTCAGAAGCCCCCAAAAGCCTTATCCAGACTGCAAATTTAAGCTCAGAGCAGGCTGATATACGAGTAAAGAACAGAAGCCTCCCCCCACCCTAGGCCCTTGCTTCCATCCCACTGCCCCCACTCACTGCGTTTGGGGTGACACAGAGCGCTGGGGGGCAGCCATGGCCAACTACAGCAGCCAAGGGGGTTTGGGGTTTTTTTTTGACCACAGTTTTGTCCCTTATTTATTAGCAAGGCAAAAAGCACAAGTTTGTTTCCCAGCCTGCTGCCATTCTGATCTGTCAGTGGATATAAATGGAAGCAGCAAGGTCACTCCAGGCTTTACTTCCAATCCAGTTTAAAAGTTATCCAAACAGAAAGGTTAAATAGCCCACACGGCTGTCCCTCTAAGGCTGGGAGGATAAAGCTCCCCTTTGTCTTCACAACAGCTGCAGCAGAGCCCTTCAGCTGCCCTCCACAGCCCATTTATGGCCCCAGCAAAGCCACGAAGCGGAGACAGCGTTGCTCTCCCAGGCTTTGCCCAGCAAGGCTTTCAAGGCACGTGCCCTGTCCCACCACACCACCTGCAGAGCCCACGACCTGCAGGTCTTTGGTGGGACTGCTACGGTCCCGGCTCTCAGCAAGGGCTTCCTGGCTCTGCTCCTGGTGTCGCTGCCTGCACTTCTGCTGAAGTGTGGCAGGAGAAAGAAGAACACCACCTAAAAGCTCACCTGATATCCCACTGCTGGCCCAGGATTTATTTTCTGAAAGGCTGGGAAGTGCAAGCACTCCGCACTGACAGTAGGGCAGATTGGTTAGACTCGTCATGTTTGTATCTTACCTGTATATTTTCATATTATCTTATTTATATGAAAAGCAGGGAACAGATGTCAGAGTAGATAGCTCAAACCCAGCCTTGGCAACAGTGCCTTCAGTTCACAGCAGGCTGCTATGGGTAGGACTGTAGGGGCTTTCTGGAGGATTTTTTCCAAATTGAGGGGAGAGGACCCCCTGCCACAAAATCACCTCCACGCTCCCCTCGGCGAGGCTACAGAGAGAGCTGGAGAGCACGGCCATGCTAGCAGGGCTGCCAGACCTGCCTCTTCACCGGTGGCAGGGCTAGATGTCCCGCAGCCTGCTGGGGAATCACACCCTGTCCTCGGTGACAGCCAGCAGGCTTCGGCATCCCCACAGGATCTCACAGACTCCTGCTTAAATTGGTGAGTATTTATTTTAGAATATGGTTTCTAATGCATATTCTTTTAAATGAGATTCCAGCAGAGAACAACACACTAACAGTGCAGAAAGGGAAGACAAAACCATGACACTTAAACAAGCCTGGAACGAATGCCAGGCAAATTAATTGCAGGCATGTGGATATACAAACTTCGTCACATTTGCAGTTTACATTTCCATGCTGTTTCCTTACTACAGAAGAGAGAGCAACCAAGATAGGGCCAGGGAATGAGCCTTGCCTTTGCTGTTTCATCCAGGCAGAAACCAAGACCCAAGATCAGAAAGTAATTTCTCTGATGCTAGTTTGGATGGGAGGTACTAGTAGGAAGGGGAGGAAGGAAACTGCATGCAAGTCAAGGCAGGAATCTGGAGAGGTATTTACAAAATACATTTTTCAAGAAGTTTGGCTTGATCATGGTGTAATATAAACATTACAAGAGCCTAGATTTTGCTATCAATGCTTTGCATGCAAGGCTGGGCCATAGCTTCAAGGGAAAATTCAGAGGTGGAAAATGAGGGTCTAATTCTGTGTGCCAGGAACTGCGTCAATACGTTTTGTAAAGGAGAGGCACATTTACATTCCCATTTCAAACACTGGGATGAACATGACTAAGATACCAAAGTAGCAACTAAAAGTGTAAAGATAGCCAAGTCCCTTGTGCAACGCAAAGTTTGCTAGCTGAAAAATGAGGAAAGACCTAAAGAATTACACTTTCAACCTTCCCCAGTGTTTCAGATGGGCATTTTAATAACGTTTAGAGACTAACTATAAGAGCTCTCAGGCTACGAGGAAGGCACCTTTTAATCAGCTGTTTAGCTACAACATCTGCAAAGCACGTGCCCTTGGATTTGAACACCCACAGTCACTCTTAGCAGCCATCCATTAATGGGCACACTCGCTTTGGCAAGCACAACCGTACCCGGGCTGCACGCAGCTTATTGCCAACTCCCAACAGCGATGGTAGCCACAGCCTCCTCGAGACAAGAAGCCCCAGAGTCACTTCTTCACGCGCAGCCCTCTGCTCCTTGCATTTCAGGTGTCTCTTCACACAACCACTGAAAACAAAAGGGCAAGTCTGGCTACGCAGAAGCAGCAGAGAGGTGCACGACAAGCCGGCTCCACTGCAGAACTGCGAAGCATAACCCACACCTGACCGCTCAGGCTCACGCTGTTCTTCCACCAGCCAGCTACAGAGTTAAAACTACTTCTGCCTTGCCAAAGAGGCTGTAAAAACACAACAAATGCCAGGCTTCACTTGCCAAAATGACTTTGAACGGGCCGATCATTAGTAAAAGCTCCTGGCATGCACCCAGGAGGGCTGGGGAGCACCACACCAGCCATGGAGAGGTTGCGAGCTGCCGTGGAGGGACAGGCAATCTGCTTGCCCTTATATAGCTGCACGCAGAGCATCAGGCTTTTCCCAGGGCCAAAAGAATTATTAGAAGATGACAGAGCTGGAAAACTCTTGTTGGCAGGGAAGCAAAAAACAAACTTAAATGAGTCCATGGATTCCACCGACTTCCTAGAACACAAATTCGAGCCGATTGTGGCTTTGTGCAACTTGGTCCCCACAGCTGAGAACTGGGAGCACGTGGAACGAGCAAGAGTGCAACTGAAACTACTGAATAAAACACAGATGACATCGCACACATGCTCTCTTCTTCATAAGCATCTACACACAGTCCTTTCTGACAATGCATTTTGCATGTGCTGGTAGTGGATCTGAATTCCCCGATCCCAGCACTTTTCAAAGAACAAATACATAGCTTCATTCCTTGGCATCGTTTTTAGCAGAGTAACAGACTGTTTTGCAAACAAAAAAAAGGTGCATTCATTTATCATATGCTGGCAGCAGAGCTGCAGAAAAGCGGCTTGAAATTTGAAGAGAAGTACGGTAGGAGCAGAACAAGAGATTACATGTTTGCAATCCCTTTTAACAAATATTCTCTTATTACCACCCACAACCTGCATAGAGGGAAGGGCGGGCTCCATGGAGGAACACTTCCTTTTTGTTAAAAAAAAACCAAAAAAAACCCCCAAAAAAACCAAAAAACCAAACCATAAATACACACTTTACCTTTGAGTTGCTCAGGGCTGCATATGAGCACAGCTCTACCACCCATTTGGTGACTACAACCCCAGACAAAGAGCCACTTGTTTTAGAAACAATTTTCGCCTGCGCCCCGATGAGGATTTGCCTGCTTTTGTACACCTGCAGCTACAGCCACACAGAGCTGTGTGCAAATTCATCACAAGTGTTACCAGTGACATCGGTGAGGCCTGGATCTTTTGGCTGTCAGGTGAATTTTGTGGTAGGAGAACTTGTTTCTTTTGAGCCTTCTTCTCTCCGAGAGCTCTTTGTCAGAGCAAGTGTTTTTCCCAAAATACTCTAATTTTCAAAGAAGTATATAGCTTTCTCCAGTCTACTGGGCATGTCTTGCTGCTTACCCCCAATTAAAGGAAAATCAGAGGTGTGCTTTGAAGGGGTGCAGCCTGGTGGGAGATTTTGCTCGACCCTAGAATGCCAGCGCTATGATGTACACACCCTAACTGAAGAAGGAGGGGGAAAAAAAAACAAAACCAGTTCTTCACAGGAAAAAGGAACTTTTGGATCTCGAGCCTTTGAGAGCGGGGGAGGCTCAAAACTCTGCCTGTGGAATTTCTCAGTTCAGCAACCAGGTGATTTGGAGTTGACTGAAGCACACAGCCCGCTGTAGGTCAGTCCTTCTGCACATACCACACAAACCCGTGGTGCGAAGCTTGATTTTACACCTCTGAAGGCAATAATGGAACCTTGACTTTGGTTCCCTGGGCATTACATTTCTAAAAGCCCCCTCTAGCCTGAAACAAAAAGCAAAATGAATGAACAAACGCGGGCTCAGAAGAGAGCAGTGAGCTGCTGGACACGCTCAG
>NW_009260182.1:7051984-7066700 GCF_000687185.1 Egretta garzetta | reverse complement strand
GAATTCGGGGTATGCGCCAACATTGCTGAACACCCACTTTTGAGGCAGAAAACAGACCTTTCCAACTCCCTTCACACGTCAAACAGCAAAGCACCTGGTAGCGCCACTTTGAAAAGCATTTTCAGAGAAAGCAATTTGTGGCTGCTTTTAAATCCTAGGAAATTAACAGATTTGCACCTTTGGGTGAAAAAGCAGACCAGGCGTGTTCCCTTTAGCTAGTCATTTGATCCATTTTTAATGGCGACATGTGTTAGACTAGATTTCCTGCCTACAATCTGATCCGAAATATTTTTGGACTGTTACCACCGTTAAGGAAAATACCGAAACAGGAAACATTGGAATGCTGTTGATATTCACAATCAAGTACATGGTGCAAACAGCATTTCCTTTACCAGAAGTGTTTAAGTCCTCTCAGTTCTCTGTATTTACACCTCTCTCAAACAATCGTTAGTACAGCCAAACATGAAGACATTTTAACTGCTCAGCTACCATTAAAAGAGAAGAGGGTTGCATGGATGCAAAACACACACATATAAAGTTGGTTTTGGTCCGCAGAAGAGCACAAGACAACAAGCATAGCGCAATACTTCCCTAAAACGCTCTCTCAGCCCCCAGCTGCTTGCAGCTTAAGGGCCTTCTGCTGCAGAGATACTGCCGTGGTATATAATATCACAGAATCATCTAGGTTGGAAAAGACCTTTAAGATAGATTTGTCTTCCACAAATTCATCCAGTCTCCTCCTGAACCCACGTGCACTTTTAGCATTCACAGCACAGTCACAGAGGAAGTCCCCACTGTCACCACAGCATTGACCCTTTGGTGGAACTGAAATGCCCAATGCCAGCTCAGACCCACATCTGTAAAATCCCTCCTGGCGTAACCCTGGCTGCCACCCCAAATGCAGGTCAGACAGCATTTTGCACATGAAATCATTTAAATGGGAATCATTTTAAATTCATCAGATATGAAATTAGAAGTCTCTAAAGATTTATGCTTTCAAAAGACCTCAATAGCCATGCTCTTCCCTTCTGCATGGAGGAGGGCTGGCCACCACCTGCCTTCCTCGCCCATTTCTTCCACCCGAAGTTGAACAGGAAGATGAGGCGTGGGCTCCAGCTGATACAAAACGCCTTCTATGTCACCCCTCAAGGGCTCCTCTCAGGATCTACCATTTTAAGGTCTTGGCCTTAGACTGCAAAGTAAAGAAGGGCTCCAGCCTCAGCAACAAAGACTACACCGCATTTCTGACCGCTGGGTCTGGCTGCGTTTGGGACAACACAGTTATGGGGGCCCAGAAGGGGACAGCTGGGTGCTAGGGGCAAAATATTCTCAGAGTACCACCAGGAAAGACCACACGATACACACGACTCTCTTTTGGCATTAAGAAAGAGCTTTCTGCTCTGAGAAAGCGCTCTGCAGTACCATATTCCCCGATCCAAACACATCTCTAGCGGCTATCTAATCTCCAAACAAGTAACCAATTCTTCTCTAAGCAGGACTTAACTCCCAAAGAACGAGGAGGACCAAAGACTTAAAAGTCCCCTAGAATCATCTAAAGCAGATTTTACACAGAGCAATCCACCCTAACGTGAGTAAGTAGTTAGATCGCTGCTTTTCACTTGAGGTCTTGACAGCCTTGGCCATTTTGTCAGCAGTACTCATCGATCAGTACAGCAGCACAAGCGTCCAACGCACGCACATCCTACCTCGTGAAAGGGGGTCTTGCAAAAGAGTTGGGCTGTGCTGACTCAAAGCCCCTGCGTGGTTTTACGCAGCTGCACATCCAGCTAGAAATCTCTCCCTGGGCAGCTTCCACGCCCAAGGCCAATGAAATATGCATGGGGTAGCTATAAAGTTAACGGCTTTGTAATTAACATTAGCAAACACATTTTACAGACTCAATGATCTGTAAGAGTGAGCTTGCCTGAAGGCTGAAAGAGCCCTTGCCTCCACTCCTCTCTCTCAGCCAGAACCACATGGCACTGGTTTGCCAAGTCAAGCGGCCGGATATTTCGGAGAGGAAAGGGAGCATTCCACTGGAGGAAGATTACAGGCTGCCAAGTTAGAGGCCAGTATGAGAAACTCTGGGGCTAACAGGCTGCTGCAATGCTCACCACCCATTCACACTGCCTGCACTGTGCTCCCTTCTTCCCTCTGTGAATTCCCTCAATGACTTGTCAGGCTTTTTTTGGCCAAGACCCATTGCTTCTTCCTGAACTGGGAAATGCCTGCCGAACTCCCGGCGTTATCCAAACTACAGTAAAAGATTTCTGTTTATCACAGAAAAGCCCTGAACAACCGAACTACTGTGTCATTTGAGGCATGGTTTTGCACTCCTGAAAGCACTTCCCCTGCATCTGCCATGAAGGTGATGTACGATCGCTCTGGGGGAAGGTGGCTGCAGGAAAAAACTCCAGAGCAACTAGAAATGCCGCGATGCATCTACCATCTGACTTCAAGGAGTGCTGGTATCCATGGCTGCAATTTGAACCAAGAGGAAGACTAAGCCCCTAGCCCCCAAAAAATAGGCTCCAGTACTTTTGAGAAGCAATGGGTCAATGCAAAGCAGACCCTTGCCTTGCCAGGCTCCATTTCTTCTCTGTACAAAGAGAGCCCAAGCACAAAGCACGACTGGGGAAAGGACTGAAGCTGTCCACTGCATTGCAGCCCGAGGTGGTGGGAAGGCTGAAGCCAGCCTGAGCTCCACGCTGATGACAGGGGCTGGGGCTTGGCTGTCATCTGCCTTGATTTTTTCAGGACTGATGAGGGACTGATGCCTGACAGGCACTTTGATGCAGCCTGGGTCACCACTGTTTAGCACCGTCAGTGCTCTTTGATCAAGAGGCTCCAAGGTGTACAACCTTTCTGAGCCCTGGTACGGCAAAAACTAGGCAATTAATAGCTTGGACAACATACAACCATATGTTTTAACTGCTAAATTAGTGCAACTGGAAGAAAGGTGATCTCTGGTTGTACCTCCTCTGCTACGACTGAAGCCTTCACGAAACCAGGCTTTGATTTCTTGCTGTCAGGAGCCACAGAATAGGCTGACAGCCTCTGCCACAAGTTATCAGCCAATTTCTCACTGGGAAAGTTGTTTTCCTCAGGTCAAAGTGCAGCAAATGCAAGCAGCATTAGGATTAAAGGCTGAAATGCAGTTCCCTCTTGCAATCCAGCGCCTGGCCAGCCAAAGCACTAACAGGTCAAATTAAACAAACTAGCCAGAGAGGTCTGCTGTCAAACCAAAACACAGCTACTGCCCAACTCGCATCCTGCCCTCTGCCCATCCCCAGTCTCGCCCAGCGACCTACCTGCTGACTGTCAGAGCTAGCTCATCTGTGCAGGCCTTGATTTTGTTCTGCGCTTCAAGGTGAGTCATGTCATCCGTGTTCACTCCATCAATGGCTATGATCTGGTCTCCTATACACAAGTTGGCTATTGCAGCTTTGCTACCCGGAGTCACCTAAGAGAAAACAAAAAGAATGAATGGACTTTCCAGGGAGCAGCTTTCCATAGAAATATTTGAAAAACAGTTGGAGCACTCGGGCCTTCTCTTGCTGGTTACCTGGAAGCATGGAGGTAAAAATTAATAAAAGTAAATTCTCAGCAGAAATCTATCTGGACCTGTTGGATACTCTCAGTATTAAAGTTAGGGGCAGAATTCTGTTTTGGCACCCACAGATAGAAACTTGAGGGAGACAACAGGCACATAACAGAAATTGTATTTTCACTCAAGGCAATTGGCTTCACGCTAGAGAGCAAGAACATACTGAAAGCAACTCTGCTCTTTGCTGGGTAGAGAAGTGCTCTCCAAAACAGAAGATGCTGAGGACACCCATGAAGCCTGAGCCTCTAAAACCAGAGGCGACAGAAAAGAGCATCACCAGAGTCACTGCAATACAATCAATACCAATCACAAACACCTTTGTCTGCACCATGATCTCCTTTGCCACCAGTATGGTACCCCTTGTGAAGAAAGAAGGTCCCAGCTACAACTTGGCATTTTCAAGCTCATCAACTGAACAGCTCATTCATTTTTCCCCTGCTTCTGCTGAAGAGGTGTCCGCTTAGCAACAGAGACCTCTTTGGGCCAAAATTGTTGCCTGGGTGGAGGGTGAAGAATGTCACATTTGCTTGTGGCTTTGCAAACACTACATAAGATTTTGTGCCGTTTTAATGACTTTGCAGAAGGAGCATAACAATTACTGGGGGCTTTCATCAGTTGTTTAACAGGCTGAGGAAATGAGAAGGCTGGACTGCTCCCAGCCGTAAGTACAGATTAAAACATGCCTTGCAGCTGGGACACGCCTCGTTTATGAGCCCATTGCAAGTGGTATTCATGCTACACATTCACGCTAGGTTTCAGCATGCTGGGAAGCAGCTGAGCAAACACAGCAGAGCGGTCAGATGTAAATAAACATTGTTCACAAGACTTAGAGTCTCCTAACGTGGGACTGGATGGCAAATCATTCCCCCTAGGGAAACATTCACCTCCTAGAGGTGTTGCACATCAGCTGCAATCGCTGCTTTCCCTGGGCCAAACTCAAGGCTGTTCAGCACATCTCCTCACAGCTGTAGTGGAGTATTTTCCCTAACCAGAAGGAAGCTAACACGATGCCTTTCTTTTTTCATCTCTCTACTAGGGTGGTATTTCACAGAAAAGGGAAGGACACAGATGTGTATCACAGATGTCAAGGTTGGCCAAGGTACTGAACATTAACCTTAAGACCTTCAGATGAGTCAACCAAATAGTGCTGGTCTACCTGCTCACCACTTCAGTGCTGTAAGCAGACTACAGACAAACAGAGGAAGTGCTAATGAAAAGACCAGACAAGCCACCAGATGGATATAGAAAATCTGCTTTAAATGTGAAGATCATCATCTCCCAAGCTGCAGCCAACTGGTGGCCTACAAGACCACCAAGTGCAGCCTGCTCCCGCTGCACTGGATCCATTGCCTTGAGAGTGCCGTCATGTAAACCTTGCGACAGGGATAGCTAGCAGCCACCAAGGAATCTTGAGCACTGGATTTGGCTCACAGTCCCACTGGATTTGGGAGCTGCTGCTTCAGACACCATGAGACAGATCCCTGAAGACATCACTACACCGGAGGGTGTCTGCAGGAGACGCACTGTGGACCTTAACCAAATCGCTGGGTTTCTCAGTGCCTTTATTTCCTCTGCTCCCAAAGGAGGGAGCGGGGCGCATGACTCACCCCTGAGAGGAGCACCGGGCTCAGCACACTATCACTATTTTTGATCGGACAAGACTGCCAAGGAGTCAAGAATAACGGTGGATTAACACCGCCGCTGGAACGCTGCTGGAGGCGCAGCTGTACAGCTTGCATTTAAAGACTGATAATCGACACGACATGTGGCAGGCTGCTAGAAATGATCCACACCACAAGGAGCAGCTGAGCCAGAGCAGCCAGGGACGCTGAAATACTGAAACCTCCTGAAGAAACCCCAAGAGCCATCAGGGTGAGCGAGTGGCATTTGCAGGAATGTCTCAGCGCTTTGCTAGTGCTTGCAGTGCCACATTCCCCTTCTGTGTCCAGTTCAGAAGGATTTGAAATTTGAGTGCCCTTCTCCATCAGTTAAGAGCCACCGGTAGCACAAGGGCAATTATATCCGCTCAGGTACCACACAAACCTCTCCCCTAAGGGGAAGCCACAGGGATGCATGGTAATGAAAACGGTAAGTGAATTTGCCAAAAGGAAACATGTTTTAAAATCCAGTTTCTTCAGTTCTGGAAATAACTTGCCCTGAAATGCAACCTTCCACAAACCGCTCCCCTGCAACATCCAGCTCGTACTCCCTGCCAGGATTGCTCATAGCAAACATGTCTGCGCAAGGGCACGGTACTGCAGAGAATCCATCCCCCATCCTTTTAGGATGATTAATAGCTACTAATAACGTTCCCTTCCCCCCTCACAGTGAGGTCTGGGCTTATCTCAGTGCCATCAACGCTGCTTTTGAGATTTGCTCACCTACCAGTTAAGTCAGGAAAGCAAAAAGCATTTGTGTTATTAAGTGAGGAGCAGAGAGCTGCCACAGGGAAGACCTTTTGCTGCTTTTATTTTTGTCAGATCCCTCCCTGGTCCATGGCGAGCAGCAGGGGCAGGTGTCTGGCTGGTGGGGCAGGCAGAGGCACTTGGAGCACCGACAGCTACCAGCCAGCTTACACCACCCAGCCAGAAGGACTCCAAAAGCAAACAAAAGCTGTCAGGCTCACAGGTATCCACTAAGTGTTGCAACGCGTGAATCAGCTTTGCTCCTGGCTCTCTTCTCCGATGACTTAAAAGCTTTGCACCAGCCTCCTCCTTTTCCCTCCCCTCTTGACTGAGCACGGAGCAGACACCAGCAGGGGCCGAGGGGCCGGCCGGCCTGCCCTGCACACCTCGCACAGGCGGGTGACCCGATAGCGAGCACATACAGCCGCACTTCTGCGTGGGAAGGCGAGGGGGGTTGAAAGACACTGCCAGGAACAAAACCTGCAAACACAACTTTGCACAAGTTAAGTCTCGTGCAAAGGCATAGCCTCTTCTCTCCTTCAGAACAGCTCCCCGACTGGCTTGGGCTTCCCCCATTGGGGTCGAGCAGCCTCTGGCAGAGGGGCCATGGGCAGCACCACAGGGCCCCAGGAGCCCCCCCAGCTCCAGGGACACTGTCGTTGGGGGAATAAAGCTCTGCATACCGTGTAACATCGTGCCCGAGGGCTTCCTTTGGAAGGGAGCCATGCCCTGCCTCGTGGCAATTGCTCCCAGGCAATCGTGTAACACTGTGCCATTAGGTCACCTCGCTGTCGAGCAGACAGGCTGAGCAGTACTGCTTCGTACCGTACCCAGAGCAGGTCCCAGAGCTCACCAGAGCGTGCCTGCGGTGATGCTCTGTTCGGCTGGCATCTCTGTATAAGAAATCTGGGTTACTACAGAAACCATCCGGATACTTATAACCAGACACATCAAACTAGGTCCCTGATACCAGCTCAGACACATTTGCCAGCATATGGAAGAAACAGATAATCCCCATAATCTGTGGGCTCGATCATGCACTCTTTACTCACACAAAGCTCAGTGTAGCAGATAATGGTTTAGCCCAGTTAGGGGCTTGGACCCCTCTTTTTAAGGAGGTCCCACAGATTCAGGGTTAGTATGGATAGAAGAAAAACTTACATTATTTTCTTACACTACAAAGTGCAGCTTTGTGTATATAAGCACATGAGCACGTGCACACACACACACACACACACATATAAAGCTCTGCAATCACAAGAAGGGTAGAAAAATTACCTGCCCCCCTCACCTTCCCTGCACCCACACTTTGGGCTCCACCTGCCAGCACCACTGGGACTCTGCAAAGTTCAGATTCCTGTCTCCCAGGTGGTTTGCCTGCTATTGTTCCCTTGCACTGGCAGCCAGGCCGCAGACAGAGGACTCTACTACAGTGTGCCCAGGCTTCAGCTAGTCTCTGGGCAAGCACGTTTACAATAGAAAATTCTTTCATTTAGCAGAAGGAATGAGACATATTTGGCTGCTTACCCAGCTCCCAGGCCCTCTTTATAAAACTTCTGTCTGTCCCAGAGCTAGCCAAACACAACCACATTTTACATTTGATGCAATTGCCTCAATACACGCTACCTAACAAGCTTTGCAGTCCCTGGACAGGGATATATGGTGCCTTTATTCCTTCCGCAGGCGAGGATCTGAGAGGCAGCAACGGGCACATTAAGGGAAGCTGCTGCCCGCAGCAAATGAGAGGGAGGAAGGGTGGGAAGCATTTCTATGAAAAGCAGCATAACACAGCTCCATGTGAGTCAAGATAGACGGGTGGGTCTAAAAGCCATTCAGTTCTTTCTGGCCTTCTCCCCCATCCATTCAGGCACACCACTTGCTCACGCCATCAGCCCTTCACAGTTTCTCACAGACCCTGCAGCCTCCGGCACCACCCATCACTCCACACCTAGACACACATCCCGATGAAGAGATAAGAAACCAGAAAATTAACATCAGCCAAGAAACAGATCTGGATAAACAGCACCTATCAGAACTTGAGAGGAAAACCCAGCTGCACTTTGCTGGACAGCACAGACATGCAGCAGCATACTTCTAAAGCCACCAGTGACAACTAGACATCTCTGACATTCAGTTTAATCCTCCCCACCCACACACACTGCTGTTTTACCATGAGTAATGTCCTCAGCACTGGAGTATTATGCTAAGCAGCCACAGCTTCTCTCAGCAAAAGCATGCAGCTGGGTCAGCCGAGATCAGAGGCTATGAGAAAATTCAGGCAAGCACGTTCCCCACCCTTTCTCTTTAGGGGAGGGGGGAAGGACAGGGTGGTTCCTCACAAGCAACTCTACGAGACTTTCCGCCCCAGCAGCTCCCGCTCTCTGCACCGTTATGGTCCAGCCCTGCGGCAGCCCAAAGCTCACCCAGGCCATATCATCACCAGGCGACGGGAAGGAAGGGGGATATGCCCCTGGCCGGGGAAACCCCTGAGCATCAGCCCAGCCAAGCCAGCAGCCCAGCTCGCCCTCGCTCTCCTGCCTGCCCTCAGCTCCTGCCCATTTCTGATGGCCAGATGAGGATGATTAACACAGAAAAGGCATTAGACACAGCAAGGACTGACCTCAGGAAGGCGGTGTAAAAAGACATAGGTGAGATGATTTGCTCAGACAGATCCACAACCGGTGGTCAAGGAGTCATGCAGCTCCACAGCTTCAGTACAAAAATTTCTTACAAGACCTCAAAAACATTACATAGAGCTGCTCATCAGCTGAGCCTTTCCTGATGGTTTATTTCATCCTCTAAACAAAACAACATGTCCAGTAATCAGCAACCATTTAAGACACTGTGTCACTGTCCAGAAAAACATCAATTGTTTATGCAGTTAAGGCCTCCTTCCATTTCCCTGTTTATACTGATACAAAAATTTCTTACAAGACCTCAAAAACATTACATAGAGCTGCTCATCAGCTGAGCCTTTCCTGATGGTTTATTTCATCCTCTAAACAAAACAACATGTCCAGTAATCAGCAACCATTTAAGACACTGTGTCACTGTCCAGAAAAACATCAATTGTTTATGCAGTTAAGGCCTCCTTCCATTTCCCTGTTTATACTGAAAAAAATAAATCCATTTGCTGCAGTTATTTGGATGTTGCACCCTCCAAAGCCAAGGCATTTTACAAGCCAAATACATCTCTTGATGGATAAAGTGATTTTTGAGGGCGAAAGGTACCAGACAGCTTGCAACCACACATAACTTGACACCTGGGAACAAGCAGACCACGGAATACAAAGGACTCTCTTTCTCCCAAGAAGTCCAACATTTCCCTTTGTCAATTTAAGTTCTGGGGCTTAAAGCTCTCGCATACAACGAGGGCTGGTACATGCCCTCCCGACGTGGACTTCTCTCTTTAGGTTCTTTGGAGAACTCATCAAGAACAAGATGGGCCAGATGTAGCCCACCAAACGATACTGGACTCAAAGAAGAGGGATGGAGAAAAGGGTACTCCAAAGTTTGGTGACACCAATCTGCCACGTAATCCATGGCAAATTGGTCTGAAAAGGTGAACGGCAGAAAGTACAACTCTGGCTCCTAGGAGAGACAAGGGCACTGCTCCTACACATAGCTCTGGCAGAAGGTGGTGGATTAGCATCCCAATTCTTTTCAGCATTTTTCTAAAGATGAAACTGCCCCCCACACTCAAGAAACAGTGCTGGAAAAGATCAAGCCTGTCCTGTGCCCCAAAGTGCTGTCTTTACTGCAGGAAAATTCTGTTGCTTTCCACTGCTACAATTAAGGATGATTTCTTCTCATCCAAGCACCAGCAGTCAGGTAGATCAGCAAAGTCCCTTCTTGTCCTCAGCAGCAGTTTGTATCTTTGAAGCACAGGCTAGTCCAGCCCCAGCAGTCACCAGGGTTCACGCTGACTTGGAATTCTGCAGGGGCATTACCGGGGACGTGAATCCGTGCTGTCCAGAGCCCACGCACTCAGACACACAGGACAGGACTCTCTCCAAGCAGCAAACGCACAAGGCTTCATGCTGTCCTCTAAACATCAACCCCCACCCCGCCCGGCAGCCTGGAGTGGCAACGCAAGAGCAGCGCAGGAAGCGTAAAACCACGCTCACCTTCCTATAAACCCCGGCAGCTCCCCCCGGCTGACTCCCTCTGCCAAGCCAGCCTCAGAACCAGAGCCAAGTGTAACACCGCATATTTGCCGTTACGGGCACAAAACCTGGGCCGGGCGGCAGAGGAACTGCAGTCACCGGTGCACATGGCGGGGACCAGCCAAGGCTCCCCGGGATGAGGACGAGGAGGAAAGCCAGCCCAACCCTACACCCTGTCACATCCGCCATGCCCCATGTTTCCTCTGGCAGAGTGGGAGGCATTCCAGCCCTCTGGGCACAGAAGCCTCCCTGCCCAGCTCTGCTCTCCCCGCAACTCAGACCGTGGCTGCAGGTTATTTTTCTTTCTTTCCATCCAGAGAAGATGCTGCAGCCTGGCTCTGAGGCAGGCACTTGTGCCACGCAGCGCAGCCCTGGCACGCTTCAGAGGACAACAGTGACCTTGCGGCCGCTGCCACACTCATCCCTCTGAGCAGCTCAGCCCCCATGAGAGCTGCCCATTAGCAAGGTGTCCCCTGCCACCGGGGCTTCCTCTCACCAGGGGCTCCAGGGTACCTGTGCTCTGCTGCTTCCTGAAAGCAGGGAAAAAGGCATCAGCCAGTCCCAAAGTCAAACCCAATGCCTTTTCACACCACAGCATTCAGTCCCGTGCCTGATTTTGGACTATCAAGTCCTCTTTTATCACTAGATCAAGTTTTAAGTTAATAGAACTGGCTCAGGGGGCCATGCTGAAAAAAAAAAAAACCAAACCAAAAACCAAACCAAAAAACCAAAAACCAACCCACCCCAAACCCAGGAAATACCCGATTATCTTCCAATTCTGTACTTGCTATAAATCCTGACCTTTTAAAATACCATCAATAGATGAAATAGACTGAACAGGGTTGAATTCACATTTTTGTGGTCAAAATCAGCAACAGGCACAACACTGAGATTTCATCTTTTTAATATATCTGCAGAACTGGACTGTCTTGAAACTGCTTTTTCATTGGGAAGATGCTCAGTTTCATAACACAACATTTCACAGACTTTGCCAGACACCCCTCCTTAACAGAGCTGGGGGCTCCTGACATGACAAAATGTAAAGCAAAACTCCCCCCCACCCGTATTTTGGGTGAGATGTTCAACACACCACTAGCACAAACCACAAAAATCAGCTCAAGAGTAAGTTTTATCAGACAGTTCCATGTATGTATTCAGCAGAAAACACAAATCCCCAACATTTATCAAAATCAGAGGCAACCAAACAGGACATAGCTCATGTTACCTGAGGGATGGAGGGGGATGGCGTCTATCAACCACCCTGCTTTTCCGCCAGCTCCATGCCATCAGCACGTCTCCTCATGCAACACCACACTTGCTTCCTCCAGCAATCTCACTGGGATTTGACCAGGAACCACCCTGCACAGGGCAACTCCACAGACACTGTTATCCTGCAGCGTGTCCGTCCCCAGCTCAGAAAGGATTTGGGAAAAACTCTACCCCATTGACTCATTCCATGGTGTCATCTAAAGGGTTGATAAAGCCAAGGGTCCCTCCTACTCCTGTAAGGCGATCCAGTAGGTCTAGGGTTCACTGCACTGACCAATTTAAGGGTTTTTTTCCTGCTCAAAGACTGTAATAAAGCATCCACCATAACCCTACAGTTTTAAAAAGAAATGTAAACCTGAATCATCTGTGAAGCATCCCTCCAGAAGAGACAGGGAACTCCACAAGAAAGTCTCACACGCAGCACTTGTGAAATCCCCACACTCGGCTCTCACTGGGAAGACTGGTCCAACGTGACCGAGGAACCAGAAGCGTTTGCACGAGAAGATGCTCGTGACGTATTTGAGCCTGAAGTGTTTTTGAACAAATAGTTCAAGAGGAAAGGGGGGTAGGGCAGTGACAAAAGATAAGATGAGAGCAGCTGTGGAAATACCATAATCTTTCATCTGCTGCCTTCCTAAGGCACAACTGCCCTTGGTGCCGTGCAGCTGCTGCCAGCCAGAAGCTCTCAGCCAGGCTGCTCTGCTCTCATGGCACTGGTGCTCCTCATCCTTCTTGGACCCAAGACTGCAGCGCCAAACTCCCCAGGGAACGAGCTGCCTCCCACCAGCATGGTCAGGATAAACCCTCCCTGCAATCAGAGGGGAGCTTGAGAAGCCGAAAGCCACTAGTGAGGAGCTGAGGTACAATGGTGATGAGGGTCATAAATACCAAGACAAGCTCAAGAGCTCACCATGAGGACAATGCTGCCAGAAGCAAAATCTGAACTCCTGACAGGCAATGCAGGCTGAATTTAGGCACCTTGGTTCAAAGAAGACTGCAAGACACCCAGTTCAGGCCCATGACTGGACAGATTCCTCTCTCCTAGCACCCCAGCACACGCCCGGAACAGCAGAGTGACCCCATCAGCGCATCAATGGGACAGGCAGCCCTGGATGAGGCAGAGCCAGGCTCCACTGGCCACACAAGAGGGGGCTTGTCCCTGACGCAGCACACCCCAGTTGCCACGCTGGCAGTGGCAGGACGATGCTGCTCCCAGGCAATCAAGGATGCTTGCCTGGCCCGGGGCAGGCAGCCCAGCCCTGCACACCGCCACTAACAGCCCTCCCCACCAGCCCATCTGTGCCATGGACCTACAGCCTACGTGCTGCAGCACAAAGCAAACTCATAACAGTGCTGGGGAGGGACGGCCACATCCTCCCCTGCTCCCAGGGTGATGCTCTCATCACAGGCTTACAGCCCCCCCAACCTGTCTCACACCTTGGTGGGACCAAGGCCCTCATAACCCTTAGCAGATACTGGTCCTACAGCCAGAGCTCGCTGACAGAGCTTGCCCCATCCTGTGAGGAAAGGAAGGCTCCATGCCCCAAAACCGGTCTCGTCAGAGCACGGGTACCAAATGTAATAAGCAAGAAGAAAAATAAAGTTATAGCTCCGTACACGAGGGGGATCAAACTCTTCAAAACAGAAGCAGATTTTTTTTACATGGTGAAGGGGGGACTTGCCAAGAGCCTTGTTCCTGAGCCAAGGGGACGAGCCCAGGAGCCTTAGGAGCAAACCACAGTTAAGATAAATGGTTTGAAGTCCTGGAGGGGAAATTAAAAATGTCAGAGGGGCCACAAGAGAGAGCCGTGATAAGAGCTGCCAATTGTCAGCATTTACGTCACCACCACCAGAGAGGCTATTTTATTACATTTTAGTCTCCAGGGTCACAATTTCTCATGAGGTGGTTATTTTTGCTGCTTTGCTGATCTATGTTCCCTGGTATGTGCCCATAAGCACTGACAAAGGCGACCAAGGAGAAGAGGTAAAAGCAGCAAGGTAGGACATCAGACATACTTCTGCCTGGGAGCCCTTTGCTGGAAGGAAATGGCAACAATTACCATAACAATGAAGTAAATATCACTTCCCCTACACTAAAGCTGCTTTCATGTCCAAAAAATGCTTTAGAAGAATGAGGCATTATTACTGTAATTGAAAGAGTTTACACAGAAAATTAATAACTTTCCCCCCCTCTGTGGGTTTGACAGCACTTGCCAGCTCTGCTGGTCCCAAGCCGGCAGCCTCCCCCGAGGCATCCGGGCTCCTCCCGGCGGCAGCACCCCACCACAGGAGACCACAGGGCAGGAGGTATTTAGGAAAAATGCAAGTTTCACCATCCTGTTCTTCTTCAAGGGCAGTTCACAGAAGTTCAAGTTCTTGTACATCTCACTTCCCATGGCCCTTCCTTACCTGGGGCCCACGGGAACTTCAAAGCTGGGCAAAAGAGGCAGCGGAGGCCGGAGCCCATTGCTGCCAGGGGCTCGTCTGGTTTGCAGAGGGATTGCTGGGAACTGGAGCAATTCCTCCTCCCCCGGAGGCCAGCCCCAACAAGACGCCGAGCAGCCCGCCCCACGCAAAGCCACGAAGGGACAAGGAGTTTGGGGTTTATTGCCCCCACGCAGGAACAGATGGGCACGCATGCCCTTGCTTTTTGTTGGTCTGCAGCAAGGGGCTCGGGGCAGGGCCCAGCTCCCTGCGAGGAGCCGCCGGCAGCACCCACGCGCAGGGACGCTTGGGTGCAGGCGGGTCTGTGGACAGAAGAGCGAGGTAGCTGGAACCGAACCCTGACATTTTACCAGCAAACGGTAGAGCAGAGGAGGGCAAATTAAGTTACACCATTAAAACTGTTTGGATGTGAAACTTTGTCATTTCCTCACTAGTTTTGCTTTAGACTGGGGTAGGAAGGACTTGTTACAGTAACAGGGAGAGGCACTTAACATAGGTTAATGCATCTTCTGTAAACAAAGGCTTGTCTTCTAACCATACGTGGCAAGCAGAAGCAGAGGAGCATTCACACCACCGGCTCGGTGCTACTGCTTCCCATCGGGAGGGCTGCAAGACCCCGGTTAGGGGCTGGCGGGAGCAGAGGGGATTCCCTCTGCCCGCAGGAAGGGGTCTGCTACGGACAAACCGAGGAGGGAGGGTCGGCAAGAAGCAAAGACGCCGGGCAAAGCCAGGTTAAGGGGCTGCGTGGGCCACCACGGATTTCTCCATAAACATTAAAGAAAAAAAAATAAACAAGGGGAAAACAAAAGAAAAGCCGCCCCGCC
>NW_009260182.1:7024207-7051497 GCF_000687185.1 Egretta garzetta | reverse complement strand
TCCCGCGCCAGCCCAGTGCGATGTTAACTCTGAAGCCTAATGGAGGCGACAGAAATAAGTGGCATGGCGTGCTGCTTCCCAGCTGGGAGCTGATGAGCGAGGGCAGAGCCGGGGAGGGCATCTCCCCCTAATTTAGCTCCGGTTTGCCCCTTGTTCATGCAGGTTTCTTTGTCTCTAGCCCCTCAGGGGTAGTATCACCGACGGAAGAAGGAATTCTTCTATACGGGTTTATCAGCCAACCCCCTTAGCTGTGATTCAGGAAAAACAGTTGTTCCAGTTGCATGTTAAGCCCTCACCGGTCTGACGATGGGCAGGTGGGAGAGGTTGGTTACAGCAACGGTGCTGGCATTTACAAACCGAGCCCAAATGTCGCCCCTTATTTAGTAAATAAATACAGCTCAGGCAACACAGAACGTTGGCACAAGGCTGGGATTCAGCCACAGCCGGGGAGTGCAGAGCAGTCAGCAAGTAGGGATGAGGAGGATCGCGCAGGTGCTGACCATACAAGACAGCCCCGAATGATCCCGTCACAAGGCACGCCCTTGCCTCTGCAATCCCCTTTCTTGGCTTCCTCCCTCTTCCTGCATTTACTTGCCATTTCACGGGTTATTTCCTGCCGAGGTACGTGCATCTGGACTATTAATCTCGTATCTATCAGAGAGCAGTAGTTCTTCCACCACATCGTTACACGTCTGGTGGTGAAAGTGACACTGAGAGCTCCTTTCCCTTCAGGTGTGGGGATTTCCAGAGGCCTGTGACACACCGCTGGGTCCTCACTCCCTGTCCGCATGCCCAGCTTCGGCAATCACAAAAGCATCTCTAGCTTGTTCCTCACCAAATATATTAGGATAGAGCGACATCAGTAAACCCAGAGGTTCAGTAGCTATAGATGAGTCCCTCTTCTCCCCTTCCTGGCCGCAGCACTGTAAAGCAAGGGCTAGCGATGCGCGTGACTGCAGCGAAGCGGTGGTCAGGCTGCCCCTTTGCTTTTTATGTAAGGTAACCTGTGAAACGGAGAAACGGGCTTCTGCCTGCGTGCTTTCTAAGGACACATAAAACAGCTCGAGGCTTTTGCTGTCCTGTTAGTTTGGCTTTAGGATTGGCTTGTTTATAATTTGACTTCCTAAAATCATTGTGAATGCAGCCGCGATGTGTATCTGTCTGCCCGGCCATCCGGTCGCATCACCGCAGCGTTTGAATCTGTTGCCCAATTTTGGCTCAGTCCGAGGTCTCCAGGAAGTTAAAACTCCTCACGAAAGATCATCCTTCGGGGTGGCACCGCCCCGCGCAGGCAGCGGGCCAGAGCCAGGCGTGTGGAGGGGCAGGGGGTGCTTTTGTGGAACTTGTACATTACTGAGCCCCGGCGAGCACAGCTCCGGCCTTCCCTCGCTCTGCTCCTGTCAGGGACCGTTTCCTTAGACGAGGCACACCCAAAAAGCCCCGGCTACCTCTCCTGCCGCAGGGCTGGGAGATGCGATGGGTTGGTCACAGACCTTGCACAAACCCCTTGAACCAGTGCTGCAGCCATACCTGCCTGGCCAGAGAGCAGCCGCTGCAGCCGTCCAACAGCTTTTGACCCGAGTCAGGGTTAAAAACGCACATGTGAACCCAACATCAACGGACATCCCTTCCCACAGAGGCTGCCATTTGGGGTTCCTTGTCCTACTTAACCTGTGTGGTCTTCTTATCTGAGAGAGTCACACAGACCCTTTTGTAAACCCATGGCGCTGCTCCGGCGCTCCCGGGTCTGCACGCACGCCACAGCAGCTGCACCCTGACCCCACGTTACAGCGGGATCAGGGCATAACCCAGCTTTTCCTCTGTGTTTACACTTTGGTTTCTTTGAGAAAAAGTCACAGCCTGCCTGTGGCTCAGGAGGGAGAACCCCTGAGCTCTGGCCAAGTCATGAGCAGCATCCTCAGGTGCAGGGCGCTTGGGAAGCCCACGGCAGACACCTACCGCTCCGTATGGACACAGGCAAAGACAGCCACAGAGGGGCACAGGTACAAAAGTGCATTGCTACAGGAAGAGTGGGAATAGACTTTATTTAATAATTTGTACAAAGGACACAATAGTAGTTCAATAATTCCATTTATTAATTGTCAAATAGTAATCCACTGCAATAAGAAACATAAAATCAACACAAAAATAAGTTGCGGTTTGTATGTGTGTGTGTGTGTACATGTGTAACTTAAAATGGCAAGAGCAACAACGAAAAATAAACCTTTAAATGAGTATGTTATATACAGTCAGTATCATCGTGTTACTTTGCTGGATAGATTAATTTGGTGTTATCCAATCTTAGCAACAGGCCTAAATATTGCTGCAAATAATTGGAGGGCAAACCCAAAGCAGAAAAACAAACCCATAAATAAGATGTAGGATTAAAGGTATCTCCTGCAGAAAAGAAACAGTGGTACTTTGTGTCATATCTGAAAACCTTTCATAATAGATATCTTGTGCTAAAACTCTTTATGTGAACATACATGGAGTTCCATCATTTAAATAAAAGTGGAAAAAAATCCCAACCTTTCACAACTGCCTTTTTTTCCCTCCCTTCACTCAATGTGTTTAAATTATTTTTCTATACAAGGTAAGTACATTGTCTGTACAAAGTTAAATATACATATTTACAGTCAAACTTCTGAGACACTGAGTCTTCTCTTCCGCTGACCAGGACGGAAGACAAGCCTACTTGATTTCAAACCCAGGAGCATGGCTAGTTTATCAAAACATTGCAAGTCGTGCTAACAGTTAGTCGTAGTTACTCTTAATAAATCTGTATAAAAGCATCAGCATAAAAATAGGCTTTTTATATTATTAAATACGGCTTATGACAAAATAGCAATCTAACCCTTTGCTATTTGTGTGGTAACTGTAGGAAGCAGAGTCTGATGGAACCGGTTTTGTTTATGCTTTTTCTTAATAACAAAACGTCTATCAAAAGAGTATTCATAGTGGGCTGACAGGCAAGCATACAGCCAAGCCGTGTTTTTTTCTCAAGGAATTATGAATCTATGTAACTGGTAATAACTGCTGGGAATAGCTTTCCAAACTGATTAGACTTTTTTGTATGACTAAGAGGCAGCCAAAATGCATGTATTTATTTGAGACCTACCATCGACACTGTAACCAAAAAGGAAAAAAAAGGCACCCTCAGTGAGATGTTGCTCAGATTTATCAGAGCCTCTAAGATTTAGTGCCGGGAAAGAAGCAAAGTCTTCATCCCAAAGAGTACGCTTCAAAAAGCGTGCGATCCTTTCGGGCAAGCAACAGGGCAAGACGAGCAGAGAAAGTGCGCGGCCGTAGGACTCCTAAACAGGATTTGCTCTCGCGGGTGTTCTGTTTATTGGTTCTATTCTTTGTGCAGATAAATGTCAGAGCCAGGCTGATTTCTCTTTAAAGAACAGGACTCCGTTTTGATGCACACAGTACACTCACACACACACACACCCTGCACAAAAGAAAAAAAGCCCTGCAGAGATAGGTGATATGTTATTAAAGGGTTTGGAATTTTTGTGTGTTTTCATTATGCTTTGGCTGACCTCTCCCGATTAAACCACCAGTCCCAAACTCCTTTTCCACACAGAGCTCTGCAGTTTAACCGTATCAGCTGTCCTCTGCCTCTGCTGGGTCTTAAGGTGCGTGACATGAAGGAAGGGTTTTCTGTGGAAGTGGAAGGCAGAGCAAAGTGAGGCTGCAGGGAGGCAGAGACTGAGCGGAAAGCCTGGCCCCCCTGAACCTTGCCAGTGAGGGGGAGCGGCTGCAAGGCTGCGTGCTGCCCCAGAGCACTATCCTATCTCAACACACAAACAAATCCTATGCCATGTGCTTCCCTGAAGCCTTCTCAGAGGTAAGTACTCCATATGAATTAAGATTATCACCAGAACTCTTGCTGGGGAGGGGAGAGCAATACACAAAGGCAGCACTGTAAACTAGAAACTGTCTCTTCTTCAGCAAACAAATCACACCCTGAGCCTGTGGAAGCAGGGCTACACATTCAACTCAGTACTGTACCACCTAACCACATCCTCCTAACACATCTCATCTCTTGTCTAGTACATTCATAAATTGTCTGTTTCTTCACTGTTTAAAAACACCATCTGGACAACAACCCCATCACTGTCACGGTGGGATCACTGTTATGTTACAGGTACAGAAGCTTCACATAGTTGCCTGGGAAGGTGCCGAATTGCCTTGTTCTCCTGGACGTACCTGTCACAAAATAAAATACAAGGAAGCCAGAGTAAGATGGAGCCATGCAAGGAAGGCTTAGGGGTTTAAAAAGGCAGAGGTGGCAGCTTCTTCTGCCTGCAGGCATTGCTTTCCAAAACTACATAGAGGTCCTGGTCAAAAAGCCTTTTGGTGTAGACAAGATCACAACTAGTTCTGCTACTATCATCTTTGGTCTTCCCTTTTAACGCTTAATAAGGTGCTGGTGAAAGCTCCTGGGCCTATAGGCTAGGAGGCAAACTCCTATCAGTGTAAATGAGCTAATCTCCCTTAAGAAGAGATATAAAAAGCCTAGATTTGCAGTGTTGAGATGGAGAACACTGTCCAGACTTGCTTTCTTTGAAGGTAAAGGGCTAGATTTTGCTAAACATACAGCTATTGATGAGGCTGGATTTTCAGGCCCTGAAACTCCCATCCACATGTTCCCTTCGTCCCCTACTTGCCACCTTCTGTGACTTGTCAGGGCTCCCTTAGCTTTGGAAAAGCTACAGAAGTCCATTTTTCCTTGGCTCCCTCTGTTGCTCTGCCATCTGTGTGAGCAAGAAGGATCAGGAGGAAGAGGGGAACAGGGAAATTAAGAAGACAAAAAAGGAAAAACTAGAGACCTAGGAAGGAAAACAAAGCTCCACCACCCTGCACCCTAATTTTAATGTTCTTGGTGGGAAAAGATGAGAAATTGTGAAAAAAGTTGATTTTTTTTTTCCCCCACCATTTTGACACTGCAAATGAAAGCCACTTCCAGACACTCTGCAAAATTGCTCATCTGGATCCCAAAAAGCTCTGCTGACAGGCAAGTGTCACACTCACCCACAAACCAGCCGTCATCACATTTCTCCATGACATCGACAATGTCACCGTCCCTTAATTCCAGCTCATCATCGTTCTGAGGAGTGTAGCTGTAGAGGGCTTGGTAGCTAACTCTAAAACCAGAAAGATACTGCACGTCAGCCATTGGATTTCCCTGACATCCCTTCAGAAGGAGATGCCTCCCTTCCCCTTTCTAATTCCTATCACATTTTGCTCAATGCAGTCTGGATCTGAGTTTTCCATTTGAGAGGTGGAAGCCAACTGCATTAAATGGGCTGTGGTCACAAGGCCATGGCAGTAAAAAGTGGCACGCCTGCACTGTGTGGGATATGCGGAGAACTTCTGCTTCCTTTTTGCCATGTCATCCTCTCCATACTCTGTAACGACCTGAGTCTGCCTAACATGGAGCACCTTGAGTGCAGACAGCCCACTGGATGCAAGCCAAACCTGGATATACTCATTCCTGGGCTAAACGGGACATCTGTTCCCTTGCCCAGGCACATAGGCAGGGCCATGAATGACCAAAAGGCAGAGTGAAGGACTTTAGGAAAAGATACTGCCTACTCTACTGCACTAACATTGCTGGGTAAATCATGCCTGAGTAGGTAGGATGCAAACAAAATCTAAGGTTGAATCCTGCTCTGAGATACCACTTGCACCAGAGGCACTCTGTATTTATCAGAAAAGAGGAACCTTACGGAGCAGAAACAATCTTTGGGCTTTGAAAATCTCAGCCTTGGTCTCTCAAATCATTCAGCCACCAATTCGCCTGTGGAACTGGCCACCAACACACCAAGTGGCACCGGTGTTGGGACTGCTCACTGTACTGTGAGAAGCTAAGAACAGGGGTGAACACATCGACCCACGCCATATGAGCCAGGTGTAGCCAGTGGGTATTAATTTGTCTCCAGCTTCAAGAAACAAAGACATTGAGATAATCTCCAGAACCAGCATGAATCAAGTGCCCAACGGAGACCCGGGCCTGGATTATGAGGTCATTGTTTCAGGTGCTATACAGACACAAAGGTCCCAGTTTTAAACTACTCATTATAATGATATGTGGCTATTCTTGCTCTTTAAGGAAAAGCTGACACTTTCCCATAATTCTAACATAACTCCTGAAATGCTGAAGCTTTCCCACCTCCCCGTCTTCACCACCAGTCAGAGCAAAGGCCCCTGGAAGAGAGCCAAAAGGACTTACATGTCTCGTGGTGTTTGACTTCTGTCAGGGCTGGCTCCTTGCTGCTGTGCTTGAGGTTGCTGAGAAATGATGAGAGATGGTTTATGGTCATTAGAGGTCACCTTGTGGCGAGAGTCAAGAGGCTGAGAAATAGTACTGCAGTAATGAACAGACTTTTCTGCAATGTTTATGATCTCATTGCAAACAGCTTCCTGCGTGGTAGGCAGCATTGGCATCCACGAACACCCAAAAGACAGTCAACAGGGGAGAGGGAGGGGAAAATATAGACAAGAAGAGATGGGACATTCCAGATGCAGCACATAAGTCCAGTAAAAAAAAAAAAAAAAAAAAAAAAAGAGTTGTAGATCCAGGTAAATATCCAGGTAGTGGAGTGCAGAAGGGATCCAGGTGTAAGCATGGAAAAACAGGCAAGATACAGAAGAATTTGGCATTTAGTTTGAAGATTTGTAACAAATACATATACATATCTTTTTAAAAGCAGCAGCATAAGAGGTTGCAATTAGTTATGCAGTGGCACCATTACAAATGCTATGAAGTCAGTTCAAGAATGCAAGGTGGGCTGCTCCATTCATGCATTTTGCTTCATTTAACTTATACCCAGGGACTGGCAGCACAATTACCCCAGCTTCTCACTGGCTAAGACAGTTGTTCTAATTGCTAAATTCCCTTTTTCTGTTGCAAACAAAACAATATATGCAAGTAGATAAACATGTACCTACTTTGCTGCTAAAAATAGTGCTGGCATTTTATCTCTACTGTTTGGGTAAAGAGAGGCTAGGACTACGCATCTGATTTAAACAGTGGCCTTACCACATAGCTCTTTTCAGACTCTGTGAGATCTGGTCCAGCTCTCAATGAATGGTGGGAAGGCTGCGTGATCACCAAGCAAATGATAAGGAAGACATTTTAGCAGATGTTATATTGATCAGAATTTAAAAAATTTAAATGGAGTGCGGACAACAAAAGAAAACGCACAACTCTTCCCCTCCCCACCCCAACACCACACTTCTTGGACAACAAGATCTTTCATTTACACAAGGGACATTATGGCCACAGTTAATGCAACTGCACTGCAGCACATGGAACGCTGCAAAGAGGAAGGTGGCAGCGAAACAGAAGCGCAGCGCAGGGAGTCAGAGCGGGAGGTTACGGACGCCGCTCCAACCAGAAATGGTACAGAGTGTCACACTGCATTCCTGTAGGGGGAGGGAAAAAAACCCAACACGGACAGAAGCACATACTTGAGAGCATCAAACTTGAAAGGCCAAAAGCACACTGAGAGGAATCTGCTTGCTGTTTTTAGAAAAGTCCTCAATGACTTTGACACAGGAGAGAACAGGAACTCGCCAGCTTCTTAAAAAAGACCAGCTCAGGTCCGCAGAAGCCCCACCAGAATCGCTCTAGCTTGGACCAAGCGAGGATCTGAGCTGCTCTGTTAATTCCCACAGTGAGGCAGAGCTTCAGGTCAGCAGAAGCCCTGATGGGAAAACCCAGCTCCAAACACCACCACCTGTGAAGCTCTGCCCTGCTGTTCTCCCCAGTCACAACCTCCACAGGGGTGCACAGGTCCCAGGGCACAGCAAGGAAAACCAGGATGTTTGGGCTTGGAGGTTTTATGGGGCAGGGGGAGGTCACTGAGAAAGTCGCACAGGAATCCAGAGCCTGGTTTTGCACACTTTTTGCATATGCAAACACCCACTGAAAGCAAGGGCCATGCTGTGAGCAAATGGGATGTCTGACCTAGTGCAGGGCTATTTGTAGTGCCTGCAGGGCTGCTTGGCAAAGCGGCTTGGGTAAGATACAGGCACTGCCATCCTCTGTGATCATGCAATGCAATTTTCAACCCAAATTCCAAAGGTCTCAATTTTTATGCTTTCCCTCCTCCTCTTTATTCACTTCAACAAAGCCCTTCAGTAAAGGCTTGCTTTCTCACGGCATCCTGAGACAGTGCAGAAGCAGGGGATAAAGAGGTTTGTGACACCTTCAGCCCAAGTGCGCTCAGCGGGTTTGAGAAGTGCAGGGTGATGAGCTCATCCCTGTCTAACTCCCGTTCTCAAACCTCCTCTGAACCACGTCCTGGACCTCTGGAGCTGTGGCTTTGTATTAAAGCAAACTGCCTCTTTTCTTGAGGACTCCAGGCCAACCCAACCCCATAGCAACTCCTTTGTATACTGCCTGGGGCTGGAATCGAGGATCACTGTCCTAAGGAACAACGCTCTGTTACCACCTGTATTTCTGTGGAGAGAAAATTAAATGTGTTGGATGGGCTAATTTGCAGAGGAATTCACATTCAAAGCATTTACTGTGGAGCCTGAAATTGTCACAGGATTTCTGGAAATCATTCCTGCCTATCATCAGCCCTGAAAGGCAAATGGAATAATTAGAAATTTAAAGTTAATATTGTGCCAACCCAATTGGATATAATGGATCAAATCTGATGAGATCAGAGCTAACTCAGGTGGTCAAGTAGCTGGGAAAACCAATTTCCAGGCTGAGGTGAGGCAGCTGTAAGAATGATTTTTAATTCAGGAAAGTGCTTCTCTGCTCCACACTAATTAATTGACCGCTGGAATTGCTCCATGAGCTCCTAAGACCACGTGGTCCATTTCTCATTGATTACTTGTGACCTCCTTGACCAGCTTTTCCTCCAAAAAAGCATTAATAACTATGAATTAAATGGGTTATTTGAAAGCTATAAAACCTACACTACCTCTGAACACTCCATAGTGCAGGCTTGTCTGTGTGATACCAGGAGGTGCAGGCTACCAGCATCAGAAACTTGGCCACCTTCCCCTTCCTGGCAGGATCCTCCTGGGGACTTCGATGAAGCAGCTGGGCAGGGGCAGAAGCCAAGCAGTCCCCAGCCCTCCCGGCAGCCCCCAGTTCCTGACAAGACACACGACCAAGTGGATCCCCTCTGGCCTCGGGCAGCTCCTACCAAAGCAATGGGTGTCTCTGCACAAACTCCCAGGGCGACAGCAGAGCCCTCCAGTGAGGTGATGGAACACCCCAAAGTCAGCAACTATGCAGTGTTAGCTAAACAGGATGAAAAATTGACCAGATCAGATCCTATCATTTCAGGCTGTAAATATATCACCCCACTGCTTCAAACAAGTGACCTTGATAGCAAGGCCTAGATGGCTTTTTTTTTTAAAAAAAAAAAACCCAAACCAAAAAACCCCACCCACATTATTCCTGCAGGGAGAGAAGAGAAAAAAGAAAAAAAAAAGTGTTATAGGTCCAAATGCTCTTCAGGCACGGGTTCAGAAAGCTCATGTACTACCTACAGTGGTGGCTCCACGTGTCAGAGGTGGCCGAGGAATCAGTGAGTGTGGGGCACAACTCCAAAGTATAAAACACAGAGGTTCCCCCAAAACACTAAGCCAGCCCTGCTGCTGCTGCAGGTAAACTGAGGGCCCTAAAAGTGACCAAGTATTCACAACCCGTGAGGACAACTCAACTCCTACCCCCTCAGTCACATTACGAGCTTTGTTAAGACTAAGTGAATAAACTTAGCAGATGCTTAAGTGGTCTCCATGTCTCCAGACTATATACATACGCGGTGCAGTCAGTCCTGAAGCACAGCTGGCCACTTGTTTCCACCTCATACAGAGTTTGAGGATGGATCTAAAGAGCACCCACCACAGGTTTGTAAGAATAACAGAAAGAGGTTCTACATTAAAAGCCTAGAAATGCCCTGAGGCAGGTTTTAACTGTTTGGAAGAAAGATGCTGGGGCTGTTCAATAGTGCTCTCCTGCTCCTAGCAAAGTCAAGTGTCATCCATGTGTCTACCCATTGCAGCTCTTCTTTACCTGTCTTCTTCTATCCCTTTATGGTGAAAGTTAAAGGACTACATAAGCAAAGGGAAAGCTAGGCAGAACAGACTAACAGACAGACAAGACAGACAGACAGACAAATTGGTATCCCCTCAGAGAAGGGCACACATCAGCAGTGACGCTCCCACATGTGGATGGAGAACCATGAGGAGGGAGGGCTCCCCAGCTCAGCCGAAAGGAAAACCTCTGCACACACCAAGCCCCAGCTCTGGTGAAGGTGAGGGGAAAGCTGGCCAAAGAGCTCCCACAAAGGACACTGAAAAGGCAGCAGTGTGGAGCAGCCTGACCTAAAGGCTGTCAAAGTCAATGGAAAGACTCCCTGGCCCCTGGATCAGAAGCTGAACGCTGTGTCTACAGCAGAAAAATGCATCTCCCATGGGGAGCAGGTACCAACGCCTGCTGCAGGCTGCACAGCTCTGGCTTGGACCATAAACACGCTGGGCAGAAACGCGGCTGTGCTGAACCTGTGGAGCAGCAGAAAACCACTGCGGGGGAAGAGCTTCCCTTGGAGATGGTGCTAAATAGTGACCATGCTAAGCAAGCGTATCTGGTCTGTGCCAGGAAACATGGGGTCTGAGCATCCTTCTCGTACACTTTTTTCTCTACCAGCAGAAAGCGGGCGAAATTATTCACCACTCTGCCTGAGTGGCACTTTTTGTACAAGTGGAAGGGAGCAGACAGGCCCCCCCCCAGCATCCCTCATGCTGCTGGGTGATGCAGGGACCCTCATCCAGCTACTCCTGGCTTCCTCACCCCACGGCCGGCTGCAATCCGGCCCTGGGGCCGAAGCTGCTGCACTGCTCACACGCTCGCTAGCACCACTGCTGACTGCCTCACTAGAGGAACTCAGAGGGAAACAGGAATTAAACAAGAGAATTTCTGAGGGTGCCCTGAAATAAATTAATTTGATAGGCTACATTACTGCTTAATATCATGGTTTGCTAGAATATTGAAACACCTTATCTGTAAGTTATACTTGTTATATATCTTTCACATGCTCTGGGGTTGTTCTTTTTAGTTTGGACTGTGAAACTAAGCAAAAGGGAGTAACTTCAGAACAGCTAAAAGAGCCACTGCACTTTATATCATTACTCAACAGAAGAGGCAAGAACACAGTCCTTACACCAGCCCTGTACCAAAGGGGTCTCAAACCTGCAAAAGGCCCTGGGTCAGAATATCATAACTGGGGAGGTTCTCTATAACGAGAAAGAAAACTAAAATTCAAAATGGTAAAACATCTCAAACACCAGGGATGGATGGTAATGCAAACGAAAACCAAATATGAAGTCTCTTTTCCACATCTACTAAGTGCTTGTCTCATTTGATTAAAATCAATGAAAAGATGACAGATTTTTGAGAAGGCCTCCAGGGCATTACCTGCAGTTCTGCTGAAGCCATCAGCCTCTGCATGGGTCACGCTGATAATGAGAACTCATTTGCACACATAAATACCACTCCTGCTCCCTAACCAACTGTAGACCCAGAGCTGGAAAGGAGGCCAAGACCACTGATAATGTCATACACAGTTTTAACTTGACACTGACAATGCTCTGATTGTCAAGGCATATAAAACATAAATTTTGGCTTGACTTCAACTCCAAAGAAAGGCCACAGGGTCCTATTACAACCAGGTGCAACACCCAAAATAGAACTGCGTGCTAGTCAGCACTTGGGAGAAACATCTTCCCCTGACTGTGGCTCTTTGCTCCCGCCCTTTTGAATCGCATACATCCAGCACGGGCACCAGCAGGACAAGGTGGATCAGAGGGCAGGAGAAAGGCCAATGCGGAAAACTTTTGTGGATTTTTAATATGAAGCAGAGTACATATCCTACCGGACTCAGATATTGAAACTGAAAGGGAAGCAGGAGGTGGTTGTTCAGTAAAAAGTTGTGCAAGCTGATGATCAGAGGGAAATAAGTTAAGTAAAGGGAACAGGAAAATTTCAGGGTCAAAGCTGTATCTCACTCTCATAAACTGAACAAGAAAATAAGTAACATTGGCAACCACTTCCCACGCTCATCCTGCACAAGCAGCCTACCTGGTTCACCGATCAAGCCAAAGGTTGCTTCCCCAATACCCATCACTACAGACTCAGCCCAGCTTTTGCCAGTTGTGAGCTTTCTGTTTCAAATATTGCCATCTTGTGGAAGCTGCCTGGAAGGACCGGTGAGACACCAGCAGCTGCGAGCACTGCTCATTCCCAGCCCCTGGACATCCCAGCCCATCCCAGTGCTGAGGCTGAGCTAGTTATGCTGCACAGACCCTACCGCATGTCTCTTTAAAGACATTTGTAGCCCTTGCCAATAATGCTGAGAACCTCTGAATCCTACCAGAGAAGGTGGGAACAGGTCCCCTCTGAATCCTACCAGAGAAGGCAGGAACAGGTCCCCCACATTGTGGATACCGAGTTGTGTATGCCTTACCCTCAGCTCCAAGACACTCAAAACCTGAATCCCTATCTCAGGTGGTTAAACAAAACCTGAACCAAAGTATCTCGTGCTACATCATTCCCGCTAACAAGACCACCGATACTGCCTTATAGTGCAATCGAGCTGTAGGAACTCAAGGTCAGAACTAAATAAGCCCCAGGTTAATTCTTTGGAGGAACAGAAAATCAGATCCTCAGCTGGCACAAACTGGCAGAAACCCAGACTTGAGCTATGTAGATTTGCACCAGCTGGAGATTTTACCCATACCTGCCCTTCTGCACAGCCTAGAAATCATTTTAGATGATTTTTTTAAAAAAAATAAAAATTCTGACAAATTATAGGAGAACTATTTCACCTGTGGAATCAATGAATGGCTAAACAAGCATATGACAAAACAATGGCATGGCATGGAATCAACTCTACATAATGGAAGAGTAATCAGCAAAGATGATTACCTGTGGCTTATTGACTCTGCGTGTATGTCTGGGAGGTGGCTGTGTTGTGACAGTAGAGGAAGAGAGGGCAGAGGAAGAGAGAGGAGCAGGTGAGGAGAATGCTTTTGAGTCTCCAGTCTTTTGAAGAAAAGAAAAGTTGGTCAGCTTGGCACAGACTCTCTTACCACAGGCCCTGCTAGCAATAAGAGCATCTACTATCCAGTAAATTTGATGCACACACAGCAAACATAACTCCATGCAAGGGCAAGTGCAGTTTCCAGTTGGTTTGTCTGAGCTGGCCACCTCATTCTGTTTTAAACATGCAGGTTATGCCTGGAAAAAATACTACTAAAAACACATCCAGGTGATAAACAGCACAGTCTTTATACAGCTTTCAATATGCTTCTGGGTTATGATTCAAGCAGAAATCAAACAATTTGCCGTAAGATTTCCCAGTGTGAAATTTGTCATCTTAGAAACCCTAGTTCCTCGCTATTAAATGCTGGCTAGATAGAGAATGTCACGGAGGCTATTGCAGTGCATCCAAGACAGTATTTACAATGCTATGGTTTTGAGCTCTCCAAACTTCCACTCTTATACAAAGCAGCATGGGGGTGCTGTAATGTATTTTGGCTACCTGTAGCCCACGATGGACCCCAAATCAACTGAGAGCTGCAAAGTAAGGCAGATCTCCTACACCAAGACTGGGATCAGCAGATAGGTTGTAGAAGGTACTTACTGAAGGTTCGTTCCCGTGTTCCTTCTCCTTGTAACATACAGCTACATGTAGCTAAAAACTCTTGGGGAGAAATATCACTAGGTCTAATTCTCAGTTGTGGCTAGACCCTTTCACATCATTTTGGAAATGCAAAGGTAATAAATTCCACTCAATGCATAGATTACAATCAAACATCCCCGAGTTAAGTCATGCACATCCCAGATGAAGGTCACTAAACCACCGGCTCTGGGATCAACAGGGGACAGCTTTTGTGACTCTAGGAGCCAGGCTGACATTCACAAGGCTTTTCAGTCCTTGGCTTTAGGAGGAACAAATGAATTCTGTCACCAAAGATGATCCATTGCACACTGGAAAATCTCTGAATGGCAAGGAATTGCCTGTATTCTCCACAGTGTGGTAGATGGGCATGAGGCCCATGTGATACTTCCATCTGACACATCTGGTAATGGCCGCTATCTGGGACAATCACCTCACGAGGCATGACCCATGGAGTCATTCCTGCGCTGTTAGCTGTTCTCAAATAATTTTCACTATACTGCTGCTGAGCCCTCTTCTAAAACTTTTTGATCTGCTATCTGGTGAATGCCACTGGTGACCCCTGGAAGAAGGTCTTAGGATCATCAAAGTGACGTGTGGCAGCCACTGGCTCTGCCTGGCCAGCAGAGCAGCACAAACCTCAACACACCAGTTAAAATCAGGGATTCAGAGCACCACACACACATGCAAGGAGAAGTACCTTCTTTTCCCCGCTTTGAAACTTTCCCAGATCACCTCTCCTCACGCCTCTTTTCTCTGTTTTACCTCCCTGCACAATAGCCATTAGCTCCTGACACAACTGGTTGTCCTCAGAGGAACCCACAGGTCTCTTTTCTGGGCTCACACGCATGTCTAGTTGGGACGGTTTCAGGCAGCGCTCAACAGAGATCTTGGGAACAGCATGAGCACCCTGCTCGGGGTTGCTGCTGCCCTCTCTGCTCTTTTGGAGCCAGGCTTGGCTGCCAGTGGTGTCATGCTGCTCTGCAATGATGCTTTCGGGGCTCTCCACTGCCCAGCGAGGGGAGTTGGAGTAGCTCATGCTGGGAGAAGGGGAGCCAACAAACTTTTCTTCACTTTGCGGAGTGGCCTGATAGAAACTGCGAGCGGAGGACTGAGGTCTGGATGAGTAAGAGGGCAATGGGGATTTAATGGACCTGGGAGTCGAGGAGCCAGAGAGATGAGAATGGTGGAGGCTGACCGTGGGGGAAGGGCTGGCTGCAGCAGAAGGCGAGGGATAGTCAGTGTGAGAGAGGGAGGCTTCAGGCGGAGGAGGCAATGGAGGAGTAATGGCAGGAGTGGTGCTCGGAGACACTCCCACGGTCAGAGCAATCCACTCAGATGTGACCGCCTGCACCTCTGGAGATAAGGCGCGGCGTGCGAAAGGCAAAGGCGGAGGAGTTGGTGTATGGAGCAGCTCAGAGCTGGGAGACTTGAAGGAGACAAAAGCAGGAGAGAAAAAGAAAGAAATGAACAAAAAAATAATAAAGGAAAATACAAAACGACTGAGCAAAAGTAAAAAGAGAAAGAGCGAGAGCGGAGAGGAGCAGATCTGTGATCAAGCGTGGTACGTAAGTTTTCCATGGACCAGTGCACTGTGTTGGAGAATGTGCTGTCCGCAGCTACTCCAACCACGGAGTCCAGTCTGTATCTGTGCTGCTAATACCCCTACCCAGCCTTTGCCAGGATCCCAGACACAAAATGTCTTGTGGAAGACCTTAGACTTCATACCACAGGCCCTAAGTCCCTCAGGGAGCAGCTGAAGCCACCATCCGTGGTGGCAGCATGCAGCATTTGACTGGTCTGGAAGCAATAGCTGGGGCCCCAGCAACTCACACCATGGACCCAGTCAGAATTCACTGCGGTGATGAATTTTGACTTTATCCAAATCTAGCATGAGCAATGCCTGCTCCTCAAGAAACTTGCATTGCTGAAGCTGTGGAGGTGAAACGGATCAAAAAAGCCAGCTGTGGCTATTTGGTCTTTAGGTGATTAAGGAGGTTCTATGTTTATAAAGGCAGAACGCACAACTGAGGTCTGCCCTTAGCTATTACCACCAGCAGCATCAGTGAGATCAGCTACATTAGCACTGATCAGAGCATTTCTCAGTCCTCTGCCAAGTTAGACAAAAAAGTAAGGGAGAGAATTGATTTACTAGGGAAGGAATCAAAAGAATAGCAAACAAAACCAAAGAAGGGTGGACACAATCCCTTCCATCAAAGGGAGAAGCTTGCAGAGAGCTGGTGGCAGACAGGCCGCAGCTATGGAGGACTGCCAAGCTCAAACAGAAGAGCTCAGCTGAGGTCCACTTTGACTGGGAATCCCAAACAAGCAACAAGTCTTTCCTCTTTACACAGCGGCTAGCAATAAACCCACTCCTTTTAGGGAAGATCCCAACAGACACCAGGCATGAGCCATGGCAGCCTTTCCCATCCGTCCTGTACCATATACCCCTTCCTCCCGATCCCAATCCTCCACTTTTGTTCCTTGCAGTCTTGACCTCAGAATGAGCTTGCTTCGGTCCCATGGGTGAGAGAGGGATGCACCAGAACCTCATGGCCGCGACCCAGACACGTATGCTGACCTTCAAGCATGAGTATTTGCACGATGAGAGCAAAACAAAGGGATTTAGAGACTCACTGTCTCCCTGATGTTTTCCATGGCAAATATTCTGGGTTCCCCATACAATTACCTGCTGCCATTTTGATTTCTGGTTTGAACTGCAGTATGGTTTATAGCGAATCTAATATTCATGGAAGATCCCAGACTTGCCTGCTCTCAAAACCTGAGTTAATTTAGCACCAATTTCAAATAATACAGATTGCTCTCCTAACCCTGTCTCCCAAAACGTTGGTCGTGAGCTGGAATATTTAGGAATAAGCATACAGCTTCATTCAAGCTGACTGGCATCAACATAATGACTCCTACAGACTATAACAGTCTGCGACGCCCTTTTAATAGTCATAATAAAAAATTCACTCATCACAGTGGAGGTCTGTAAAGTGTAAACACGCACTCAGGAGGAGCTGGACCACCAATTCATTCCATCTGTGGGAGTGAAATATATTCAGGCGGCTGTGAACTGTGGCCCTTTCAACCTGGCCTGAATTCAAGCTACAGATTAGAGATGAAAAGCTGAGTCTCCAAATCCCCAAATGACCCATTCATTAACCTTTCTGGTAAATGAAACATCACCTTTTCCTGCAGTTGCAGCATACTGCAGGGTGCACATGGCTTTTACTGCGCAAAACACTAGTCTTAGCTACAGCTTTTTTCAGCTATGGCTTCTGGCACAGCAATGGCAACATCCCCTTGTTCTGCAAGGTGCTGTAACTGGCTGCATCTAGTCCAAATACCTGTGGTGAGGCTGTCATGCTGCGGTTAGGGGAAAGGGACATTGGTGGATCAGGATAGTCGACGGCATTCTTGACCACTGGCCGCTTGAGCACCTCCACGTAAGTGACAGGGAAGATGCCTTGGCGATTGGTGCCAGAGATTTTTCCTTCATACCAGTTCTCGTCCACTCGTCGAATCAATGTGATCCTTTCACCCTATGGGAAGGAACAGCAATACAGTCTTGACTTTAACATATTTCATCATTCCAAAGCAGATTACATATCTAATCTTGCTGCAGCTGACTTAAAACAATTGTTGGCTCTCAGCCTCCCCTATTTCCCAGTTATGTGGTCCTAACCCTAACCTCTAGGTGGGAATGACATTATTCAGTTCAGAGAAGGAGGAAACACAGATCTTCTGGTGCTAACCTGGGCTGTCTGAAGACTCAGTTATGCTCACATTTTCAAGACCCTACTTGCTAAAGCCAGTTAAGAAAAAAAGGAAATCAGCAGTTTCGGGCTGACCGCGAGACTCTCAGGGGTATGAGGTGTACAGGGAGTATGCACAGGTCTGCAGGTTAAACTAGGTCTCTCTGTGCTCTCTCCTATTTTGCTGACAAATGAAGTGACTTCCAGATCCTTAATATAAACTGCAAGCCCCACCTTCACGTATAATTAAAAGAGAAGACAGACAAGATCTAATCTGAGTATCAAGCCAGAAAGCTGTTTGAGATGGAGAAATGCTGCTCCTTAATCTAAATACGGCTGACTTTGCTCTGAACAGCCATTACACAACCCATTCCTATCCCTTCACTCTGCAGTCAGGTCTAGCCAGTCACTGCAATACCACAGAGTCTCGCTTCCCTGTGCTCAGTGATTCGGCCTGTAGTATGAAGGAAGGGGAACCTAGTTTCCCTATTTTCTGTATCGTCATTCTCATGTGACTCTGTGCATCCCCACTGGAGAGGATCATACTGGAGACATGTCACCAAATATCCAATTTGCCTTGCAGAGCCAAGCTTTGAGCACTTGTGCTCGAAGCATCTTCTCAGCTAGCCCTGAGGAAGCAATTGGCACTTCTTCATTCAGCCTACCTGCTCCCACGGCAGTGCACTACATAATGACTATGGAGTAAAAACGTGGGTGATGAGAAGGAATCATTCCTGAATACAGAGTTCATCTTGTTGGAGCTTTCATCTGGAAATTGTGACTCACTAGTGTTAAAAAACCTCAGCATTTGTCTGGATTCAATTCACCAGCACAACAAAAGTCCTACCTTTCTGAAGGACATTTCCACTTGGGTATCCCCATTGAAGTTGAACTTAGCAATAGCATCTCCATATTCCAGTACTTGCAATGGCAACGGCTTTTTGGGCTGAGCTTTCTCAGCTGGTGGGAGGAGCTAGAATGAACAAACACAGTCAAATGAGTCACATACAAACAGCCCATAAACTGGCCACTGGCAGAAAGGGAGTGGGCAAAGAGAGCACCTGCAAGGAAAGCAGCTACCTCTATGTATGATCGTGGGAAGATGCCAACTCTGCCATGGTGTTCGCCTTCATACCAGTTCTGGTCAATCTGCTTGTAAATGTAAACAATATCTCCTTTTTGCAGAGGAAGTTCCCTGTTAACAACACAAGCACTGCATCAGATGTATTCTTCTGCTGGCCAGCAATCCCTAGGTACCAAGGGCTGCCTCAGCCTTGTTGATACAAATCACGCTCCACCCAAAGCGAAAGCTACATGTTGAGAATTACCCTGTTCATATTGTGATGTGCAGGGACTCTCTTGCCCCTTGGACATTGTGTCAAAAAAGCTGGCCTATGAGGTCCCTACTTAAGCCCACACCCTCCAGGAGCAATGGGGTCAAGCTGAAGCAAAAAATGCCACTGGCTGCTTTCCATGTTGGATATGGTGAACAGTGCTCAGTTCCTGTTTTGAAACAGGCCATGTCACAAGCGCCTTCCAAAGAGACACATGATTTTAATGGAAGCTGGTTTGCTGATTAGATGAACCCCCTCACATGCCAGCACTGATCCTACAACGATTACACTTCTGGCCAGCCTGTGGTTGTGCAACCACTGACCTCACCCAGGCTAACAATTGGGATTAAAGTCTACAGTCTTCAGTGCTAAAATTATGAATGTCTGCAGCTTGAGGAAATCCCACCATTGGCAGCTCGTACTAGGCTCATAAACCTCCTACTTGGGTCCCCACAGGAAAACAACCAACCCAGCCTTTCCTAGCATGATTTCCACAAGCTCTCCACTTTTGTCTGGCACCCTGTTATGTTCTGCTGGGGTGAAGCTGTGTAAATCATTACAAATCGTTGCCTATAGAACATATAACAAAATATTCCCAGGACATTAGCACCTGAGAAGAAAACCAGCAGGTCCTTCAATGAATTCTGTTCTTCTTTCTTCCCTCCCTAGCAATGTTAAAATGAGAGCTTCTCCAGGCTCATGTGGAGGGAAAGGCCTTCCAGGCCTTCTCTTCATGACAGTGTTCCCCAAAAAGAATGAGTAGTGCTGTGTGGTTCACCCGAGGGTCCACAACAGGGCTCAGAGGTACACCAATGCCACCAGAAACATCCACTGGTGTACCCACAGATGCCAGGGGAGCAGTGACCGCTCTGTATCCTTATAGGTCCTGAATCAGGAAAATCCTGAGTCAAGAGCCCACCTACATGCTTAAAGCTATGCATCTAAGTCCTGTGCTGACGTTGGGCTACGCTTAGGATGGTGAAGAGTATGCGGCTGTTCTGCATATCTACGTTCTTCTGGCCATCTGTATGGCAGATTTACAAAAGTGAGCTACTGACTAACACAGTTCTTCCAGCTCCTAAATCGGAGCACAACCAGGGATGTCACTCAGGGGGATTCCTTCTGTCTGCAGCACAAGGGCAGTGATGGAGCGGTCCTGCTTACGAGGTGCGAGAAGGAACATCATCTCCCATGACTCCACCCACCTCAGAGCAGAGCGCTCGCTTGTTCCAGTAAAGAATGCGGGTTTGCCCTAACAGTCACATGGGACACAGATGCACTGGGAAAGACGACATTTCTCTAACAGTGCTTTAGAGGCTACGACCTGCAAGGTTCATACATATTACTTTTCCCTGCCTTACACTATGGACACCTTTGCTTTGAGCTGCTGGAAAGACACTCCCACAGCATGAATCCAACTGCACGACACTTCATAAATGCTGCATCCTAGGGAAAAAAGCAGAGGAAGAATACTCAAGGCAGTAGCAACAAGCTGTACTCACTTCAGCGTCTGTGCTTTAAAGTCAAACTTGGCTCTAGCAGGTCTCATCTGGAGATCAAAAAAAATCAACATATTAAAATAGTAATTAGGTTTTCAATCCTCTTCTGAGGAAAAACACCCAAACTCTTCCATAGCTGACATTAGTCTGGGGAAGAAATTGAATGTGGGTATTCTGCTACAAGCTTGTGTGCAACTGGTACTACAGTCCAAATTATGCTGGATGGGTCTCTCCCACCAGGGCAAAAAGTGCCAACTTCTGGTATAACAGTAATTAAGAGCTCTACAGAAAATGGATTTAACAGCAGAAAACTTTTAAATGTGACAAACCCTACTGAATGAAAGCTGCTCCAGTAACTACAGTTACTGGGGCTCCGGGACCAAATTTCCCTTGACATGTGAATGGAAAAGTATATTTTACTAGCTGGGAAAAAAAGGGTAGGATTTTATTCGATGTGGCTCTTATTGATTATTACCCCGCCCTGCTGAATCTTGCAATGTGACCATGTACTCTGTATAAATTGGTAGGAAAGAGACAAAGGTGAGGAGGAAATATGAATAAATCAAGCATGTGTCTAAAAAAATGTCTTCAGTGGCTACAAAGCCAAAAAGGACGTTGACAGCAGGCCTAGGCTTTAAAGCTTGCTTTACTTGGCTGATTTTCTAATGGCCACAAAATACTCAGACAATTTTAAAGTCATTTTTTGTAATGGAGCACAAAATAAGAAACAGCCATACTCATGTGGCACCAGACCACCTGAAACTACATAAAGGGCAGACAAGTGCACTCCATCCACCTGGTGACCACGTCGCCCACCACCGTAGCACAGCACCTCTGGGGAAACCAAGCCGCTGGCCAGGGCCCCAGCAGCCATCCCTAAGGCGGGAAAAGGCATTTGGCCAGGAGAACGGGACTGGCATCCAGCCCTTGGGAAAAGTGCCTTGGGCTCGTGGGAAAACCATCTACCTCCTTCTTTGTCTCTTTCAGAAAGACCATCCAGGCTGTATGCAGTGAAACATGCTGAGACTTTCCCCAGTTGTTTCTAAAGGTCATTAAGCATCTTTCAAGAGGAGAAGAAACAGTCCATTTCAAGAAAAAACTATGAGACAGTCACATGGCCAGCATCGAGGAGACATGAAATTTCTAAGCATAAGGCACAGACAAGAAGACAATGTAGCAATATGATGCAAAAGATGTAGAATGCCTTTGATTCACTAAAAGTAGCTGATATTTAAAGGCATGCATCACAGGTGTGCACCAGCAATTCTCAGCAGGCATGCTTTAACATATGCAGCTTGGTATAGAGATACCAATTAATTTACCAGGCACAAGAGTCAAAGCAGATCTAAATGAAGGCAGAATGGGAAAGGGGAAGGTGGAAAAAAACAAAACAAAACAAACGACATTCTCTGAAGAGCTAATGTCGGCCTAAAGCACAACATTGTGAGAGGCAAATATTGCTTTGGGTCAAGCAGCAGACTGAGGTAACTAAAACAGACCTCTGACCCAGATTTCCTCTTTGCTGTATCCTCTACATTTAGGAGGTCCCCAAATCGCTCATTAGTGATAAACTGATGGTGCGTTGGAATAACCCCTGTGTGCCTTCTAGCTGCAATATCAGCTTCTTCTTGCTCACGTTTAAGCCGTCTCTGGTCCTCTAAAAGTTTCTGCCATAAAATTGCATAAAATGGGCAGTAAATCATCTAGTTAAAGGCATTCAAAAGCTGCCATAAACGTGACTTAAATAAAATTCCTGAGGTCCCAGCAAATAGCTGGGATTTTACCGTTCGACATAAATTATGGGTTCTACTAACTACACAATACACTTTCGTTTTGCAAGCACAGAAAATACACCACCCTTAGGCATAACAGAAATCCAGCTCACACAGAGGATCTGATCCAAAGCTGATGGAAGTCAATGAGGAGTTTTTCTAAGTTTTGGGCAGGTCCTGGGAGCTTCTAGGAAGATTGCTAATAATCCAGAGGGCTGATGCAACCTCCCTTCAACCAACAAGGAGTTTCTCTCACTGACTTCCAAGAGACCTGAATCAGGCCCATAGGTTAAGTTCCGAGGCACCAAACTCCCCTGAACTTTGCAAGGAGCTTGGGAGAGCGCCTAGCCACCTTCAGGCATCAGGTTCTCCCATACTTCCTTTGGGCTTATGTAATGCACTTTGTAAAATAAAGTAAATAAAGCCCAAAGAATTATTCTGGACTTCTGAAGCCTCTGGCCCACTAATGGAAACATGCATTCTTGAGTACCTGGGCAGGAGGATTCTTCCACCTTTTGGGGGTGACCATAGGATGAAGAGTTCAGCTCCATGCTAACTCATTTGAAGCCATGAGTTTTCGTACTGGATTTTGGAAGTGGGGGGATTGCTAACTGTTTCATGGGATATATCGACTGGATGTAAGGAAGAAATTTTTTACAATAAGGGTGGTGAAACACTGGAACGGGTCGCCCAGAGAGGTGGTGGAGGTCCTGTCCTTGGAAACATTCAAGGCCAGATTGGATGGGGCTCTGAGCAACCTGATCTGATTGAAGAGGTCCCTGCTCACTGCAGGGGGGGGTGGACTAGATGACCTTGAATGGTCCCTTCCAACCCAAACAATTCTATGATTCTATGAATATATTTTTCAAATAGGAATTAAGAGCAGGATTTACCATATTTCAAAGCAGATATAACCATTATTTGACTCAGAAAATTAAGACTAAAAATATAACTTTTTTCCTCAAGCAGTGAAAATTAACAACCTCCTGGAAAGCAACCACTTTATTCTTTAAATCAGCTTGAATACAGTCAGTGATGAAAAGCCTATGTGGCTTTCCTCTTATTTTGGCTTGACCCAGTGCTGCCCAGCCATTTCGAAAAGGACTGCTACGTTCTGTTGTCAGCAACTTAAGACACCATAAAGAATTCTAGTTTGCAAAACTTCACACTTTCTAATATCTTACATTTGCTGTTTGAAACCTGAGGAGCCCCCCAAGAAAAATACTGTTCTCACCAGTTTGATTAGTACTGACTCAAGTGGCGTGCTTGGAGAACAACAAAACCTTAATCGTTATAGAATGACCATTTCATCTTTATCTGCAAGTACTGGGCTGTTGTACCACGTCCCATACATCTCCAACCTTTTTACACTCTTTAAAGCACCCATATAGCATTTGATGCAATTGATAAGAACTACCAGGTTCATTTTAAACAAAGGCTAACCTGGACTACACATTATACATTAAAACGGTGGCAGAGGTAGTATTAAAATTAAAGCATACTAGTTCCAGCTTGTTGTTCTAACTTCCAATATACATAGCCACAGACAAACAAGCTGTCCATATACAAAGCTGAATGCTATACTACTTGTATGTGGAGCTGCCACAACTGTTATTAGGCTATAAAGAAGGGATTACCTCTTTATCATCATGCCGCCTGCGGATAATTTCTTCTGGAGTTTCCATGTAATCAACCGGTGCAAAATGCCTTGGTGATTCTGAATCTACTTCGAAACAACATAAGGAAGTTAAAATACAGATGGATTTATCTAGCATAACCAGAAAGGAAAAAAATAGATATTTTTAAACAATTTGTTTCCATTATGACAGCAAGGATTCTCAATTGTCATTGACCAAATTGCCAATCAGATGTTGGTAATTTATCCATTTTCATTTTTTTCCCTTTTGGGCTGTACTTGTGAACAAAGATCCAAAAACAGGGAGAAAATAACGGTACAGGAAAGAGTAAAGACAGAGAAGGACTTTGTGAAGAAAAGATTCACTGCCATCAAAGTATGATCTGGCATTTTACTGTTGAGAAAAGTTTAATACACACACACACACACACGCGCACACACACAACTAGACCTTGAGAAACTGCTCCTTAAAGCAAATCATCAGGTTTGTTTTATATTCCCATGTGTGCAAATGATATAGGACTAGAAATATCTCATGTTGAGATCCTTGCATCCCTGGAGTTGCTTGAGAGACAAACTGAACCCGATGTGATTAGAAAGGCAGCAGAAATCGTTTCTCAGAAGTGCAGCTGTTAACAAGTCCTGAACAAAAATGCTCAGCAAGACACGCAAAGGACGTTAGACACACTAGGGGAAAAAACAGAGAGAGTCAGGAGATGCAAAGGTGGGGAGCAAAAATGCAAGGGTTGTGGAAAAAAAAAGGTGAGGAGAAAGGAAAGCAAGACGACAGATGGAGGGACACTGGTAAAGAACACAAAAAGCCACCTCCTAGGTACGTCCCAAGTTCACTTTGCGGGTTGTTGTTTGTGTCCAGGCTGTGACAAAGAGCATATGGAACGGGGTTCCCATTGTTTAAGGAGTCAGGCGTGCCAGCCCGGCCCATGAAGCTATCTCGGCTAGATCCCACGGTGGGGAAGTAGCTAAGCCTCTCCACAATGTCAAAGGAAGACAGGCGCCTGGGGGCCAGAGGCCTGCTTCTGGACCACAGCTGGTGCGGGGAGTGGTGGCTCTTGTCTCCTATGCTGCCCTGCAGCTGTATGGGGTCATCTGGGTTCTCAGGGCTGGGCACTGCCCGGCTTCCCAGGCAGTCTGGGGGTGGAGTCCTGCAGGATTTGTGTTGGAAGGGCTTTTTCAATCGGAAGGGAAGCGGGCTCATTAGGTAGACATTTCTGGGGAGCATGTGTCTGTCCCCATAGACATCCCCTTTGGAATCAGGGTTCCTGGACGCCTGCTGCTGCTCATGCCTTCGGATGGTAGTGAACCTGGTGTAGGAAGCTGGGCATGTGCCTTTGCATCTGTTGATTTTATGCTTCTGAGGCCCATTGAGGTTGCTGCTGCTGCTGCCGCTGTCATTGGATGCATTTGAGAGGAGATCTATCTCATCTGTGCAAGCTGAAAGTGTGTCCATCGGGATGGCATCACTGACATCGGAAGCTGTGTCCTCCACATTGCTGCAGGAGCGGGAGGATTTATCTGCCAAGCTGGCAGCATCCTTTTCTTCTTGGTGTGCTTTTGGCAAATCCAGAAGAAACTCTGCAGAGTAGGCAGAACTCAGACAAGTTTTAGACTGGAGAGAAGTGGTGAATTTGGTTTGTCCAGTGGAAAAGTCAAGCGAGGGCATTGATCGGGATCTCTGGATCAGCTGCTCAAAGGCACTGATACGGGAGGAAACGGTGTGTTTGGGGATCTGCTCTGAATCCTCTCGACTAAGGCTGTGCTCCATCCTGTCCTTTGCTTCATTCTCAAACTGAGATGCAATATCCCTCACGCTGCAGGAGGAGACTGTGCCCAAATGGATCCTGGACCGGTTGATCTGGTGCATGTCTTTATATAGCATTGTAAACTCCATCCCACTCTTCCTGGAGGCAGGGAACAGGTAGCCTTTCCTAGAGTTGGTGCCATACTCCTGCAGGCTCATGGTACTGCCAGATTTGATGGCATACTCCTGCTTTGACTTCATCAACATGTTTTCTATGCTTTCCCCTATGTCTACCATGAAAGCTTTTTTATTATCAAACAAGGCAATGGAGCTACGAAGGTTTTCGCAGCTTTGAGCTTTCTCATGAGACAGCAAGATACCCTTCTTGTCCTGCACAAGAGCAGCTGGAGCTGCTAGTTTGGGTTTGAATTTAGAAGGGAGGATTTCAGTAATGCAGGCTTTTGCAGCTGATAAGGGCTTCTTATGTTTACATGCGTGACCTAACATACCGGTATGACTAGCGTTAAAGGTTCGGCTATTAACTGAAGAGGGTGCAGTCATATGAGCATTCCCACCTTTACGATCCACTGGTAAGCATGCAGAATAAAATAAATACAACCTGTTAGCTTAAGTGCTAGAAAGCTATTGAGAAAGGAGAAAGAACATGCTTGGATTTAATAAAATGCACTTTAAAGAAACAAAGTTCCAAAACATAAAGAAAAACAGGAAGAAACTGCACAACAAGCCACGCCTATGGGAGTAGGTGAAGCGCCGCTAACATCTCTAAAATGAGAGGCTTGGCCAGAAGCAGATCTGGAGCACTTTGAAGGTACCCTCCTAAAAAGTGCTAAGCATCATCAGCTTCCAGGGAAGCTGTGGCACCATGGAAAAGGGCAGCTGAACTCTGGGCAGCATCAGGGTGTCAGCAAGAATGCAGAGGCACTAACATTGCAAAAATGGCTTAATACGAAGCCTGCAACCACACCTACTATGGTCTCACCACAGCGCTTGCCAAACAGTTTATTCCTGGGAGGGGGAAGAGAATCAGTGGCTGACTGTGCTAGCACAAGCAGGCCACATCAGCTGGCCTTGCCCAAGGACTGCCTGCTTAGAGATTCCCCATACTAGGAATAAGCTGAGTGTCCTTCAGACCATACAGCTGGCTGTGTTTGCTTTAAAAATCAAGGAGTCAGATCAGGACATTATTATTTTTTTTTTAAAGTCAGATCCAGTCTGGGTTCAGCTTAGACTGCAGTTTTTAGGTCTGTTTGTGATTTGAGTTCAAACTCAAATGTCAAAATAACTATTCAGGTTCAATTGCAGTCTGGGGAACAATAACTGTTTGAACAGATTTTTTTTTGTTCAGATCCAGTTTGACTCCCTGCCCTACAGGCCTGACAAAATGCTGAAAAACAGCTGGAAGACAGAGAGAGACCTTTTTGGTGTAATGTACTATTTTTAGGGGGGACAGTTCAGAAACCAAACGCATTCCTTCCCGAGTCCTCTTTCCATCTCAAGCCATTTTTAGGTTGAAGTTGGCTCAGAGATACATTCCCCAATACAGCTCCCTGACGGGAGTCAGGCTCTTCCTTGTCCTAACCTTCTAGAGAGCCTATGGTGGGGGGAGGAAAGGGGAGGAGATGCAGCAGTCTCTTCTGCCTTGCTGTCTTGGAGCCTACAGGGCACTGCTGGTTCACAGTGTCCCATGCATTCTCTGCACACCCCTCGCAGGCAGGAGTCTGTGGAGCACACAGTGCCAGCTACACCAAGGTAGCCAGGCCAGCAGAGATGGTGTGGCCCGCTGAGATACT